>NW_017728925.1:3399457-3402687 GCF_001723895.1 Crocodylus porosus
GGATGCTTATCTTGCTGGGATCCTATGACCCCAGCTGACTTCCTGCCCTTTGGGCAGGGGGCTGGACTCAATGATCTCTCGAGGTCCCTTCCAGCCCTAATATCTATAAAATCTATGAAATCTGAGCACTATATTGTAGAGGTTCAGTGATCCTTTCCCTAATTTTAATTTCATTTTAGATAGTTTACAACAGACCTGCATAATCTCAGGAGTTCTGAAAGCAGTAATACTGACAGCTGGTGAGAGTGTAAGGCTGACACCAATTATGAGACGCACAGATGTTCCACACAAGCAAGCCTAAATGGAATGAATTCCTCAGAAATAGTTTTCATCCAGGCCATCACACTTAGTGGTTCCACTTGCATTGCTCTTGAGTACTTGCAAGAGCATGAGATGCTTAAGAAACTCTACAGTCCACAGTGGATACACAGATGATGTTAAGTGCCAAATGCAGTTGGCTCTGCTGGCTCACAGCCAGTTTGAATCACTTTTTGGACATTAGGCCACAAAACTCTGCCTGTGCCCGGTTTAGGCACTAAGGGAACCAATTCAAATCAGGCCCAAAGGCCCTGATTGCATTGGTAAATTAGGCATCTAAGTCAAAGATAGTGTCCAAATATCTTTTAAATCTGATCCAATATGACTTCATGCAGAACCTCAGGGGCTATCTGGATATCACTGCATTCGGCTGCAGAGATGCACTGCAGTGGCAGAAGTGAATAAATGATTACAAATGGCTACCCAGAGAGGTTGTAGAATCTCCATCCTTAGATTTTTAGGACTTGGGTAGACAGAGCTTTGGATTGGATGATATAATTGCGGATGGTCCTGCTTTGAGCAGGTAGTTGAACTAGATGACCTCCTGAGGTCCCTTCCAATCCTAATTTTCTATGATTCTACGAAATGGAGGCCTCCTTTTCTCTTCTATAAGAAAAGCCACTTCTACATGGAAGCACCAGTGGGATTAGGCTGAATATGCTGTTTGGCCACAAGATGGCACCAAACTGCAGCCAGATGAATCCAGCTAGTATGCAGCTGGTGCATACTTTTAGGGCACTGACCCAGTGCACAGCCCTCTCCCACCACCCACCACCACTCTAACTCATGGCGCTTTATGTAATGCACCATGAGTTAGAGTGCCCCCCAAACCAACAGGTGTTTGCCTGTTGGGTGGGGAGGGGTGAGGTGAGAGTGGAAAAAATCAAGCTCTGCTTTAAAGCCAATCAAGCCCAAGAAGCCTGCCTGCAGCTTTTCTCCCAAGCCCTGCCCCACTGCCCTCAGCTCCAATGCTGCCTGGAGAAAGGGAGGAGGAGCAAGCTGCAGTCTGGGGTTTCCCCAGCCTGAGTTGGAGGAGAGCTTTGGGAGACCACAAGGTGGGGGGCTCCAATCCACCTGCCCCCTTCGAGCTCAGGCTGGGCAAAACCCAGCCCTCAGCTCACTCCCCTTCTCCCAACCCCCTCCCTTCCAGCAGACAGCCCTGGGGTGGGCCTGGGCTACATCAGCCCAGCCCCAATTGGGCAAGGGATTGACTCTAGGGAACAGAAGTTCTCTAAGGTGTTCCAAAGTGGAGCACCTTTGTCCAATTCCTCATTTGATGAAGGTTAATTTGTTGCACGATCAGCTACTTTTAAAGGGCTCTGAAGCTGTGCATGCGGGTCACAGCACAACTGTAGAGCACTTTAAGGGAGCTGATCACATGTCAAATGTAACTTCTGTCTGCATCCCTGGTGTAAATACCTTCAGGTCTGAATGGGTAGAAGGAGATGTAATTTTCTGGGAAACTTAAAGCACAGGTGTTTATTGAGTGCTATGGATGAGTCAGTGGAACACGACAAAGATATTCTGCGATTAATGACAAGGTCTCAGTCAACTCCTTCAGAAGTTTTCCTGTTCCCTTAGAGTGCCATTTCAGTCTAATAGCCTGGGCACACATTTTAACCCTGGTGTGACTTACACTGGTTTTATACACTTATATAAGCCATGCCAGTCTCCAGAGTGGATTGGCAACCATCTTCCCTCGGGAAGCTGCTGCACCACTGTGGGTAGGTATAGATATTTGGGGAGGTTAGATAGAGTAGAATATAAGGTAAGTTGGGATGGGGAGGGCAGAGGAAGGGTTGGGAGGATTGAGGGGAGGGGCAAACAGACTCTGCAGAGGGGGGAAATCAGGGGAACCAGGGGGCAAGCAAGGTCCAAAGGGGGTTGTCAGAGTCAGGGGGGCTCACAGGGTCCATGGGGGCCCTCCTCCCATCCCCAGGGAATGAGATATTTTAAGCCCCCCAAATCACCACCCCATCTCACTTTCCCCTCTCCCCACCTTGATGTACTACCTTAGCTCCCAGTGTTGACTTGCATGATGGGGCTTGGTGGGCTCCGGGGCAAGGGTTGCTGTACCTTGGAGGTACACTTAACTTAGATCAGGTCAGCCATTTTTAGACCAATCTAACTGTCCTAAACTTCTGTACAGTTCACAATGAGATCCACCTAACTACAGATCTAAGCATGAGGTCTGCACCTGGGTGAGCTAAGTTAGATTGGATGTCATTTTCAATGCAATCTAACCTCCCCAAATGTCTGTATGTACCCTATGTGGCAGAGAAGCTAGTAATACCTTATTTGCCTTGGTCAAACTTACACAAGGATATTGTTACCCTTGATATTTCCTATGCTAACTCTACTCCCTATATAGTAACTTGCACCAGTTTAAAACTAGATGCCATGTGTCTGCTCTTTGTTTAGGCTGTAAGGACAAATTATCCTGGTGTGAAGTATCAGTGACCAGACTCTAAGCCTGATATTAGGGCTGTGCAAAGATTCAGGTGGTGATTCAGTTCAGAGGAGATTCGGTCCAATTCAGTGGCCAAATCTCCAAATCTGAATCGAATGGGGGGACCAATAAAAAGGTCTGAATCGATTCGAAGCTCTCTGAATCTTCGGAAAAGATTCAGAGAGGTTCAGTGATTTGGGCAGTCCCCACCCACTGCAGCAGGGAGCTGGAGGCGGACTCAGAGCTGCTAAGTAGGGAGCGGGGGGGTGCTGGAGGAGGGGGCAGGGAACCATTGGACCTGCCAGGCCCTGCCTGCTCCCCCAGCCCCCTTCCCCAGCTCCCAGTTCTTTAAAAAAAGCCCCTAACCTCACTGGGTGCTGCTGGGCAGGGGGGCTTATCCCTGCTGCCCCCCTGCCCCACACTGTGTGGGGAGCTCTGCATGAGCCCTCCACCTCCCCACCAT
>NW_017728925.1:3402787-3404594 GCF_001723895.1 Crocodylus porosus
TAAGAAAAAAATACAGCCCCCCCCGGGACTCATCAGCTCCTGCAGTGGCCCTGGGGTTTTGAGGGACTCATGGAAGAGCCCCCCACAAGGCATGAGGCAGTGAAGGGCAGCGGGGATTGCCCCCAGCCAGGCAGGAACCAGTGAGGCTGGGTTTTTTTCATTTTCCTTAAACGGCCGGAGCTGGGGTGAGTGGGTCAGCCACAGGGGTGCTGGGACAGAGGGGGCGAAGGTCAGGGGGTTTGCGCAGAGTGTCCCATGCAGCATGGGGCAATGGGAACCAGCAGGGATTGCCCCCCCACTGGCCAGCACCTGATGAGTCAGGGCTTTTCTTTTCCAAAATGCCAGGAGCTGGGGCAGGCAGGGCAGTCATTGCTGGAGTTGGGAGAGCAGGCAGGGGGTGGGCCTGCATGATTCAGAGATTCGGCCAAATTGATTCTGGTCAGTGATTCGGATCACCGAATAGAATCACTGTCCCCTGAATCAGCCAAATCCAAAGCGACTACTAGCTGCTTTGCACAGGTCTACCTGATATATACTTAGTTTTTCAGACTACATGACAGCATCTGCTGAGGAGGAATTGAGGTGGAGTTGAGGTTGAGCATCATTTGTGTAGCATGAGCAGCAGAGTCAATGTTGTCTCACCCTGTACAAAACTGCTTAGAACCCGAACAACTTAGAATCTCAGATTTCTGAGGGCCTGGCTTGTCTAACGTCTTACTGGTGTCCCTAATAAGTCATACCCTAGAAGGCACAGAAATGTATCAGAATGAGAAAACACCAGTCCATAACAGGAGCCAGATAAACAATGCTGCCAAGGCACTCAGAGGAGTAGGAAATTATAGTGGAGGTAAACCCGGCACCGGAAGAACAACCCATTGTCTGTTTATTCTAGGGGTGCACCAACAGAGATTTTTGGGGCCATATCAGCCAATACTGATCCAACTGCCAATATGAAGCCTGGCAGCATGGAGAGCAGCATCAAGCTGGTAATTCTGTTGTGGGGGAAAGGGTAGGGGGCAGATTGAGGCCACTGCAGTGAGAGAGGAAGGGGTGCTAGGGCAGGCACCACCCAGCCAGGGTGCAGCAGGGTGCAGGACAGAGCCATGAGCGGCTCCTCCGAGTGGTGGGGGAACAGGAAAACTACTGAAGCAGTTGACTCAAGCTCCTGGTTTTTGTGTACAGGCAGTGGTGGGGGTGGGGGGAGCTCCTGCTGCTACATCTACCACATGGCGGGTGTGTATCCCTGGATCAGCATGCAGCAGGGGTGGGCTGCCACTGCGGGCTGGAGCCAGGCTCTTCCTGGCAGGTCAAGGGGTAGTGGCTGGGGTGGGCATTGGTGGCACTGAGGGAAGGGGGCTGCAGCAACCCCAAGATTTGCTGTAGCCCCCCTCCCAGTGCCACTGCCAACCAACCCAAGTGCAGCGTGGCCCAAACCCCATACCGGGAAGAGCCCAGCAGAGCCCACAGCCCTAGCTCCAGCAGCAGCCTGCCCTTGCCCTCACCCTCGCCCTGCCCACAGATCCAGAGGCACATACCCCCCCATGCCCTCCCGAGGTGCATGTAGTGGTGGGAGCTGCCCCCTGGATGAACTGCTCGCAGCTCTGTCCTGTGCTCTGCCTCATCTGTGCAGCACCTGCCCCTGCTCCAGCACCAGCCCCAGCCCCAATTCCTCCCTCACTGCGTGGGCCTTGATCTGTCCCTCCATCCACCCCCCCTCACAACAGACTTGCCAGCCAGATCTGGCTGTTCTCCATACTGCCGAGCTGCACTCCTGGCTGCCTGCATGCACGGGGCCATTTATCAGCTA
>NW_017728925.1:3404694-3408213 GCF_001723895.1 Crocodylus porosus
CTCCCTCACTGCGTGGGCCTTGATCTGTCCCCCCATGTCCCTTCCCTCACAACAGACTTGCCAGCCAGATCTGGCTGTTCTCCATACTGCCGAGCCCCAGCCCCAATTCCTCCCTCACTGCGTGGGCCTTGATCTGTCCCCCCATGTCCCTTCCCTCACAACAGACTTGCCAGCCAGATCTGGCTGTTCTCCATACTGCCGAGCTGCACTCCTGGCTGCCTGCATGCACGGGGCCATTTATCAGCTACATTATTGGCCACATCAGCCAAAAAAAGCCGATTGCTCATACTGTCAATTTTCCTTATATCGGTGCCAATCTGATATGGACCAATATATTGGTGCACCCCATCTTATTTCTATTTTGTATTTTCTGTGCTATTTTAGCACATCACTGAACATCCAAAATAGCTCTTAACATTGTAAAGGATAGTACCTGTTTAGACTGAAAGACATACATATTTCAAGAATTATGAAATATTAGACATTTGCAAGGAGAATAGTACTGTATGAAAGAGACCAGTTTCACAAACAAATCTCTACTCCTTATGAAAGCAATTTCTATAGAAAAAGTGGGGGGGTTTTCCATTTGTTATGTATTCTCTATATTACACACACAATACAGAATATTACACTGAATTACTGTATGCAGAAATCAGCATCAAAATAATAGGTTGTGGTACAGTGACCATCCACAAGACCAAAATACAGCTACAGCAGATAAAGTACGTTAGGTAACCACATTGTTTGAGGAAAATTTTGTGAATAATTACAATCAGGTAGACAGTTCCAGATATACTTTGTTAATAATTACTCTACAATTAGAAAATGTATTGTGGTCTGATTATTAAAAGTTATTCTGATAATGGCAAAGTTTAATTTCATAAATCATCTAATGTTGCTTAGCAGTCAATTCTAACACATGCATTTCCTCATTCTTCATACTGCAGTTTGCAGTACCTTTTGGCTAATAAATAAAAGGGGATTTGACTGTAAAATAAATACAAATAGACTTTTATACTTATTATCTAATCACTTGTCTTTTAAAAGATTTTGACAACAGAAATATTTAGCTCTAGAAAATGGGTGTATTGCATGTAGTAATTAGTGCTCCACGATTAATACAAAGAAAGCAGGCATATGCTGAATGAATCATTCTTCCCTCTCCCTATCCCTTCTCCAGCTGTGCATTAAACTTAGTGAAAGGAGTAATTACATTGTATGCAGCAAAGCAGAATATGGGTGCCATGATGATGATGATACAAAGAGTAAGACAGAAACTGTACTGACTTCTGGATATGGTTCTGACTGTAAAAGTCAGCCCTGACATACAGTATGCTTTATAATCCAATACACTTCAGAGAAAAGAATGAAAATGCACTGCATATTTTTTAGTAGAGCAAAATTATTTAGGCCTAAGACCTTCAACAACATTTTAATTACGGCCTAAGTAGGTTATAAAGCTCATCTATTAGGTTAATGAGTAAAGGGGAAAAAACTGTTTTAATTTAACATTTCAGAAGTGATCTGTACTAGACAGTAGAATTTATATGCATTTAATCTGAAATTTCTAAGGACCTGGGTTTTTAACTAGAGAAGTAACCTAAAAAATAAGAAAATGCAATTTTTCTGAAAGGGAACTTGCTGTAATATTAACTCTGCAAGTCTTACTAAATAGTTTACTAAAACTTTGCCTTGAAAATTCAGTTGCCTATGGACTAGTGTGTCAAATCTGGAGATCATATTACATCATTAGATTGTGAAGCAAAAGGATTGAGTGCTACTTTTTAATTTATGTACCAATTTCAACGTAATTAGCTCAACTACACTAAAAACTGTTTCTGCATACCATTGAACTAAGAATCAGAACATTTTGCTAAAATTTTGCTCAAAGGTCTGGGGGTACAGTTAGTTTTTTCCTCAATCCTCCCAGTCATGGATCATGGGCCCCAGAGGGAAAAGTGCATCGGTGAGGTGAACAGAAGACTCGGGCAATGGTGCCATTGTGAGGGGTTTGGCTTCTCTGACCACAGTCCACGATTCAGTGAGAGAAGGAGCAGGTTGTTGGGACGGGTTGGCCTCCACCTCACCCTGAAAGGGAAGAAGCTGACCTGCTCAACAGGGCTTTGAACTAAGATTTCTAGGGGCAGGTGGTCAATTAACAGTTCTAGCCCAGGTCATGTCAACCACAGTAGTAACATCATAGGCAGCCCCAGGGAACCCACTCTGATGACAGCCCAAGGAAAGGTCATGTCCCATTACATAAGAAAGCCTAGGCCTTCCTATGGCAGACTCAACTGCCTGTACACACAAACCAGGAGCTTGGGTAACAAGCAAGAGGAACTGGCCCTTCTCTTGTGCGATAAAGATTACAATCTCATGGGGATACCGGAGACTTGGTGGGTAGGGCTGTGCAAAGCTTCGGATCACAATTTGGATTCGGAAATGATTTGGAGGCCAAATCTACAAATCCAAATTGAATCGCTGGAAGCTTTAGGGTTTCCAAATTGATTCGGAACTTCCAAATAGATTCGGTGATTCAGCCATAGGGTATAGTGGGGAATCAATTAAATATCTATAACTTTGTTGTCTTTTGGCTGATTTGGAAGAAACTTGCCGGGATTGTAGCTTCTCCTGATAGCATGGCATATGCCATGTTTCAGAATGATAGGTGCAGGGGTTTCTGGGAAACTGAACCTCAAACTGCTGACAAGCAAAACTCATGATATAGGTGACACTATGTGTGTTAAGGCGCAGCAGGGTGAAAGATGCAGTCCTGCTAACCCCTGCTGAGGCCTTGAAGCCTGTCAGCTGTCAAGGAGATTGGTGCGGGAGGTTCTGCATCCCTAGCTGCTGACAGGCAAAACTTGTGACGTGGGTTCTTGTGCAATTGACTGTCTCTGATGGGCAGAAGCAGTTCCTGGCTCTGTATTGATTCTTGCCTCTCCTTAGTCTGTGGTTTGGTAGATATTAATCTTTGCTCATTAACTCATTATCCTCACTAGCTACTGTGTTATGCAATCAATCATGATTCACTCAGTGACCAGCTCAGTACACAGTAGTTAATGAATAAGGATTAACACCTACAAAACCACAGACTTTGTGGCCTCAGCAGGGGCTAGCAGGACTGCAGCTTTCACCCTGCTGCACCTTAACGCACACAGTGTCACCCATGTCACAAGTTTTCCGCAGCTTGAGGTACAGTTTCCCCCAACCCCTGCACCTATCTCCTTGAAACTTGGCAGGCTTTGTGGCCTCTGCAGAGGCTAGCAGGCCTGCAGTTTTGACCCCACCGTGGCTTAACACATACACATGACATGAGTTTTGTTTTCAATAATTTGGGGTGCAGTTACCCCACAAACCCCTGCACTTATTTCCTTGCAACTTAGCAGGAGTTGTGGCCTCAGCCTCAGTTTTCACCTCCCTGTGCCTTAACACACACACACGCACACATACACACACACACACACACACACACACACACACACACAGTGTCACCTATGGCATGAGTTTTGCTTGTCC
>NW_017728925.1:3408313-3429949 GCF_001723895.1 Crocodylus porosus
CTGCACTTATTTCCTTGCAACTTAGCAGGAGTTGTGGCCTCAGCCTCAGTTTTCACCTCCCTGTGCCTTAACACACACACACGCACACACACACACACACACACACACACACACACAGTGTCACCTATGGCATGAGTTTTGCTTGTCAGCAGTTTGAGGTGAAGTTTCCTAGAAACTCCTGCACCTATCTCCTTGACACTTGGCAGTCTTTGTGGCCCCACCATTCCCGCATTTCACCCCACTGTGGCTTCACACACACGAGCGCAACATGAGTTTTGCTTTCAGATCTTTTAGATGCAATTTCCCAGAAACCTCTGCACCTATCACCTTGTAGCTTGACACGTGTCATGCTCTGAACAGAGGCTACTCTCCCTGAAGTTTTCATCTGAATCGTCCAAAAGGCAACAAAGTTATAGATATTTCATTGATCCCCATTATACTCCATGGCCGAATCTCCAAATCGGCTCTGAATCGGCTCCTAATCTTCTGAAGCAATTCAGCTGAATCAGATCAGAAAAAATTATTCAGATCTCTGAATCAAATCTCTGGCATCTGAATTGGCTAAATCTGAATCCGAATCAAATAGTTCTCTATTTGCACAGGCCTACTGGTGGGACTCCATCTACGACTGGTCTGTAGATATAGAAGGCTATACCCTGTACAGGAGAGACCATGTTGGGAAGAGGGGTGGGGGTGTAGCTGTATGTCAAGGAGCACTACACTTCCCTTCAAACCGAGTTCACTAATCAAGAAGGGAGTCTTGAGACCCTCTGGGTTAAAATATGGGGAGAGCATGGGGAAGGGGATATCATTGTAGGAGTCTATTATAGACCTCCCAACCAAGAAGAAGAACTGGATCATGAATTCAGTAGGAAACTGGCCTGGCTAAGGCCACACACTTCTGATACACAATCATCATGGGGGACTTCAACCTCCCTGACATCTTGTGGGAAGAACACACTGCCAAATCTGACCAGTCACATAGCTTTCTCGCTTGCATTGATAACTTTTACCCAGTGCAAGAGGTCTACAAGCCGACCAGGGGAAAGGCACTCCTGGATCTCGTTCTGGCCAAAGGGAATGATCTGGTGAGCAATCTGAGGATCAAGGAGAAGCTTGTTGACAGTAACCATGAACTGATCACTTTCTCTATCCAATGCAGGATAGGCAAATCCCTCAGTAAAACAGAAATCGTCAACTTTGGGGAGGCTGACTTCCACAAACTCAGAAGACTGATCAGTCAGGTACTAAGTGACCATGGCTCCTTAGAAAGGGGAGTCCACAACGAATGGTTATTCCTTAGGAATGCAATCCTCAAAGCGCAAGGGAAGTCCATCCCATAGGAAATGCAGTCAGTGGGCAGGGAAGCTCCCTTGGCTAAACAGGGACTTTTTTGACGTTCTGAAACTTAAAAAGAAAGCCTACACCAGATGGAAAGTGAGAATCATCACCAAGGAGAATTACTCAACACTAGCCTGCACCTGTAGAGAGCAGTCCAGAAAAGCCAAGGCTGAAACCAAACTCAGACTAGCCACTGGAATCAAGGATAACAAAAAGTCCTTCTTCAGATACATGGAAAGTGGGAGAAAGAACAAAGGCAACATTGAACCCCTGTGAGATCAAATGAGGCAGCTGACATCTGACATCCAAGAAAAGGCCAATTTCCTAAATGATTACTTTGCATCAGTTTTCCACCCACCCAAGGGGATCACACTGTCAGACAGGACACAAAACATCCAGAGAGTGGGACATGGGGCCACAATTGACATAGATCAAGTGAGGGAACACCTCGAGAGGCTCGACCTACGTAAGTCCACAAGCCTGGACAGAATGCACCCAAGCATCTTGAAGGAACTGGCGGACATCATAGCACACCCGATGACAAAGATATTTGAAAATTCATGGTGCTTGGGTAAGGTACCAGAAGACTGGGAAAGAGCCAACATGGTCCCAATCTTCAAGAAAGGAAGAAAGGAAGATCCAGGGAATTACAGGCCTATCAGTCTGACGTCCATCCTGGAAAGATCTTGGAGAAAATCATCAAAGGATCCATCAGCAACAGGCTAATGGAAGGCAACCCTCTGAATGCCAGCCAACGTGGCTTTGTTACTGAAAGATCCTGCCTGACCAACCTCATCTTCTATGACCAGGTGATGCATTGCCTGGACAAGGGAGATGAGGTTGATGTCATATACCTGGATTTCAAGAAAGCCTTTGATTTGGTCTCCCATGATCTCCTCACAGTTAAGCTGGGGAACTGCAACCTTGACCATCGCATGATCCAATGGCTGGGGAACTGGCTCTGGGGTTGGACCCAAAGAGTACTAGTTGATGAGAACAAGTCAACATGGCACAAAGTGACCAGTGGAGTCCCTCAGGGCTCAGTACTCGGGCCACTACTCTTCAACATCTTCATTAAAGACCTGGATTCCGGCATCAGATATGGACTGGCAAAGTTTGCAGATGGCACTAAACTGTGGGAGAAAGTGGCCACAATGGAAGACAGGCTGGGGATACAGGCCAACTTGGACATGCTCGCAAGGTGGGCAGACCAAAACCTGATGGCATTCAAAGTAGAGAAGTGCAGGGTGCTCCACCTTGGGAGAAAAAAACAGCATCATATTTATAGGCTCAACAGTGCTTTGCTCACTAGCACCACAACTGAAAGAAATTTGGGAGTCTTGACTGACCATAAGATAAACATAAGCCACCAATGCAATGCTGTGGCCAGCAGAGCAAATCAAACTCTCGCATGCATCCACCAATGTATCTCAAACAAAGTCAGGGACATCATCCTCCTGCTTTACTTGGCCTTAGTGAGGCCAGTTTTGGGCCCCCCACCTCAGGAGAAAGCTTGAGAAAGTCTCAAGGAAGAACCACCCATATGATCAAAGGCCAAGAGAACAAGCCTTACAAGGAGATGCTGAGGGACATCAGCCTGGAGATGAGAAGGCTCAGGGGTGACCTGGTGGCAGCCTATAAGTATATAAGGGCTGTGCATCAGGATCTGGGAGAATCGTTGTTCACCAGGGCCCCCCAAGCGATAACAAGGTCTAACAGCCAAAAACTCCTGGAAGGCCAATTTAGACTGGATGTAAGGAAAAACTTCTGTGTCCAGGGTCTGGAACAGACTCCCCCCAGAGGTGGTGCAAGCACCTACTCTGGACTCATTCAAAAGGCATTTGGATGGTTATCTTGCTAGGATCATATGACCCCTTCTGACTTCCTGCCCAGGGCAGGGGGGCTGGACTCAATGATCTCACAAGGTCCCTTCCAGCCTCCAGTGTCTATGAAAATCTATGAAATCTATGAAAAACCTCTCACCTGAAAATTTCCTATCATCTCAGCAAATCAGATTGTGGATACAGGCACTCTTAATATATAATTAAAATAATTAGAAAGTCATAGTTAGACAGGACAAGTAAAATGTAAGTCTGGTATGTAGAGGAACTATAATGTGGTTTGTATATGGCTTAAATAACAATGTATTACTTGATAAAGCTTTAGCAAAGTTTATAAGGGAGAAATAAAAAGAAAAGAAAGGGTTTCATACAATGTTACTGGGGCTCAAATGATAGCAAGGTATCCATGAGAAGGACAAGATGTGCCGTGAGCTTTGTTATGGTTCCTTAGGCTAAAAGAATGCAGATAGGGGAAGATAAGCTGCGGTAGCAAAGCACCCAAGGTCTTTGGCTAAAAGAACATCACAGCTCTGTCTTTAACAAGCAGTTTCAGTCAGCTCATTGGGGAGGATAATTGCAGCTGTGATTGCAGAACACAGGATTTGGGAGGAGGGTAATGACAAAAATGGAACCAATTCAAAGAGGCATAATTAGAGGGCTGGATGGGTCCTGCTTTAGGGAACCAAGATGCCCCTGGATGCGACAGAGAATGGGAAATGGAGTAGGCTGCTTCAGCAGCTCTACCCTGGAAAGATAAAGAAAATGTCCTAATTAAAAATGAGGGTCTGCAGGCTAGTTCTGACCATTTTTTGCAATAGTGATGTAATTGATGTAAAAGCTGATGGTGTCATTAAAAACTTAAGGGGATATGACAACGTAAGAAAGAAGGGTTCCCTGGTAAGATCACTGGATGTGGGCTGGAGCTGCCCAGCAAAAGTCTACTGTTTCCTCAGGTCTTGGACCTATTAAGAATATCTGACCAATTCTTGCAAAATTATAGTTGGTGAGCTGTGCTTGTTCCATCATTAAGCAGACTGTGTAACTGGCATTTGTTGTAGTAGTTAGGACTGTGCCTGAAGTAGCTGTCAAAACAGTTAATTGACTTTTTATTGGGGGGGGACCCTTTTAACTTAAATCAGTGGCTTGATTTATTGAATCTCAACTGCAGGAATGCTGGGTAGTTATTGACATATTCCTCATTTGCAACCCAACCTTGCACTGGCTGGTTCTGAGCGTCTGATTTACATAATCATTTTGCAGTGCTCTCAGTAGCAATCTGTGTATGAAACCCTATACATGGCTGAAAGGTAACATCAGCCAATCAGAATGCACAGATTTCCCTATTCATATTATACCCTGGAGATGAAGGCACTTTCTTGGGAGGTACGAGATATGATTTGTGACTTTTGGCTACTTGTAGAAGGTCCCACAGGGGTCTGTCCTGGGTGCAGTGCTGTTCAATGTGTTTATTAACAATTTGGATGCTGGCATAGAAAGCTTCTTAAGCAAGTTGATGGATGAAACGAGACCAGGAATGCTTGAAAACACAGAGAATGAGAGAGCAATCCAGAAGGATCTCGGCAGATTGGTAAATAGGGCTAAAGCTAACAGGATGAAGTTCAAGGTGGGCAAGTATAAGGTGCTGCACCTTGGGAGGAATGATCAAAAACACAAATATAAAATGGAGGACACCTGGGTGGATGGCAGCACTTCGGAAAAGGACCTGGGAGTCTTGGTAGATCATAGACTCCATATGAGTCTGCAGTGTGATGAACCCGCACAAAAGGCAAATGTGGTTTTGGACTGCATCAAAGGAAGCATTAGGTGCAAGACAAGGGAGGTGATAGTGCATGTTTGCTCATCACTGGTTAGGCCTCATCTGGAGTAGGGTGTGCAGTTCTGGGCTCCACATTTAAAAAAAGGACATGGAGAAGTTAGAGAGGGTCCAGGGGCAAGCAACATAGATGATCAAGGACTTGGAAGGCAAGTCCTGCAATCAGAGACTGGAGGAGCTAGGCATATTCAGTTGGCAGGAAAGGCACTTAGGGGACATGAGAACAATTTTCAAATACTTGAAGGGCTGCCATAAAGAAGAGGGAAAACACCTTTTCTCTCTAACTGCAGAGAGAAGGATGCAGGCCAAGGGGCTGAAGTTGTAAAGTAAATTCAGATTGGATATCCAGAAAAAAACTTCACTGTGAGAATAGTGAAGCAGTGGAAAAGTCCGTTTAGGGAAGTTGTGGACTCTCCATCGCTGGAGGTGTTCACAAAGTTATTGGACAGCCGCTGGTTGGGGACAATCTAAACATAGCTATGCCTATTTTTTCCCATGCTTCTGGGCTTTACTGGTTGCTCCTGCCTCCCCTCCTCCCCACATTTTTCTGCTATATGTGTCAGAGTTTTTAAGCCACCCCAGAAGCATTGGGATGTTGGCTGAAGCTAAGGCTGAGGACTTCAACTGGAGTGCACTGACTGTCCTGCTAGGAGTAAAGCCAGAGGTTCCTGACTAAAGGGTCTTGCCCCCCCACTCAGGGTCAGACTGATCACCATATTCGGGCTCAGGAAGACAATTTTACCCCATGGTCAGACTGGTACAGACTCTGGGGATTTTTGCCTTCCTCTGCAGCAGGGTATGTGGCCCTCTGCCTGGGACCTCTTGAGTGTGTACTGACAACATTTTATGGAAGCAGGACATTAGCTGCTGTGGTTCCCCTGCTTTACCTGTGGCAGGTTAGGGTGTTAGGTCTATGCAGTGTCAGGGTTGGAGGGTAGTCTTATGCAGAATTTAGATTATGGTTAGATGGGATGGTTTGGATAGGGAGGATTCTGCCTCAGGCAGGGGGGTTAAACTAGATCATTTTTTCTTAACCCGTGATACAAGTACCCATGAGACATGGGCAGGAGGTACGTGCGTGCTGCATTTTGGTCTTTGCCTGCTCAGGCTGGAAATTCTGGCTGCCGCACCCCCCCCCCACCGTGTCCAGTGCGCCGGGGCTTTCACCCCCCAGCATCAGTGTGCCGGGGGACAGGGAGGGAGGCCCCGCACAGGCTGCTTTGCCCCGAGCCGTCGTGGAAAAAGTGGGACTCGGCTTGCGGCAGTAAAAATGGATGTGCCACAGTGGGACTTTCGGTTCCACTTTTGAGGAGATGATCAGCAGGGGGTACGTAAGATACCAAAGATTGAGAACCGCTGAACTAGACGACCTCTGGAGGTCCCTTTCAGCTTACTTCTCTATGACTGTATGCCGCTGTTTCCCCATAAAAGGGCTATAGTGATACTTTATCTCTTTTATAACATCTTTAAAGACTGGAATATTTTTTGCTGGAAGTTTTCATGACAAAGATAATGCTCAATAACTCCTGTACCTGGAGCTGCTGACAGCATGCCAGGCATGTTCTTGGCACCAGGACAGACAGCTGCTCCGAAGGAGATGGCAACATGGTGAATATTTTGTAGTTATTAAGATAGTGTTATTAAACATGCACAGGTTTGCCTGACTGTCATTCAATATCCACCCATCAGTGTGCGTCAGCCATCTAGCACAGCTGCTCTCTCTTTGACCATGTCAAGACCGCAGAGGGACTGCAGGGGCAGCCTAATCATCAGACTGCTATTAAAGAGGCATCAGCAAATGCCTTCTGGTTTAGAGAAAACCAGCAATCACTAGCTCTTAGAAAAGTTCTTACGATACGAAGTAACAGGGAACTAGAGAGAGATTTAAATTCAAAGCTCCCAGTAGCAATCCTCTATGTGAAAAGATCTAACTGACAGTTATAATAGATCACAGAACTTTGATGTCATAATGATGCAACTGGGGATTTAAGTTTTCCAATGAATGAGAATAGCTTGTGACTCCATTCCACAGCTATTTAAATGGTTTTAAGTGCTTGACAACATTCCAGCAAATAGATCACACAAAGATTTTCTTTTATTTACCCTTGGTTAGTGAATGCTTCCCTCACATCTTGTGCCTTTGGATACTGGCCTTAGTACCTTACCAAGTGATTCAGTAAGGTGTGAAAGAGGCACTGACACATTTGATCTCTGTTCATGGTTGATATTATTTGCTCCCCTCCCCCATGAATAACTGAGCAAAGCCAAAATAAATTTGCAAAATGTTTTGATGTCAGTCTATTTTTGGGGGGCTAAAAAAATTCACCCATGTCAAGTTCCAGCAACAAATAAAAAGGGCACCAACAGCAAGCTGGAATTAGAGAGCCTCACCTCCTAAACAGACACCTAACCAAGATCAGATAACGGTGCTTAAAAGAGCGATCACCACACAGTTGCCTCTAAAACAGGGGTGGACAATTTTTTGGGCCCACAGGCTACACAGAGAGCTTTGCTGAGCTGTCACAGGCCAGGTCAGCACTGCAACCCCTCCCCTCCTGCGCAGCAGCTCACCAAAGCTCCCTTTGTGGGATGGGGCCATGGGTGGGCAGGTAGCAGTGTCATGGGGACCAGGGCAGAGCTGCAATCCACTGCCCACATGCCCCTGTGATGGACAAGGGTGTGTAGGGAGTGGATCATGATCCCGCCCCAGCCCTGCGCTGTCACTGCCCCAAGATCCCAGTCCCAGCCCCGCATACAGCTCCCCATCCACTTAGCCATGCACCCTGCCCACGCAGCCCCCAGCCGGTCTCCATGAAGCCTCTGGAATCGCAGATCAGTGGCAGCACAGGGCCAGGGCAGAGCCATGATGCGCTCTCTACACATCGCTGCCCACAGAACCGGGCCTTGCCTTCTGCCGGGCCCTGGCCCCAGCCCCGCACTGTCACTGCCCTACGATCCCAGAGTCACCCTGGAAACCGGCCAGGAGCCATGCAGGCAGGGCACGCAGCCAGGCAGACGTGATGGGGCTGCAGACAGGTGGGAAACTATGTCTGGGGCTGGGGCCAGTATCTTGGGGTGGTGACAGCATGGGGCCCAGCCAGAGCAAAGCCACGATCTGCTCCTGGCATGTCCCTGTCTGCAGAACCCACACTCCTCACAAGGGCATCTGGGCAGCAAATCATGGCTTTACCTGAGGCCCCAGCCCCACACTGTCACTGCCCCAAGATCCTGGGGTCCCCTTGGCCCCACCTGCTTGTCTCACTCCTGGATGTCAGCCCAGAGCCCCATCCCAGCCACTCAACTAAGCAACCTGCCTGCGTGGGTTCTGTCCCCAGTAGTGGGTGCAGGGCAGATGAGCTGGAGTGCCTAGGCAGCAGGGCTAGGTCTGGCAGTGGCAGCCAGAAGGAGCCATTGCCACCCGGGCTGCCATTCAGCTGCCCCAGTCCTGCTAAGTACCTGTGGGCCAGGCAAGACCAAGGGATCTACCCTTGGCTGCACAAAACCCTTCAGAGGGCCAAATCCAGCCCATTTTTTGCCCACCCCTGCTCTAGAATCTCTTTCACTCCCAAACACGCTACTGGAATCTCCGTTATCCAAATGAGCAGTTCTCTTTGTAAGTACTTAACTTTTCCAGGCACCCACGCAACAGAGTAGGCCACCTAGGATTGATGAAACTGAGGTTGTACAAGGACAGCTTGCAGTTCTGTCAGCACATCAATGTCTCACCTTCTTTTGCAGCTGCCTGGACCGCACCCCACATCTTGTGAATATATCCACTAGGGCTGTACGAAGCTTCGCTCCCCAATTCGATTCAGCAGAGATTCGGCCTGATTTGGTGGCCAAATTACTGAATCCAAATTGAATCGGAGAATCCTTTAATTTCTCAGAATCAAATCAGAACACTCCAAATCAATTCAGAGAGATTCAGAAAGATTTGGTGATTTGGACATAGACACAGCTTTAAGTGTTTTTTCTACATACCTCACAGTAGCAGGTAGCTCCTGAATGCTGTGATGCTGGGGTGCATGGAGTGTCCAACAAGAGCATGGGGGACCCCACAGTGTGCTCAGCAGCAGACCCAGATGTGGACCAGAAGCACTTCTGGTCCACTTCTGGGTCCACTGGAAAACATGCTGGGACCCACCCCAGCTCGGCAACTGATGCCTCCTGGGTCTGGGTGGGGGCATCCGGAGTCCCCCCATGGCCAATTGCCAAGCCGGGGGCCCTCCCAGTGCGCTCCCCGGCAGACCCGGAAGTGGACCCGGAAGTACTTCCAGTCCACTTCTGGGTTCACTGCCAAACACGTGGAGGGTCCCCCTTGCACTCTTGTGGGACGCTTCATCCGCCCCAGCATTGAATCTTCACAAGTTGCACTGGTACCTTGAAGTATGTAGAAAAAACAGTTAAAGCTGTGTCTATGGCCAAACTCTTGATTCTCTGAACCAGCAGGGAATGTTAAGATTTGGATTCGGCCAAATCGAATCAGGGACAGTGATCCAGATCAATGAATCAAATCACTGTCCCCAATTCAGGCCGAATCCGAATCCAATAGGGCCTGTTTTGTACACCCCTAATATCCACACCAACTGGGGTCTTGCAAGGGGAGCTCAAGAGGAATATATCTGAGATGGCCAAAATGCAGTATCTTTCTCTAACATAATGAAATTCTGTCTGCCTTGAAAAGCGTGTGAGGAATGCTGCCATGCAAGCTTTCAGCTTCATGTGGAATTTCAAGTATTTAGTAATGGTCATTTCTAGATATTGATTGGAGTTGGGTTTTTGAGACAAGGAGTGGCAACAGTGTGGGAAACTCTCTTGCAGTTCTACTTTTCATTAGGAAGCACAAAGTTCACAATTTTGTGTATTAAGCCATTTGTATTAAGTAGAGGACAATCTGGTCCCTGGGCACAGAGTAGGAAGTTCATTAACATGAAGGGTAAAAAGGCTCATGGAAGGAGACAAGGCTCATGGAAGGCTTTGAAGTGGAGAACCAAAACCATATCAGCTCCTCTATTCAATGGACAGCCATTGTACAGGGCAGTCGGTTGCTGAGCAGATGGGCAACTGAGTTCTGCACAAGCAGGAGACAAAGTTGGTAGTTCTTCCTATTTTATTTCCACTTAGACTAGCTGAAAATGGCTTGTAGGGGAATGGACATTGTGATCTATTTATCATGACGTTGGCTGTGTGGTATAGTAGCACCTGTTGCAAAGTCTGTGACTAATACAATGTGGAAACAGAACGCCAACATGATCCACCATGACTTGGGGTTAGCCCATGCCATGACAAGTTGTTTGCACTGTTACTGTGGTAGAGTGCAACTGGAGAGAACAAATTCCACAACAATGCAGTTAAAACAGAAACATTTGGAGTTCTCCTTTTAGATGCCTATGTCCCTAGTCTTTCGGTTTTTATTAATTTATGTTTATGTGCATCATGAAACCTGATCACTGTGGTGAATCTCAGAAATTAGGACACACCTAGTCATGCTAAACATAAGAGTTAAAATTCCACCACCCAGTATACATGTACAGCCACAAATCTTCGATTATGGGATCAATTTGGTCCACAGTGTTGAGAGCCAGTGCATTTCAAGAAATAATTATGCAGCCATCATAATTAGCAAATACAATTTCAGGTTCACACACCATCTTTTTCCAATTCATGCCTAATCAGTTACTATTGTTGTGGTGTTTAAGCAGCACACCTTGATACCGTTTCAATTAGGTTTCTCAACATAACAAGAGAAACAGAAAGGAATGGATAAGCAGAAGAGGAATTCCCAAGATGGTCCATACAGTAACTCATGAGCCACTAGGAAGCAAAAAAAGGATGTAATCACAAACAAACCACACTACTTCGGGGTGAAGTAAGCCTACCCATAACTCACAATCATACAGGACAGTCATGTCTACTCTGTTCTAGTGAATAAGGTGATTGAAATGTCTAAAGTAGAAAGAAACAACAGGGATTAGAACAATGTGATACAACAGGATTAAAACCGATGCAACACAGCTAGATGACACACTAAAGGGAAAGCAAAGCAAGTGATTTTCAGTTTCCTATAGCAATGTATGGTGAAACAAAGCAACAAGACTGTAAAAGCTAGCAAGCTTACATGAAACCATTGGGCCTTTGTACACAGCAAAAAGTGTGGTGTTTTTTGTGCTGTAACTGCGTGACTGTTTGCACAAGTGGGATTTCCGCATGCTTTAAAAGTCTTTCTGGTGCATTAAAATAAAACTTCTCAGACATGGTTTAGTTTGGCTCACCATGAATTTAAGTGTTGTGTCCATGGATTCATTGTGTGCAAACACAGAGAGGTGCTCAAAGACATGTAATGACCCTCTTTGCCCATCAGATGACTGCAACTTTTTTGTAGTTCACCCCTTCGAATTGCTTTTGCTTTTGAATTCCTTCTGCTCTTATTTTTTTCTTGTGAGGTCTGCCAGCTTCCCTGCTTCTACAGCTGCTTGGCAGGGCACGGGTGGGGGGTCCCAGGCTGGGGTGCAGCGCTAAACCATCCCACTCTCTCTTCTGCAGCACCAGCTGGGTACCAGGCTTAATTTGTTTGAAAACCTAGTGCATACAAACACTGATACAATGCTCCAAGGCTTAATTTGTTTGAAAATCTAGTGCATGCAAACGCTGACATGACACTCCAAAATAAACAAGTTTAAATTTTATAAACCTATTTAATTTAATGCGGATTAAAACCTTTGGTGTTTGCAAGTGCCCATTAGCATCACTGGCCTTACATGCCATCTGTCTAGAACACTGCCTATAGATAATGATATGTATGAATAGGGACTGGATCCATGGATGTGCTCAACAGGGAGTGTGACTAAACTGCAACACCAGCATGTACGTTCTAGCAACTTCCAAAATTCTGTACAGGGAGGGATTGGGAAGCAAGAGTTATTCTGAGACTCAAGGGGTTGAGGGGCCTTCTGCAGTAAACCCCCAGAACCGAGCTCTGCCAGACAGATGCAGCTCAGTAATGGTAGTATGAATCCACACTGCTTTACAGAACTCCGTAAGAACAAAGATGTTGCATCACCCTGTGAGAAGAGCTGTCATAGTCTGGGATTTGTTTGGCCTGTTAGGAAGAGTAAGTGGGGAGTCATGGTCCAGTCTTCTGCCCTTCCTCCCTTTCCCCGTGTTCAGAGAACTCAGGACTATTGTCCATAAAGAGTCCTGGAATTCCTCTGCATAACTACCTAACCTAGAGAAATCAGTTTTTTCTGCTTTTCCTGACCAGCCTTTTTAGCTCTGTGACTTGCCTGAGGTACTAGCAAAAAAAAAAAAACAGGTAAAAGGTGGTTTCACCTCTGGACAACTTTTACAGGGAGTGGCATCTACACAACAAGTTAGAGGATTTCCTCACTGCATATAATTGTGAAAGAGTAAGCTTTTCATTCTAACACAAGTTAATACTGTACTATATGTTACTCTGAAGACACCATATTTCTATTCACTGAGATCAAATTCGTGCTTTGTCTGTGAGCAGCACATAACAACTGTTTTTAAAGTACCAGTAATTTGCAACATTTGTGTTTCTGGTCCAGGTTCCATTCTTCTCAGGGAAGAGGTAGCTTTCCCTAAGACTTGCCCCACAAGCTTGTGTAACAAAGCAGGTTTCCTGGAAACAGTTTCTCTTGATGTTAAGTTGTGAAAGCTTTTAGTCACATGGGTGAGACTTTTTAGTGATAAGAAATCCAGTGTTTATATCCTTTGAATTCAGTGTTCTCATTTCTGTTCCTTAGGGCAGGATCCGTTTCAAATAATTCTTTGCTAAACCATGCCATCCAGAATAGAGTCTCCAAGCTAGTGAATGTGTGAAGACTAAACCTTATCCAGTCAATAGATCTGGTACCAACACAACTTTATCAAGTTAAGACAGTTTCATTTAACGTCTTTAAGGCAAAGGACTGTGAATGGCAGGAAACTAGCTGCAATTGAAAACAGCCAAAAGCTAGGAGCAGTAATAATCAAGCCAGGTCAGTGGCACACCTGTAGTGCACTAATGTTTTAAAGTGACTGTAGTTTCTGATATATGACATGACAGAGCTTATTCAGTAGGCCTTTGCAGGATAGGCGCACACAGAGATGAGTCTCATATCTTAATAATAATGCACTTGGAAAGGTTTTCAAATCCCATCCCTGATCACTAGCTCCATTTTATACTATTGAGGTTCCAGCAAGGCACTTATTTCAAAGTTCATTCACTGCTAAACAAGTCACTTAGGCTTAGATCCACAAAGGCACCTATGATCAATTAAAAATTCAGTCACTGCCTGAGAGCTGCGCAAATGTTAATTGGCTTAGTGAAGCAGTCACATGTTAAGGCAAAAAATCTGCTCTGACTGCCCCTCACCTGCACAGCTGTGACTTACCACTAGAAGCCTGGTGAGCAGGGGCAGGATTAGGAGCTAGGAGACAGGCTCACTGCTGCTGCTGGGCACAGCAAGTGCTGCAGCCCCAGAGCACCTGGCAGCCCCAGCGCCTCCTGTCACGACTCAGACCAGCTCTGCTCCCAGCTCTGCTCCAGCAGGGAGCAGAGCAAGCCAGTCAAAGCGGGGAGGGTGGCACCAACGAGTGTGGGGGGTACTGCCTCAACTTGGTCCACCTTGCTTTGCTCCCAGCAGATACAGAGCCAGTTGGAGAAGCAGTGGAGAAGTGGTGCTCCCCTGCTCGCTCCTCCCACCCCCCAATCTTGGACCAGCTCACTCTGAGCAGAGCCAGCCAGAGCAGTACCAGGAGGCACCGTGGTGCCAGACACTCTGGGGATGTGGTGGTCGCATTGCCCAGTGGGGGGCAAGGTGCTGTGCCCAGCCCCACAGTGCCCTTTTGTCTTCCCTCACCATGACCCAGGAGGGCTCACTGCCCCCTGGGATGCTGTAGGACTTCACCTTGGGTGGAAAAGCTGTGGAAATTGGCGTAAATTAATGGAACAGGAACAAAATTAGGCAGATTGCAGATAATGCTGCCTTGGAATGGCGTAACTTTTAGATGAACAATGAGTGCTTTAAGTCACTTAAAGGGTATTAATGTGCAGCCAGTCCAGGGGTTAAGAGCTCCAGAAGCTGCCTAAAGTTACTGTGTAACAAGACCTTTAAAAATGTGGAGCTGAGAAACAGTGTTTAAGTAAATGCTGATCCTCCTCTTAGTTCTCTCTCCTCAAATTTTAACTCTTCAGAAGTCACAGAGACCAAAGATATCCCATTCTCAGTTTGACAGATTCTGTAGAGCTGTAAGAACTAATTGGCTGAAGTCAGTATGGTCTCTTTGTACTGCTTCTTGAGATAAGCAACTACTAGTCAATATAAAGTTGGCTAAACAGAAAAGAAACCAATGGCGAGTACTTATTCGAGGAACAGAAGGGGAAACCATCTTAAAAATTGGTATGTAAATTGTATTTGTTGAATACCAGCTACAAGCGGCAGCAAATTAAAAATTCCATAAACCACACTTAAACAATTTTGGTATTTACACTTGCCCAGGTACACGTTCAGAGATGCAAACCTGCCTAGCCAGTGCACAACCTGTTGCATACACTCAATTAGTACAAAGGATCTTGTGTATCCACAATGAACATGGCACAAGATTGCAAAGTGTGCAGAAGTGCCAGAAACAGCACTTATGCAGCTGGATAAGGTTGTAGTGAACTACAAGAATGCAAGCTTTGCACCACATGCAGTAGACTTGGATGATTTCAGGCAATTATGTCTGCAACATGTAAACTACAAGTAAAGAAAGAGGTTGAGGTGGGGGGGAGGGCAGGGGAGGAGAAAGAAAGGACAAAGCCATGTATGGTCCATACATGGCATTTATGGATTTTAATGGCATGGCTGCTTGCATGAAAACACCTATTTTACAGGAAAAATACCAGAGAAGATGGTCCATGGTGGAAGGCAAAAGTAGGCACCCAAAATAGTCAAGAGGCAGACAGAGAGCTCCCCAAATGTATCGTTCTTATGTCCCACATATTGACATGCAAAATGGGGATTCTGTTACTCTACGTGCCAGTTAAATCTACTGATAAACTACATCTCAGCAAAAAAGATTTAGTCAAGTCTTTACAACCAACAGGAAATAAAAGCATCCTGGAACACGCTACCTAGCAGTTATAGAGCAGAGGTAAAGACACCTCAGCATTGTATTTCACTTACAAATGTGTCTTACCTCAGGGGTGTCTGGCTTGGGGCAGATCTAAACCAGGGGGGTCTGAAATCCAGCCTGCAAAGAGCAAGCAACAGCTGTGGTACAGCCAGTGGTGCAAGCCATGAGGTAAAACAGCTGCACGATGAATGGCTGGCTGTGTCCACCCAGCCCTCAGTCACCTCCCAGCCACTGACAGCCGTGTCCAACGGGGTCCTGGAGCCCTGGACTGTGTGGCAGGCTATTGCCTCTCCACTTACCATGCTCCCAAATACCATGCTGGCCAGTAGGCCAGTAGGCTGGATGGAGTGGCTCTGGAGGCTGGATTCAGCTGAGGAGCTGCATGTTGGACCTTCCCATCTTACCTGATCAACCTGATAGTTAGGGCCAGCAAGTCCAAATGGCTAACATCATTAGAACATTAAAAAGGGTTAAATCAGGCAACTATAAGAAGGTTTAGGTCCTCTGAACCTTTGTGAGAAAGTTGTATATAGCAAAATACATACCTCTAAACTCATAACCCTGAAAGGAAGAAAAGATCTGATTTTAAAATCAACTCATGGCAGATATTACACAGTTTTAAAAGAATTCAGATCAAAATATTGTAATCCCTGAGGTATTTTTTAACTATTTGTTTTGTTCTCGCTCAACTTTATCCACAAAGAAAGATGAATTTGCAGTATGCCCCCTTTTATTTTAAGGCAAGTTTTTCCTTTTTTAAATCTCTTGCAGTTTTTCCTACCTCCTCCCTCTTCTCTTACCTTTGATCTAGAAGGGAACACCCACAGTCCATCTTCTATTGCCAACTTTCTTGTTAAACAGAAGAGGGCAATAAACTTTGGATGACAAAACACACACACAAAAAAACCCAATTATACCAACTTGGTTTCCTCCCCCTGGGTTGCGAGGAATCTATTAAATCAGCTTAATGCACAGGAAGTGTTTGGAATCAATTCTAGCCAGCAGTAAGTGGAAACTAAACCAAAACAAAATTTACCCCTGAATGAAATGGAGTTAAGTTACTGGTTTAGCTTCCACTTACCGTGGGAAACAGCATACATATAAAAACAGCTGCAACAGATCAGCAGGACATGGGCTTACAATGGGGAAGGCCCCATGTTCCCTCATGTTTAAGGCAGGCATGTCATCATAGTTTAGTCTGTCCATACCCTCTTTCAGTCATCAGAAACTGGATCTGAGATGCCAGCACTGCAGAGGTGGGAAGCAGCACTGTCAGACGCAATGAAACAGGTACAGGCAACAGACGAACTGCCATAGAATTCATCCTTGAAATCCTACAAACTAAGATACACCTTAGCAACAAATAAATTGTTTGCCTACGTGCAAAGGGAAAGCTCTGAACAGCTCACACTAGAGCAGCTCCAGAAAAAAAAAAGATTTATTTAGTCCATAATGTACTTTCAGAAGAATGCTAGAGACAAAGAGCAAAAGTTAGAAGTAACAGACTGATGGCCACAAATAAATACGGAAACAATTTATTAATCTGTGTAGTCCTACCAACACCAAACCCTTAGCAAAAAGCTGGGTTGTATGCTCTGCTAGAAGCTGATTTTGTGGGGCCACCCCCACATAAGTTGGAGGTTTCTATTTTCTTACTTGCCAGAAACTGATAGAAAGAGTTGTGAAAGGAAACACCAGGGATGTGAGTAGATAATGGATGATCTGTGGCCTGATGGTTACAGCAGGTATATGTAGCTGTAGCTCTGCATGCCAAGAGGAAATATATGCCGAGAGGAATTAAGTGCCAAAAATGTGATGTAGCCAACTAAAAAGGGACATCTTTGATGGCCAGGGAAGAATAGCTTGGCACCCTACGTAAAAAATGAGTGTGTTGTGGTTGTACAGTTCATAAAGAAAACATTTCTGTTTTATTTATATAAATCACAAAAGCACCAAGCACTCTTGTAACAATGCCAGAAGGCTCCTGTTATTTTGAGGAGGAAAGAGCAGTAGAAGGGGTCAATTTCAAAGGAAATAGGCAGCCAGCAGAAAGCATAGGCTAGGAGGGCAAACTGCAGAATGGAGTACCTTGCAACAGTCCAGCAGGGTTGAGTCAAGATACTCTTACAGCATCTAGGCGGCAGCAGCAAGCTACCAGGGGGTGAAGCCAGCAAGCCTAATCAGAAAGCACCTGTGGGCAGCTGAGGAGGCCACCTGACCTGAAAGGGACAGAGCCTGGGGAGACAGGAGGCCAGGGCTGAGCCAGGGCAGGCAATCTGGCCCTGCAGGCTGTAGAGAAATGAGCTCTTAAGCTGAGAGGCTGCAGAGGACTGCTGGGAGATGTTGCAAGCTGACAGGAGCCCTGCAAGCAAGGTTTGGGTGGCCTGAGGGGTGTATGACCAGAGTGGGACAGTTTGTGTTGCAGCCAGTGGGCTTTTGATTTTGTTTAAGCTGATGGACCAGATGGGACTAGAAAGCGGAGATGTGGAGGTCCCAGGGTGCCAGGCAGGCACATGAGGCTGTACCATCCTGGAGCAGGGTGCAAGCTGCATTACAGCTTAGAGGGCAAGACTCGGGGCCAAGGGCCAGCCAGTAGAGAAAGCTACAGATAGGCAGGGTTAAGGGACCAGCACCTGTGAAAAGCAAAGCAAGATTGAGTTTATCGCCCAGGGAGGGGCAGACCTGGGGGCCGGAGATACCAAAGCTGAGAGGGCTAGACAGGGGTGGAGTCCAAGAAGCCAGCCGCAGTACAGTGGGTCTAAGCCAGGGGTGGGCAAAATGGTGGATCTGGCCAGACTCCATTTCCCAGCAGCCCCTGCCTATGTTGCTGTGGCTGGTTTCCACGGGGACCCTAGCAGCAGCAGGGCCACAATGGGGTGGGGCCAGGGTTTCCATGGTGATTGGGCTCAGCAGTGCTGGCAAGATGCACAACCAGCCAGAGGGTTGCTTCAGGGTTGGAGCTAGGATCCCGTCACAGTGACTGTGGTTTGGAGCTGGGGCAGAGCCATAATCTGCTGCCTGCATGACCCTACCTGGGGTATGAGGGTAGCAGATCACAGTTTTTGCCCCAGCTCTGGACCACAGTCACTGCCACAAGATCCCAGCCCCAGAGTAGCTCCCTGCCCAGTCGCACATCCTGCCAGCACTGCTTGGGCCAGTCACCATGGAAACCCTGGTCTGGCATTGTCACAGCCCCATCGCTGCTAGGGTCTTTGATGGAAACTGGCCACAGTGACATGGGCACGGGCTGCTGGGAAATGGAGTCCAGGAGTGGAGGTCTGAAGTAGTCTGGTGGTTTTGGCTAAGTGCCTATTACAGTAATGACTGAAAACACCTGCAAGGTGTCGGCATGGCTGTAGGGGAGGTACAGCAGTTGTAATTAGCCCTTGAAGTTAAATTGGCCCTCCTGACCTGTACAGTGAGGATTAAATGAATCCAAGAGGATCTGATAAGATCTTCTGGCAGGAGTTCACCGTGAAGTTTGCTCTAGGGCCCTGGGGCAGCCTCTCTTTCCAAACTTTACATCAAAGCATGGCAGGCGAGGGTAGAGCATGGGTACCTAGAGCCAGAGCAGACAGCAACTGCCAGGGAGTGCCACAGCCGCCCCGGGGCACCTATCCCATTACAACTCTGATAAAAATATTAGTATTTTTAGCAACAAAAAGATTGGTGGTATTATAAGTTTGGAAACGAGCCTGGTTATGAAAAGAAAGAAATGTGCTGTTTACAAGCATTACATTGCCTTACTCCTATAGATACCTACAAATCAAATTTTTGTCCCCTCTTTCCTCCCTCTTCTCAAGACAAAGGCTAAAAAATATAACACATACACAGTGTAATGGATCAGCAATTGCCACTTTATCACCATGATTCTGAAATCAGGAAGTGCCATTACTATGTGAACACACAAAACAGTAATACAATCTTATTGTTACATAACCTATATTGCTTTAGTGTTGTGTTTAAGCCATAGTAGAAGCTTGATTCAGTTAGGATTCATCCTCCTTGCATTATTTATAAGCTTTGGAAAGCCATTTTACTCAAGTGCTGGGCATGTGTACAAACAGTGTTTGGTACTTGCATGGCTTGTATACCTCTTACCTAACCCAGGGGGAGGGAAAACAAATATTTAAATTTTATTGAACAATGCCTTTAGGGTAGGTATCAGGAATTCAATATGATCATCAAACTTTGGTCTGGTTAATGTTTTCCTGGTTATCCAGTCTACTTTGGGTAAAAAGAGTCCATTATGGAAAACCGGTACAGGCATAATCACAATCTGGTCAACTTGGTTACATGCCTGTGGGATAAAACAATGGGTGAGGCATTTGTGGGGGATGGCGAGGCAGATCCTTATCCATACTTATGCCAAGTTGTGAACCAAACTCAAAGCATGTTTAACTCATGCTTAAGTGGTACCAAGATGAGGACATTCCCTAGAGCTGGGCATTAAAACATAAGAGAAAGACAGGGTTTGTAGAAAGTCCTACCGATGCCCACTAAGCACATAATTTATACCTAGGCTTGAGACAACATGTCCTTCAGCTTGCCAACCTTCTGGAATGTTTTGTTCAAAATGATCTAAGAAACTGGTGTGCAAGATTTTGATGAATATGGGGAATATTTTTAAATCAGTGAATCTATTGTAAACAAGTGAGCTAGTGCTAGTGACAAGTTAAATAGGTTTGCAAGGCTTGCTCCACTGAAATTGTTGGAGCCATGATGCACCCCTTCTTTAGGCTAATAAGAATTGCTACGTTGCCAAACCTTCAGTCTTGATTTGTACAGGGCCAGGGTTACAGGGATGCATGGCAGCCTGTGTGCACGGCGCATGGCACACTGAGGAGGGTACAGGCAATGCCGTGACAAACAGGACAGAAAAGCAGAGCAGTAGCTTGAGTAGGGGCACAGGGCAGGGAACAGGAAACAGAGCAGCTGATCAAATATAGGTAGGGACCTACCAAAATTGCAGCTGAAGTGGGCTACTGCACACCACCCCACTGCTGATTGATGGAGGGGCCCTGCCACTCACTGCTCCTCACTCGCTCCTGATCAGGTTGGAGGCAAAAACTGTGGTTTTAAATATGGCATCATTTTTGCCTAATGCCGTGGATTGGCTATGGGGTCCTAGTGGCCCTGCTGCTTGCTGCTGCCTGGCAGGAAGGCAAAAGGGGTGCCATTTTTAAAACCATAGCTTTCACTTCTCTGGGCAGCAGTGAGTAGGGGGTGGGAGGTGTGTAGGGAAACCTGCAAAATTAAAGGAGCCACCATGCACTTCACTTCAACCACAAATTCAGTAAACCCTAGATATAGGTATCTATACCCTAGATATAGGGTATGAACAACAATCAAATCATGGCAAACTAGAAGACTGCAGGGACCTACCATGAAGCTGTTCCACAGTAACTCTGCCCACTCTTACTTCACAGTAATTAGAAGCTAAACCTGAGCATCTTAACCCAAATAAAACAGGGCTAAGGTGCCCTAGTTTAGCTTCCACTGACCAGTTCAGGGCAACCTACAACCCAGAGTAGTAGCACAGTCCTGCAGGTAGAACTTGAGAAAAGTGCAGGAAGTACTGTCCCTTGCCCACTAGAACAACATAGGAATTGCCATTTACTGGGTCAGACCATGGGTCCATCTTCCCCAATATCCTGTGCCACTCAGGGGCAGAGAGTGGATGCTGAAGGGGAAACTGAACTGGGAATGACCAAGGTGGTTTCCACTGCTCCTCTCTCACTTGCAGCCTCCAGCATTTAAGGTCTAGGAAATTCTAATTCAGAAGATGTGCCCCTCACTCCCATGCTCAACAGCTACTGATGGTCAGAGCTGGCCTTAGGGATAGGTGACACGAGCAACTGCCCAACGCGCCATGGTCAGGGGGATGCCAAACACCCTGCCACCCTGCCCAAGGTGCCATGGTCAGGGGGATGCCAAACACTGCACTGCCCTGCCCTACCCCAGCTGATCCTTGCCCCAGGCAGGAGGAGTGGTGCCCAGCCCAGCCACTGCTTCCTGTCCCCATGGCGTCCCCTCATGCACCTCAGGCTCAGCCATGCAGGGCAGTGCCCCTGCCCATTGCCCCAAGATCCGCAGGGGGCAAACTGAGCCAGCCCCGCCACCTCCTGGCTGACTCCCAACTTTCCGCTCCTCCTGAAAGGGACCTTGTGAGATCTTCGAGTCCAGCACCCCACCGTAGGCAGGAAGTCAGCTGGGGACAAGTGGTCCCAGCAAGAAAACTATCCAGATGTTTTCTGAGCGAGTCCAGAGCGGGTGCTTGCACCACGGCTGGGGGGAGTCTCTTCCACACCCGGGACGCTCCCACCGTAAAGAACTTTTTTCTCGTGTCTACTCTAAAATCCCTCCTGGAGTTTCCGGCTGTTAGACCTGGTTATCCCTTGGACAGCCTTTCCCCTCCCAGCCTCTGGCTCGGCCCCGCTCCGCCCCGCACGCCTCTCCCCGGGACACGGGCCGGCGTGCCGCAGCGCCCGCCAGGGC
>NW_017728925.1:3430257-3441463 GCF_001723895.1 Crocodylus porosus
GCGCCGGGATGTCCCCGAGCCGCCCCGCGCTGGCAGCAGCCGCCGGCTCCGCCGCTGCTCGGCTCCCAGGCGAGGGGTGGGCTCTTCCTTAAAGCGGGGGCGGAGTGCAGGTGTCCCGAGCAGCACGGCCGGCTCTGCCCCAGACAGGTGGGTTTCATTGTGCGGCTCCCGCTCTCGCCTTCCACAGACCCCCGGGACTCCCTCCCAGCCCCCCAGAGCCTGGCTTATTCTCCTCTAGGCCCAGACAGCTACACCCCCAACAACTGTAGCATTAACCTGCGGACAACACTCGCCCAGTGCAATGAAACCAAAGGCCTGCGGCCTTGTTGCCAGACCCACAGTGCCATCTGCACCAGGGTGAAAAGGGCATGCAGGCATCTAGCTGAAGAAACCATTTACAGCAACTACTTTACATCAACAGATGCATACAGAGCCCCCCACCCCGAAGCGTTCCCTACAAGAACGTGCCGGCTAGAACTCAGCCCTCGCTTCCCTCACACCCATTGCCTCGCTCACTATGTGGGTGTGTAACATCCAACAAGCTTGGGCTTTCACCATAAAAGAAATAAACTACACCCAAGCTCATGTGAGCTCCATCCCATCTTTCTGCACTTTCAAACAAACGTTTTCACACAAGTTTCATTTCACTTCTCTCTTTCCTTTCTGCCCAATCTCCCACCCACACACACACACTCTCTCATTTTATGCATGAATCCATTCCCTTAACCAGCTGCATTTTTCATCTTAGATGCCCTTGGCAGAAGTTTCATTTTGCAACTTTAACATTACAACTTTGCTGAAACGGGACCTCTGGACACTGTCCAAGCAAGTCTTTAGTTCTGGACTAATGGGAGGTTAGTGCTCCTGGAGATTGTACACCCTAAGTTTTCCCCCACCCATCCCATCTTTCCTCAGATTCTGTATTTCCAATTCTTCTTCATTGTCTCTTAGAATACAAGTGCCTCAAGACATATTTCTAGTGGGCCAGATTTGCATTAGGTTACTGGTAATGTAGACAAGTAAGCAAGGTGTCTAAAAAAATGCTGAACACGAGTGCGTGCTGTACTACCAGTAGACAGCCAATGTCACAGAAGGTGAAATTACTTTAGAGAACCTCCATCAGCTGACTTAAAGGAAACATCCTCTAATGGAGCAAAAGGAGCCCTGTAAGAGTGATGTTGTAGCCACTGTTGTCCAGAAGTGTCAGGCAAGGATTTTTTAGGGCGATATATTTTATTGAATGAACTATGTAGTTAGGATAAAGTTAGACAAGCTTTTGAATGCAAGACATTCTTCCTCAGGTCTTTCAGGGTTGATGGTATTTCTCTGTATACAACGCTATACCTTCTGAAATGCACAGCTGGTAAATTCCAAAATTTCCAGGAATGTTTAGTGGGCAGAATCCAAGTGAACTTTGCCTTCACTCAATCAAAGCTGTTTTAGTTTATCCATGCAATGTCTATTTAGTTCTGCAGACACAAAACATCTCTCTGCAGCACCAAGCAGGAGTGGTCAGTGGAGAGATGAACAAGACAGTAAACAGGATTAGGATTATTGTTTAAGGTTCAAGTTAGGGGTGCTGGAGGAAAGGAAGTGATGACGACTATGCATGTTCAAGTGACCTGAAAAAAAAAATCCCATTCGAAAATCTCACCCAGAGACACTTCAACATATATTTGAATGCTGAGTCCCTGAAGAGCGGGTAGCTTGCAGTGCTGATCCTGCGCAGTCAGAGGGCTCCTGTGCATACATCTCAGCATGCTCCGTGGGCTCCCCCAGTCCACCTGGCAACGGATAGCAGCAGTGCATAGAGCAGCCCTGATCAAGTTGACCTAGACTGCTCAGTCATCCTATGTCTACCTGCAGCACAATTGTGTGGTTGTGAAGAAGACATGTTCTGCTCCCTGCTTAGTTAGAATAGTAGAGTCCAGCCTGAGTGACACCTGTCTCAGGGGGGTGGGAGAGGAGAAGGGCCTTATTTAACCCTGGTTGTTCCCAGGTAATTTCTCTCTTGAAGCAGCAGTTTTTCCTCTGGGAGAAAAAATCCTGAACATCTATAAACACATGATTTCTCCAATAAGTCACCACTCGTGACTGAGTCACAGAAAATTGCTGCTCCAGTTTCTTTGCCTGAAGCACGACAGCTGTCGAGAGAACATCATTATTCATATATGTATGCAAGTGATAAAACCATCTAGATTTAAAAATGCCATCTTGCAAAGGCTTCAGCAAAAGGGGAACTGATGCTTCCAAACATTGAAGTGTTACTATCATGCCAGCCATCTTAGAAGTTTCTGTGGGTTAAGAGAGCACTGTTGATGGAAGATAAATATCCATCTTTCTATTTTAGGTGAATGTCAAATCTGTTATTTAATACATTGGATTAATTAATTATTGTTTAAAAAAGAAACTGGTGAGAAGGGGCAGGGAGGAGGAAGTTTCTTGAAAGACTTAAAGTCATTGGTTACATCCTATAAGGGGCAGAGGCTTTGCCTACACTTGATAATTCTGCTGGCGGGATCTCTTTTGCTGCACCGCAGCTGCCAGCTTCAGCCTTCCACTGCACATACAGGCTTCTATGCCTCTGGCGATGGCACACATTCCCAGTTGCAGCAGCTGAGCTGGCAGAGCACAAAACACACAGTGGGGAGGCATCCCAGTAGCCTTTGCAGCATAAAGGACTGATGAATTGTAGGATGCAGGCAAGTGGCATTGTGGGATGCCCAGCCTTCTCAACAGCACGTGTTCCCACACCCACTTTGGCCCATTTCTCAGCCCCTGCCATTTTTGAGTGCTTGCACTCAGCCTCCGACACCTTCCCCATACCTTCCAAGCATGGATTCTTTACTCCCCATACACCAGACCATGCGTACCTTTGCAATAGTAGGAAAAACCCATAGCCGAGCTAGACATCCTTGGACATAGAGCATGGGGCATACAGAAAAAGCCCAATGGCCAATGACTAGGAATTGCATGCTAATAGAAGTCCTCAGAAAATGCAAACATTGTGGAATGTAGTTTCTGGGCACAGCAGACTCACACCAACAGTTGGGATCACATCATTCTGCACATGCAAGGTAAAAACAGCAGTAGTTTCAAAGCATTTGGATGTGCAAATCCAGGGGCAGATCAACAGGGAGGAGGAAGGTGTGCACTGACATAGTTGCACTCCACACCCTTTGATTCCTGCTCCACCCAAAGTTTAAAGCCAACTGTTTGGCAATGAACAGAAGTGCTGCTTTCAGGTAGCAGCAAGGGAGTCAATTGACTTCATGGTTTTTTTAAAAATCTACTTGATTTCTTTTAAATTCTTCATTTCACATGTTAGTATCCCACTTTCCTTTTTAACAGTCTTGCTGTTCCACTAATGGAGCTAGCCTTTCTGCTGCCATTCTGCTGCTCCTGGTAATACAACTCCTATTTCACAGCTTTGCAGTTTATTGGAATGAGAACAGAGTTATATTTGTTTTCATATCTAACTGAATAATTATCCCTAGGCCCCCAGCATTTTAGTAAAGCTTCTAGTTCCTTTTACCTGCAGAAACATGTGTCATTTCATATGTGAGGAAGCACCCCACTACGTTCACCCAGCTTTTCAAAATCCTAGATCCAGTCACATGCAGAGCCATTTTTCTAGTTGCACGTTGAGCTCACTGTGCTGAAGCAATTTGAGGAGGAAATCAGCTTCTCCATTGATGAGCAGGTGGACCATGCTGTAGAAGCTGGCCACCATAGACTCTCAACACTCAGTTGGGAACCAGGTTTTGTGGTCAGTAAGCCAGTAGCCTGGGCTGATATCATGGAGGTGTGCAAGGCTATCATACATGTCCTTCTATGACGAGTTGTGGCCCTGGCTACATGGAGGACAATTTTACAGCATTAGTTATGATGGGGATGTCAAACTACACTGGTGGGACTTGTAGCAAGGTATGCCTCAGGGGTGGCCATAGCACTACTTGATGGAGAAGTTACCCCAGCACCTCCTACTCTCACCCAGATTTCTCAAGCTACTGCCTAACCTAACCTGCCACACCTTGACAGAATATTATGAAGTTAGAGATTACCCCCTTCAGAGTGGAATGGGTCCTAAGGCACCTCTAGTCCTTTTGGTGCTACTCTCACTTTCTCCCTGTCTTCTTTAACCTTGGCCCAATTGCCTGTCAGCATACCTGCCCCTATTGTTCTTTAAGTCCTTGTCCTATTAGTACATTGAATCCATAGCCCAGTGTTACCAGTTATGGCTTGCTGGCCCTAACTGTGCCTTAGGGGCATCCACAATGGGGCCCTACTGGTCCCAAATCATTGCCTCCAGTCTCCCCCATAACCATACCCATGCCTCACTGTTGTTACTCAGCCTCTGTTCATTGAGCTTTCCGTTTCAAATACTAGTTTCTGACCGCTTGGTCTCCAGCTGTTCTGTCTAGGCTTCAGCCTCCTCAGCCTCAAGAACATAAGTGCTATACTGTGACAGGCCAATGGTTCACTTAGCCCCATATCCAGTCTCTGACAGTGGCAGGTGCTATAGGGGAAAGCATTGGACAGGATATCTCCAGAGCGATCCATCCCCTATTCAATACCTTCCCTGGCATCCACCAATTACTGGGTTAGAGATGGCAGAGAAAGTGCCTCCAACCATTCTGTTCAATAGCTATTAATAGATCCATCTGCCATTAGTTTATCCTGTCCCTTTTTGAGCTGGGTTCTGCTCTCTGCCTTCACCACCTCCTGTGGCAACAAATTCCATAAATTATCTACACACTGCATAAAAAGTACTCTGTCTTGGTAGGCGACAGGTTTAAACCTAACAGCTTCAGCAGGTGTCCCCTAGTTCTGGGGCTTGGTGAAAAACAGTTCCCTATTCACAACCTTCATGATTTTATAGGCTTCTATAATATCGACCCCCTGCCTTCTTTCCAAACTGAAAAGTCCTAGCCTTTTAGGTCTTTCCTGGTACGCCAACTGATCTAGGCTCCTGATCATTTTGGATGTCCTTATCTATACTTTTTCTAATTTTGCTACAGCCTTAGCCCCCGTTCTCTGGCCTCAGCTTCAGCAGTCTTCACATTCCTGACCCATTCAGGAACTCAAGCTGCAGAGTGCTCAGGCACCCCATAACATGGCCTCCAAACCATCCACTACAGCCACTCAAGCCACCACTAGTTACTCAGTACACTCCCACTATAAAAGCTCTAATCCTCATGAGCCAAGAAGGATACCCTTCTGGGTGAACAGAAATAGCTCTTACCAAAAATCTGTAACCCATCTGGGTACACTCACCCACTGAGGGAGACTTCTATGCCCCCTAATAATAGCCCCTAAGCCCAAGCTTACTCACTCCTCAGAAAGTCCTTTCCTCCCTAACACCTTAGACCAGTGTGTACCTCCTTTCCTGGAGTCAGTTTATATCCTGGCCCAGCTCTGCAACTGCCAACCAGCCAATCCCTGACTTTTCTCTCTGTCACAGGAGTTTTCTATTATCCCCTTTTAGCCTCATTTGCTTCTGGCCATCTCTGGCAGATGCAGGTCCACACCTGGGTTCAGTTTCTCTCCGATCAGCAACCTCTGCACCATTTAGCAGTCTATAGCTCATTTAGTCCAGAGCTTGGTTTCAGTGCAGCTTCTGATTAGGTAGCTTCCCCCACCCCCCATTAGCTGGAGTACCACTGATATAATCCCTCTATTTATTCCTCCCTTGATCAGAGTTATTCTCTTTACAGGTTCTAGGATTGTTTCTTACCGTGTTCTGTAGCAGCATCCCCGTGTATAAGTCCTTGCCCCTCTGGGCCACATTGTTTTCTCCTGCTTATCAGCCCCTTAATAACAGGGTTTGGGTCCCCTGTCACAGGACTCACGTAGTTATCCAGGCCCCCCTACAGCTGTCCTCCAAGTACATTAGTAGGAAGAGGTGCTTCTTCAAGGCATACTATAAATCTCTTCAGGCTACTGAAGAGCAGCTGATGTTTCCTTGCTGAGGGTGGGCAACGTATAAAGAAAGGAGATGTTGCAGAACAGTAGATGGGGCACTTAACTGCTCTGCTGCAAGCAAAGGTCTTTGATAAGCCAGTGGCATGGCCATTTATTCTACAAGGGAGAAGTAGAGCCACTGTCCTTCAGCACCTCCAGGAGCAGCTGCAGGAACACTTCAATGGTTCCAGGGAATGGGCAGATGAACCGGATTTCCTCAAGACAGAGCCAGTTTAGCAGTGTAGCTACCCAGAACAAGTAACTGAGGCCACAGGCTCAGGGATATTTCCCTAAAAGAGCTATATAGCCACCCACACACCTGTATACCCCCTCTCCTCAGACAAAAAATAGCTATACCCACCCAACTACATTGGCCAGATGCCTGGAGATCAGGAGCCTGAAGTCAGGGAGGTTGTTTCTCCAGAAGAAGTCCCCCTGCCCTTCTACTTTTACTACCAAGGTATCTAGGGTCCTTGGAGAAATCTGTGCCCCCACAAGCTATACTTGAATCCAGTAGTATCATTTTCAGTTCTTACAGGAAAGGCATAGGGGTGGGGGTGTGAGGAAAGACATGAAGGAAACCATTGGACTGGCACTCCAAGCTCACTACATAGCAATGCTTCCCAGTAGCAAATTTAGTGGTCTAAGTTATTTGTACATGAATTTTGTTAATGACAGGAGGGAAACTCAGTCATTTTCCTGACAAAGCACCAGAGAAATTTTTACAGGATCCAATTTACCTGCTCAGTCTTACTGTCCATCTGGAAGAGATAAGTTGAAGAAATGTGCAGATTTACCTTAATGAAGTTGAAGAATGTGTGCTGGAAATGAGAAATGAATTATAGCCCTGGATCTGCCAGAATGCAAGTTCATGGATCCAGAAGGTATGCTCCAGGAAGACTGGGCTACTTCCTGGCTGGCAGGGGCTCCACATCAAGAAGTAAAATAGTTACCATAATTAATAGGGCTGCAGTCACCAGGACTGATGTAAAATCCAGTGATATGCTTGTCCAGGGCTAGGCCTGATTGGGTAAATGGTGAAGCAAACCAAAGGTGAAAATCTCTGCCAGCTGGAATCTCTCAAGTGCAACACATTAATGAAGTGCAACGTATAGTGATTCCAGGTGTTGGTTCTAGTTATGGCCCACTAGCCTACACCGAGCTGCAATAAGCCATCTTTCTTCTTGATAAGGAAGGCAAATGGTTCAATGCATCCCCTGATGAGAATTTTTTTTTTTTGGAGGTAATTTCCCAGGGCCACCAAATTCCAGTTCCAACAGCAAGGAGACAGATAAAGGGAACTGCTGTCCAAGGCTCAAGGCCAGTTGAACAGCCCCTATAGCCCATGCGGCAGTAGATTGTCATTCTTTTCACTGGACATATTGGAAAAGAACAAAGCTGGTACTGAGCCAGGGGTGGTGCAGTGGGTCTGACACCACCTTATCCTGCAAGTTCTGAGGCAAGTGGCTGGGGTGCTAATTGAGGATTTACAGCAAACCTTGAGGTTGCTAGCTTATTGGAGCCCTGTGGTATGGGGACTAGGGCCACCCTGGCAAAATAGAAGGTAGTCAGGCTGTAATTTAGGGGATGGTAGAGAATTCCAGAGTCTACCCATCCTATCTCATCCCACCCCAGCTTGGATGTAAAACAAACACTGGGAATCCTCATTGCCTTGAAGGGTATCTTTGCATTTTTCTGCCAGTGCCAAACAGAAGCAGGAGCATGAAGCCATTGCTGCCTAGCAACTACAAATGACTAGAAGTAAAACAGTGAATAGCCATATTGCTGTTGTGAGCACACCCCCTCACCAGCATTTAAGGAATGCATAAGCCTTGCTAAAGGATTCCAAAATTGGCTCCTGCTTCCTCTCCTGGTGCCTTCAGTAGGAGGCTTGAAGTCACATCCATTCTGAAGAGAATGCAAAATGGTAGCAGCTGGACTGAATTCAGAGCAGATCTGATACAGCCTCACCCCTGTCCCCCACGCTTTCCTGCCGTCTTGGGGATCTGGGTGTTGCTCTGCCAGTAGCGATACCTCAGGGCTCTGTCCTTTGCCCCCTCTTCTTTTCTCCCACATGCGCTTTGTCGGCCTGACCCCAGTTTGAATGTGACTTTAACTGTCACTGCCATGCTGATGACCCTCCAGGTGATGAGTCTCTCCATAGCCTACACCTGTGTCCCTCCATCCAAACTAAAATCTCAGCCTGTCCCTGACATCTTGTGGAGACCCAGCCATCACTGAAATTCAGATTAGCCCAAACAGACTGTTCCTCTAAGCTCTTCTTCCCCCATTTCACTATCATAGTCAACAGCCTCACCAGCCTCCCCATCATTCAACCCAAAGAAATGGTCTATACCTTTGTCATATTCTAGAAACTCCCTTTGGTTCCTGGAGTCATGCCTCTGTTGCACTGTACTCCAAACTCCTATACTGCTAATGTCCAGGAGCTCTCAAGAACATATTTTACAAGTGCTTCCCTCCGAAAAAAGGTGCACAGCTCAGTGTGGTTCCAAATAATAGACACTTTGGAATATGCCCCAGAAAACCCAGTTCTGGATGGGCAGTTTGGAAAGGCTTGGTACATTGTTTGATTTAACTGCTTGAGCTAAATGAGGGAAATACATGCAACTGGTTTCTACTTGGACTTTGGGCAGTATAAACAAGCAGTGGAAATTTCCCAGAACCCATGTAACCAAAATCCTGTCTTTAAGTTCTCACTGGCATATTGGATCCAAACCATTGGCTCAGGCTCCTGTCCCAGGCTAATACCTTAGTTCCTGTCTTTGGCTCCCGACCCTTGGGAATATGCCATTTTTGGACCACCCGCCTCCTAGTTCTACCCGTTACTGGTCTGAACTTCATCCCTAATTGTTGAACTAGACCATCTACATCCTAGTCCTGACAAACAGGAAGGGTAGGATCACACTGCATGTTGGTGGACACCTTCCCTTACATTTCAATATGTTAAGGGTTTTTAGCTCCACTGAAAGTCAGAGCTAGGAAGATTTCTGTGGTAGTCAAACAGGCAGCCTCACAGACAGCAAACATCTTCCCCTTAAGAGGCAACGTGGTGACTGAGGCAGGAAGGAAGACATACCACTCATCACACAGGGTTCCCACAAGAATAACCAGATCATGGAAGTGACTGTGGCTTCTGTTTACACAAGTATCACACTGGGGAAACTCCATACACACCCAGGTGTCTTCTACTGATCAAAGAGCTTGAGGACACAGTGTCTTGTGGTGACACAGTCTGCACTGGGTGAGCCTTCTTGCTGCCCTTTGTGATCTCACCACTCTCTGATGCAGGAAAAGTGTATCCCAGCTGGAGATGTGGCTTGGGAAGGCTGCAGGCATTTGTCAAATCTCTGCAGTGCTGCGGGGAAGATTAGTATCTTCAGGCATAAAAAAGAACTGGCCAAAGTGCAGAGATAGAGCGCAGGCTCCTTTCCCTAGGTATGTCCATCCTGGACTCATGCTCAGCTTGCAAGAAGCCTTGAAGGTGGGTCCCCTTCCTTTTACAGCAGTTGACTCAATATGCTAATAGGACTTGACATTTTACATTAACAATAGAGAAGGCTAGAAGATATTTCTTAGGTTTGCCTTTTCCTCACTGGCTGTTCCTTTTGCTAAGCTACCTCCTCTGCTATTCTGCCTTCAGTGTTTCTGGACTGTCTGAGCTGACTTGTCAGTGCTGCTGCATGGGGTCCTTGGGCATCCCCAGCTGTCCTGGTGAGGAATAAGGTATCCCCTTAGTTTTATACCCTGTTTTTACAGCCCTCATTAAAATGAGCTTGTTCTATTCTTTTATTCATCCAAATCAACATTTTGATTTATAACTGACATCACAATGAGCTTACAGCACGCGCCTCACATAGACAAAGAAAAAGAATGGAACCAAATGCGTGTAAGCCACATATGCAGCAAACTGGGTGTGATTGCCTTTGCTTTATAGCACCGTTTTCCTTGTGGGAAAGGTGGAGTGCTTCCGAGCTGGATCTAGCAGGGCACACAAGATAGAAAGAGCTGTCCAGGATGCCACAAGCCTGTTGTTTTCAGGCTTTGGGGTTTAAAAACAACATGGCAGTGATGAAAAGGGTAAAACACGAATCCCTGGCTTCCTTATGCTGGTTTTGCTTTGATCAAGGTGCTTTGATCAGAGAGCAGCTGGAATTTCTACATATTTCCACACAAAGCAATGTAGGGGTTGAACTGGGCAGAGCCTATTTTCATTTCCTTGCTATTATTCTCATAACTGCGATGGGCTTCATCTGTTCTCTCCACTGGGCAAACACACCTCAGAGACCGCTGTGGAGAGCGGGGTCTTACCTGGAGAGGCTCCTTGCAGCAAGGCGTCTCTCCCCCTCTACCCTGCATGCTTACAGAAAGGCCATTTTGCTTCAGCATTTCCTACCGAGTACATGGTGAGAACATGGGACACAGACAAAATGGTTTCCATAGCAACTTGCACTTTAAAGACGTCAACGGGGAAATTTGCAATGGTGGGGAAAATATCTGCTTCCACTCATTCGCTGTGAAGGAGCGCAGTGGTGGGCTGGGGCAATGTGCTAGAAATGGCTGACGTAAAAACATACCCAGACATTTTTTCTCCCCAGTGCTTATACTGCTCTTTTTTCTGGCTGGGATACAGTGGGAAGGCCGATGGCATTTATCCCTTGGATTTAGATGAACGGTGCTTGGTTTCCTGAGCTCACCGTCTTTTTAAAAGATGCATGGGTGTAGAGAGGTTTCCATGTTGACAGCGCTGGGGAGCAAGGTCCTTGTTTGCCCCGGCATCCGAGTATCTGGTAACTGGATATGCCTCTGCCAGGGAGGAAAATCCATTCCCTTCCACCCTTGACCTGCCCTTGAAGAGCTGCCGACAGTTGTGCATGAACTCAGCGCGAGCCGGCGCGGCCGCTGCCCGGGGCAGGGTGCTGCGGCAGCCCACGGAACCTCCCCGTCGGCAGGCGAATGGCCTGTATCCCGGGCCGGCCTGAGAGATGCTCCCACCAGCCAGCTGGAAGCCCCAGCCTGGCCCGGGGCTCAGTGCTGTGCTTGCGAAGATGGAGGGAGGGCGTCTGGCTTTCAAGCCGGCGCCGCAGTGGGCCCTCGCACGTCCGTGGCCACGTCTCTATGCAGACGGCCGCTCCCGGACTCGGCCTGCCCCCCAGCGGAGTCCCCTTCCCCCTGAGGCCCGGTCTTGGCCCCCGCGCCGGGGCGAAGGGCAGCGCCAGCCCTC
>NW_017728925.1:3442277-3466859 GCF_001723895.1 Crocodylus porosus
CCCCTGCCCCTGGCCACACCGGGACGGGGCGGGGAGAGGCTTGGTGCCCCCCATCCCGCCCGGGGGCTGCTAGGGGTGGGAGGCGATAGGATCCAGCTGCTGCGGAGAAGGTCCGAGCACTCCCCCCTGCCAGGCATGTCTCCTCCAGCAGTCCCCGGCCCCCACCCACACCTTCATCCAGGTCCTGCCCAGACACACACCCGCCCATCCATGCAGGTTGGCACACAGGCAGGTGGGGCAGGCGCGGGGGCAGCCAGTGAAGGAGGGACACAAGGTGGTGGTGTGGGGTGACCTCCTGGTCTGGGTTCAGAGGGCAATGGTGATGGTCAGGCAGTGCTGGTCAGGCCTCCCCTTGCCTCACAGCAGTGTTGCAGCATGGTTGTCTGGGGAGGAGTAGGGGCCTGAAAGCCCCCGGGGATAAATCCCTTGTCTGGAGTGAATATGAGCCATTTTGCTAGGGAACAGGCTGTGAGTGCCTTCCTGTCCCTCTGTCTGTCACCCTGAGATCAGAACACCCATAGGAAAATGGAAGGTATTCATTGTGATGTAGTACCCGTGTCCAGCAGAGATGCTACACACACGCGCGTGCACGTGCGCATTTTTAGACCACTGCATCACTGCTGGCCTGACCATGTGGGTTACTTGGCAATTACAGGCTTGTGCAGAGGCCCCCCAAGGGGCTTATGCCTCATTGAAGCTCTGTTTTGAGGTTAGAAGTGTGACTGAAGCGGTGGCTAGCTCTTCTCCTGGTCCTCTGAGTATGGAACGTGGTAAACTGGTGCAAATTTGAAACAATGGAGGTTTTCCGAATTGTGAATATCTGCCAGGTTTGTTCCATGCATTCACAGCCCTGCCTGCATTCAGCGACACTGCTGAGTGACGCATTTTAGCCATTGTTCGTGTCGCTTCGTAGTCGGCTTGTCATAGATGGGAGTGATTCGGCGTGGCACACCGGTATTCTCAGGTTCCAGAAATCATGTCACTGTGCACTGTTGGGCTGGTGGCCCATACACTGGGCTATAGTGTTGCCTGCGTATTTTATATCTTGGCACGTTGCATACATTTAGCGATATTAGCTCTGCCGGGCTCTGCCCCCCGCCTTCCTCCTGCTGCCTGCACCAATGCTAGGCACGTTCTTTCCTCTGCCTGCAGTGTTGCTGGGCGTTCCCTTTCCTCTGCTTGCACCACTCTGACTTTCGCAACACCATTCTCTGGCCTCCTCTCTTTCACCTTTCAGTCCAGTAAAAGCATCAATGCTACAATCATCTCCCTTCATTCCACCCAGCAATCCCTTGCCCTAGCCGTACTGGATTCCTGGCTTTTCCTACATTCAGACCAAGTACATAATTCTTGCTAGCAAGATCATACATCTCCCTCCCCACTCCTCTCCTCTTCCATTGGGCCCTGCACCCTGGTCATCCTCTTGTTTTCCTTCTCCACCCTCTTTCATCCCTTCTCAGCTATTCCCCTTCTCCCTGGGTACATCCCTGGACTGGAAAAACTGTTTTCTTCCCTGGGAGTGCTCTCACCCTCCTCCAGTCTTGTCACAAACCCCACTGCCTCCAGGCATCCTTCCTGCCTCTGCCTTGGAGTTGCTCCTCCCTGGCTCATTGCTCGTGTGTCTGTGGTGTTCCTCCCCTAGGACAGAGAAGGTGTCTTGATCAATGGGTCAGATTCTCCAGTCATGCAAATTGGTTTTGCTCCACTGATGCTAATGGAGTTGCACTGATTTACACCAGCTGGGGAGCTGGTCTTGTGCTTGTCAAGTGTCTGGCACATTTATGGGGCTGTGAAAGCAATTTTGTATAAAGTTATGTGGTTTTATTGGCAGTTACAATCACCCTGCTTTGCTAAGAGGAATGAAAACTGCTACTGAGATGTATTCTTTCCCTGGCTTCTTCATGCCTTTGCCTGAGTGCTGAGGATTCTCCTGTGTGCTCCCCCTCATCCCCACCCACCCACCCACCCCACTTGTGCTTCTCCCTGGCTCTTTGATCTTTGTGCATGCTCAGCGGACAGATGGCTGATTTGTTCTGTAGCTCTGACGTGCGCTCAGAGCTCTTGCTCTCACTAAGAATCCCAGCTGACCACTTTGCTTGTAATAGTCCTCAGAGGGGAATTACAGTAGAGTATTAAATGTGTGGTTAAATAAATTGCATTACATAGTGTGACTGTAAGGGAGATGTTTCCCTTTAATCTGTAAGCCAGGAGAGTTATTAGCTTCTGTTGCAAGCAGCCAGACAGCACATTTCCATCAGGATGGAATCCAAACAGAACCATTTCTTCCTTATAGGCTTCAGCCCAGGGCTAGAAGCAGTCTTTTCATGCACACCTTCCTCCATGCATTGAACCGCATCATGACGTGTGACGTGTCGCTTTTGTAGTGTGATTGTGCTTTCTTTTGTTTGATTGCTGTTATCACATTAGAACTTGGCTTTTTAATGTTGCAAAAAAGAAAAGGAAATTCACAGTTTGTGACAATTTGCTCCTGTGAAATAATGTTTGTATCATGTATCCTGTGTTCTACAGGTCTATGCAATATTAGTTAGTCACCCACCTGCTCCAAATGATCACCTAACACCAACACCTGTATCATACACAGCTGGCTTCTACAGGATTCCTGTCATTGGTCTGACAACACGCATGTCTATATATTCTGATAAGGTAACTGATGCATGTTTCCTATTACAGTACCTCATACATGTGCTATAAATGAAGAGCGTTCACCAGGAGTGGCTAATGATATCTGCATTACTTTCTCCAGAATTTCTTTCTTTCTTTCATTCTTTCTTTCTTTTCCAGTTTGATATGATGACTCTGTTGTTCTCTCTTACTCTTGCTCTCTCTAGATTCCTTGTTTTGCAACAGCTTACAGGGTTGACCTACATATTGCTGGATCATTTCTGCAATTTCTCTGTAAAGCTGCTGGACTCAAAGCTCTTTGGTTAAATTGAATGAATGAACTAACTCCTGAATTGGTGACAAAGGACAGCTGGGGTCCTCCTGAGTGGGCTCTGGATACTGGCAGAACTGCAGAGATGGACAAGGACTATATTACTGAGTATCTCTTAGAAAGAACTCTTTGAGTTCATTCCGTGGGCTGATGTGTCATCATTAGCAGCAGAGATGTTAGAAATTATTTTTAAAGTATCCTTATGTATTAAATATCATCCAGTCTGTCCATCTCCCAACACATGTTCCAGGTGCCCCAACCAATGTCCATAATCCCTAAGAAAATTAAAAGGCACTTGAAAGTGAGACTCCCCATATGCAGAGTGCCAGGCAGGGATACTCTCCACTTAAGCCTAATATATTTTGAGAACTTTAGGGGGTTTTGCACAAACTTTGGGTGGGCGTCACCACCGGGTTCATATCACACTTCTGTTACTGCAAGGGGATGGTGCTGCAGGTGGTTCTTTTTTGAGATGTGTCTCAACTCATAGCTGATCTTGCAAAACGTCTTCTGAAAATGTATTTGCTCACTAAGGGCTGAAAGAGTACCCTAGAATTCTTCCAGAGACGGCTGCGATTTTCTTGTTTCATTGCAAACCCAAAGTTGGACACACAATTGTGGATAATTTTGCTGAGGTCCATGAGTTCATGGAGTTAGAGCTGCCCTATTCCAAAGCTTGAATGTATGCCTGTTTCACACAGTGATGGCTTTCACATGTAGAATGGGAATGTTCACTGATGCAAATGTTCAGTGCAAAATTAGTCACTTCTGCAACATGCCAAATGAAGCCAAGCTTCACGAGGGGAAGAACAGTGATTCAGATTAAATCAGACAACAGCTCAGTATAACTAGAACTTTGCTTAGGGCTCATTAGTCTTTTTGATGCACTGCTCCAGGATCAATAAAAAGGGCTGGATAGGCTCAATCCAGTTCCAACAGGCCAGGTTCCTTCATAAACTTCCGCTCTCACAGTTTCCACCTTGCCATCTGCCATCAGCCTCTAGAAAAGACAAGGGTAGGGCTTACTAGGCCTGACTATTGACATGCCCCGAAGGTGGGCATCTGGAAAAGAGGTATGCCCTGCCTACCAGAAGGGGGGAGAAGTTTGCATTGTCACTGCACGTCTTCTGCTGGTTCTATGGACAAACATCGTGCTTAGTTCTCCCGAGCACTGAATAATGTTTAGTCCAGGTGTTGAGTAGGATTTCCATGGTGCTCTGTAGCACTGATTTTAAAGCATCAGCAGATGTGGGCATCTCTGCATAGGGGAGAATGGTCAGCAAACTTGTCTGATGTTATTGTGGTTACAGATAATGAATGCTGATTGTGCAGTACGGTTGACTAGCTTGTGGTGGGAGCACTGGGGAGATTTCAGTAGAGCCAAAAGTGCCACCCGTCAAGTGTTGCTGGGAGAACAAGAGAGACAGGGTGATGATGGTGGATCTTGAACATTAGAAACTACTTGGACTTCAGAAGGCAGTTTGCTCAGATGTTAGGAAACGTGTTGGGTGCCACTGCTGAGTTGTTGCAGGCATCCCTTCCAGCCTCAGAAACAACCTACATGGGATATGACAGGTGTTGCCAGTCAGAAAGGCATTTTTCAGTAGAACGGGTGCCAGGAATAGAGGGGTACCCAAGTATATATCATTCCAGTTTCTTCTCAACAGAGTTATCACTCACTGTTGTTAATGTTGTTTCTTATAGGCTGTGTAGACAGTGATGTCTGTAGCTAGGTATAATTGGTATTTTCCATTATAAGACCCTGTTTTCAGTTGCTTGTAACCTTGCCAAATTCCTACCATGTGAGAAGAAGTTTTCTGTGCCAGGAGTCTGCTTCAACCTAAATTTTTCTGAACATCTCAGCAAAAAGAAAGAGATCGGCTGTTTTTGATGGTAAGATCAAGGGAAAATGAGCCATTTCACCCGTTTTAACAATTTCATGGGGAATCTGTAATTTGGAACAAAATGATAGCTCTGTGTTGCCAAGATGTCAGGGATGTATCTTCTGCTGTTTCCAAGGGAATTTACTTATGAGCTTCTGAAAAATCTCAGGTCACACATGCCTGGTGAAGAATTGACAGAGTTGGGCAGCGAAAGCCAAAGATTCCCTCTTCACGGAGCATGCTTCAGCCCCTCACAGCTCTGCTGTGTAACCAGACTACACATGCTCCAGCCTTACAGAGCAGAGCAGTTGAGCATGATCCTGCAACTGAAGGGGCTCTCAACCCCAGCAGCTGCTGACTTTGGGTCCCAGCAGCATCTCATGGCTGCTGGGACCCAGAGTCCTGCAGCTATGGACACAAGGTCTGGGCAGTGCGCCTCCTGGTGCTGGGACCCAGCTGGATCATCTGCAGGGCATGGCAGCAATCTCCCAGTCCCAGGGGTGCATGAAACCCCCAGGGCTGAGAGATTGTGGTTGCCAGGCTCTCCCAGCCTTTGGATGTTTCATTCCCCTCCTACAAGGCTGTGAAACCCCAGTAAGTGTGATGTCCCAGCCCCAGGGGTTTCACTCAACCCTGGGGCTGGGAGATCACAGCAGCCACATTTCCCAGCTGCAGGAGTGTGTAGGGTGCCCCCATGGTTGGGAGCCCCTCAGCTGAGGGTGCTCCCAGCCACAAGAGCTTGCTTCTTGCCAGTGCAGGCAGGGGGAGCGCAGGATTGAGCTCCCCTTGTATCTGCAACAAGGCGCTGTGGGATCTAACATGCAATCCCACAATCACACCTGCTGCAGCTATAAGGCTCGTGCATTAGATCCCACTTCCCCTTTATCTGCATGTGTAGAGGCAGCTGCTGTGTTCTTCATTTTATGTGAACCCAATCCAAGACACTTGGCACGTCTTTGGCAGTGACCACTTGCTCAGTTGCAGCTGAGGTCAATGGAAGCTCTGATCTGAACATTTAAAGTGATTTATAGTAGGGGTGTGTGAAGCAGGCCCTATTCAATTTGGATATGGATTCAGCCCAGATCAGGGACAGTGATTTGATTTGTTGATTCAGATCACTGTCCCTGATTCGATTCAGCTGAATCCAGATCTGAAGATTCAATGCTGATTTGGAGAACCACAATTTGGACATAGATACAGCTTTAAATGTTTTTCCTACATACCTCGAAGTACCAGCGGGGCTTGTGAAAGCTTGCAATGCTGAGGCAGATGGAGTGTCCCACGGGAGCATGAGGGGCCCTCCACGTGCTCGGTGGCAAACCCAACAGTGGACTGGAAGTACTTCTGGTTCACTTCTGCCTCCCCTGGGGGCCCACACTCCCCACACACACCCAGCTCAGCAGTTGGCTGTGGGGAGACCCCAGGTGCCCCCCAGACCCAGGAGGCACCAGTTGCCAAGGGGGGGGGGGTGCGGTGGGGCTCCATGCACCCCAGCATCACAGCACTCATGAGCCCCTGCTACCTAGAGGTACATGGAAAAAACATTTAAAACTGTGTCTATGTCCAAATTTCTGAATCTCTCCAAATCGAATCAGAGGGTTTTGATTTGATTTGGAGAGGTTAAAGGGTCCTGTGATTCGATTTGGATTTGGAGATTAGGCCACTGAATCGGGCCAAATCTCCACCAAATCGAATCAGGGACTGAAGCTCTGCACAGCCCTAATTTAAAGTGCTACATAATCTGGAAGAAATCAGGTCCAAGGTCTTCTCAAATTGGTCCTCCTACCCGCAAATGAGTGGGCACTTTTGACAATTTTGGCTTTAATCTCTGTGCCTCAGTTCCTCACCTGTAAAAAGGGACATTAAGCCCACCACACCTCATGCCAGGGGTCTGAGAGCACCAGAGAAAAGCTTATGAGCAAAGAAATCATTTTGTAGAACAGAGGCGGCCAGCTTGTGGCATGTGTGGCACACAGCAGAGCAGGGAGGGGACAGGCAGCACAGCAGCAGATAGGGCAGGGGATGGAGATGGGAGTGGCACTCAAGGAGGGTATGGGACTAATTTGTGGCAGCCTTCCAAAAAGATTGGCTTCTGCTGCTTTCAAGTGTGCAGGGTTTGGGTGATGTGCATTAAATACTGCATGGGGACACTAAATAGTGAGATAAAAAGATGATTGATTAAATACCTATTCAATGAGCCCCATCTGCCCTGTGCACTGAATGAGATAGGGGTCTTGTGGATGAATAATATGCAATCATGTAATTAAAGAATGTATTATAATAGATGTGCACATGGGGGGCCAAATGCATGGGATTACATTGATTCTGGCATTTCGTAACAACAGAGTACTTCACTTTGTAACTCCATCAAGACATTATTTCTGTAATATAATAATAAGGAAAAACATTTGCTACTTGGGGGATTCCTCTGGCAAGGAAACTGCCTTTATCTCAGGTCAGTCAGGATTTCCAAATAACCAGAGGGCAGCAGCTGTTTAGCTCAATAAAATCAAAGGCCTTCAGAATGCCGAGATGTTCATGATACCGACTGGCAGGTACAGGATTTAAGCTCTGCAGTGTGCAACAGAGAACGGATAATCTGTTGGCTGAAGCAGACAAAAAAAGTCTATCTGCTGCCAGAGCAAACAGGCACACCCCATGTTTGTGAGTATCTAATAAGAAGACATTAAAGATTAGGAACCTGATCTGAAAAAAATCACTGTGCCCAAGGAATTCACATCTGAGTTATCCAGTGAGTACCTAAATCCGTGTTTATGCTCTGTGCCCTGGACTAAATAAAAGTGATCTGATTTGCAAAGGGGCTGAGTTTCCAGCAGTGTCTGTGAGGTCTGAGAGAGCTCAGGACCTCTGAAAATCTAATTTTTTTATGCCTGAATCTCAGTATGGCAGTCAGCTGGGTGGTCAGATAGCTAGGCTTTAGGAAAGATTTTAATCTGATGGTCAGAAGAATTAGTTATATGTGGACTGAATCCTGCTTACTTCCTGAAACACATAAAAAAACCAAACTGATTGGAGTTGGAACTGATCAGTATTTATTTGCTCTGAACTTAGACTGCCATTTTAACATATAGCTGTTTGTGCATGGGGCTCTGCTTCTGGGCAGTACTAAGTGGAATGAGGATGCTCCCTGTGTTAGGAGGTGAAAGCTAGGCAGAGGACAGACTCTTTGCTCTGGGATAATTTCTTTCTCTATTATAAACTCTCCATGGTGACCAAGAACTTAATAGTTCCTCATGTTGGGAGCTATATCCTGCTTTGACCGGCACTTTCCTATATAGCATAAATAGTAACCAGCAGCTTGCCAAAACAAGGTGGAGGCTGCTTTGCAGGCTATTATAACACCCAGTGCCATTTTAATGTGCATTAAAATAAGCTATCCTCATTAAGCATTACTTAAAAACTGTGGGTGATTTTACATGTGTTCGGGGGGGGGCGCAGTATATCATTAGAGTATCTCTGAGATGCTGCTCTAATTAAAGCCCCTCAGTGTCTCATCATGTATCAGTATCCCTGAACTTCAAAATGGCAGTGGGGGCACTTTAACTAAAGCTCATTGAGCGAGCTTTAGTTAAAGTGCCCTTGCTGCCATTTTGAAGCATGGGGATGCTGATATACAAGACGCTGAGGCTGGCTGGAGCACACTAATTAGCATGCTCCAGTAGACTTGATTGAGTCTGCTCTGGCACACTGTAATTACAGCACATCACAGCAGCCTCCCAGTAGGTCTATAGACACCCTGTACTCTTCAGTTAATGCACATTAAAACAAACTAATGCACATTTTCCTAGTACCTCACAGTGGAGGTACTAGGTTTAATGCGCATTAACTATAGCATGTTAATATACCTATAGACACGCCCAGAGAATGGTTGACATGGATCTGTCAAGTGCTTTCATTACTGCAGACCTTTTGGGTGGCAAAAAGGTTCATAGGAAAGATAGTTTTACATGGAGGCTGCAGAATATTTCAGGAAACAAGTCTTCAATTTGTAACAATAGCTGATTGAATCAGCTTTAGATAAAAGTGTCAAAAAGCCCCACTTAAGCACCTGATACCACAGAGCTAGGTTGAACTAATGCGCTGCTTCTTTCGGAAAGCATGGGGGTTTTTTTCCCCCACATCTGTCATAATGCGTATTTGTGCTTCATACCTGAACCTTGGAGATCACAATAGTGCCACATGACTCATGACACCTCAGACAAGCTGAGATGCTTTCCAGTAGAAATAAATTAGCATAAAGCAGTGTATGATTATTCTGAACAATGCAGGACTTTGTGTAAACATCTTTTAGTTTGTGGATAGTTATAAACAGAAACCTAAGCTATATTTGAAAACTATTTGTTTGCTGCTGTTTGCTTATAGCGTGCCAGTAAGATAGCTTTGCGTATGTTAGTTATTTGCTGAAATGTTCATTCAGGTTTAATTCTGAATATGTACTGGTTCTTCCTCTGCTTGATACAGGCCCATGAGTGCTCTAATTTATCAAGCTCCTTTTTGAATTCTACTTCTAACCACCAAAGAGTTTCTAGTTTTCTGTCGTCTGCAAACTTGATCAGAAAAAGCTCTCTATTTCTGTATCCAAATGATTAATGAAAAAGTTGAACCTCATTTGAAACTTACAGCCATTCTGATATTGATCCATATGTGGTGTCTCCTTGCTTGTGATTATTCAGCCAATTACAAATGTTTCTAACAGTAAGTCTATCTAGCCCACATTTCTCCGGTGTACTCAGGAGACTGTCATGTGAGACTGACCAAAGGCCTTACTAAAATAAAAGTACAGTCTGTCTATCTCATTTCTGCTTTCTTAGTTACCCTGTCAAAGAAAGAAAACAAGTTGACTTGAACCTGTTTGTTCTTAACACTGCCTGCTTGTTATTTCCCCCTCCTCCTCCCGGTGGTTACAAAATGACTGTTTTATAATTTGTTCTAGTAACGTCCCAGGTACTGAAGTCAGGTGGACCTGTCTGCAATCTCCCTGGTCCTATTCCCCACCCTCCTTAAAAACAGTACATGTCAGCTTGTCTTCAGTCTTCTGGGATCTCACCTGGGACCTATGATTTTGCAAATATCATTATCCAGACTTTTTCCTTGTCCCCTTTTTCCCCCCTAGTCATTTTGTAAAATCCATTAAAATGACTGGAAAAAAGAAGGCAAGGAAAGGAAAAGTTAAGTGAAGAAGAAAAAAGAAAAATCAGAAAAATGAAGAACAACAAATAAAAATTATAAAAGCTCAAAACAAATACTAAAATTATTTTAAACATGTCACAAACATTTTTGAAATGGACAGTTCTTGCAAAATTATTGAATCACACAAGAAGGCTTTGTTCTGTTTTAAAAAATGTTATTCGAAAGCTTTTGATCAGCTCTGTTCAGTCCACTGATTCATGCAAGTGGTCTCCATGCCTCTACTTGTTGCCCTCTTTGAACCCCTTTCATTTTTAAACTTTAAAGAGGGGATAACTAGAAGCAAATGCTGTATGATAAGTAAAGTTGTGTGGTTGATGGATATAATGCTATTGAAATATTTCTGTCTTTATTTTCTCTCCCAGTCCCTAGTCATCCCAACATATTGCTTGCATTTATAACTTCTGGTACAAAAGAAGAGGTGTTAATGAGCTGCCTGCTATGAGGCCTGGGTCTTTTTTCTGACTGGTTAAAGTTAACTTACAACCCTGAAACATGTCCATTGAATCCTCCCAACATGAATGGCTTTGCCAACCTCAATACTGAATTCCACCTGTTATCATGTGGCCCGTTCCCATATCTGGGTTAGGCCCTGTAGAAGTTCTGTACAGTCTTCGCCAATCTTGACTAACCTAAATAGTTCATTGCCACCTGCTAATGGTGCCACTTTACTGGTCACCCCCATATTCCAGGGGGCTGAAAAGTATGTGAACGGTAATATTGTTCATTTGGAATGGATTCCCAATTTCTGTCTTAAGTAACCTCAGTTTTATCATTTCAGCTCCCTCCTCCCCTGTTTTATGCCCTTTCCTGTTTAGGGCTTTGCCTGCCTTTTGGGACTTGCTTGGGTAGATCTTATGCAGAATGAGAATATAAGCATTTTAATGTCCTTACATTTTCCTGCACAGCCCTTTCAACAAGCTGTTTTTCAACCTTTGCGTCAGCTGCAGTTTTTGGTACAATCCCTCTCCAGAGGATGTTGAATGTAATTACTGTTGCTTAATCATTCAGCCATAGTTACTTCCTGAGCCAAGGAGTGTGGGTTAGTTATATAAGCCAGGAGTTCAGAATTGTTTCATCTCTTATGGGCTGTAGAGCAAGCTCTTCCAAGAAGCAGTCATCCAAAATGTCATAAACATGCTTTTCCATGGCTCTGATTTCCGTTGCTTTCTCTGGGCCCTTTTTATTTCTAACCTTTTTGACACCAATAAACACTGAGTTCCAGGTGAACGTGTACTGTTGATGAATGCATTGCCATTAAAATAGTTTCATCTTTAGTTTCTATGCCAACCCCTACACACCCAAACATATTGCTTGCCTTTTTAGCAAAAGCCTGGTATATGTGCATGCATCGAAAATTGCTCATCACTGCTCCTTTCTTATTTGCTCCCCCAGAACTGTGCACTCAAAATCATTTTTAAATAATTTAAGACCAGAAAAAGGCTAAATTTGCACTGAATGTTATTGACAATGAATAACTGCACCAGTTCTTTTCCTTGATCATACGCTAATAAGTCACAGACCAAAAATCCATTCACCCCATGTGTTGGGTTGGCTCCAGGAAACAAAAATGTGTGAAATCAAGGTTACTACCTGCTCTTCAACCAAGAAAGGGAATTCTAAATTACAGAGGCCTGCTAATAGTTTGATGTCAACAGCCTATAAATTGCCAAAAATTCCTGCTTTGCTTGTTCTTGATTTCTAAGTTTGCCCAGTACATGTGGAGCTGATTGGTCAGTAAGAAACCCCTGCAAGAATGAGCTGCAAAAGTCTATGTTTAGCTTTTGTTCTTCCTTGCAGAGCATCCATCTGTCCTTCTTGCGCACTGTGCCGCCATACTCTCACCAGTCCAATGTCTGGTTTGGGATGATGCGAGTCTTCAACTGGAATCATGTCATACTGATTGTCAGTGACGACCATGAGGGTCGTGCTGCACAGAAGAAGCTGGAGACACTGCTGGAAGAGAGAGAATCCAAGGTCAGTTTCTAAACATTGTCATGTCATTTTGTTAAAGCAACAACAACAAAACTAGAAGTCTTGGGCTGTTGTATGTATGTAGATTTCTGTATGTAAAACACCTTTTCTTTCCATTGTAACATGGCTGACATTATGCTTAAAGCATCAACAGTGTCTGACTAGTACCTGACAGAACTTTGTACTTTATTCATTTCACTTGCTTTGCCATGGTCGAAATCTCCTACATGTAAATCAACTACAAAAGAAGGGAAGAATAACCTGGAGCTCTGCAAATACCTCATCCCACAGATTTCCACCTAGGGAGAGGACCAATCGTTCAGCTTAGGAAAAGTACTTGCCCCATTCAATCACTGAAGGACCAATACAAACCAAGCAAGGCCAATTACAAAACAAATGAATCCAGAAGAGCAGCTTCTTTAATTGGCTAAATGGTACTTGGGAGGGCAAGGGCAGTCAGTGCTTTACTGCACAGAGGTATAATGCACCCTCTCTATAAAGCTCTCAGCTATATAGCTGTTGTTTTATGCCCTGGTTCCCATCTCCATTGAAGCACATGCTCAACACAGCTTTCCTTACATGCCCCATGCTGTATATGAGAGTATGTTTGTGGCTTCTGAGAGCAGCTTTATCGAGGAGGTGCACTGCACCTATTTTCAGTGCTAAGCAAGTGTGGGGGGAAAGCTAAGGAAGTCCAGCTGTCTGAAGACTTAGAAGAAATTCTCCAGGTTCAGGATGACTGTAAGTATGCTCCAGTCGCCTGTGGGTGATAGGAGCCGGAGCTCTGCTGTTAAGGCTGAAGCTGAGCAGGCACTTGCAAGGCAACAGACTGCTTGGCTGTAGCCTCACTCTGAGCATTTTCAAAGGGAAGTGTTTTAACTAAAGGACACAGAACCTCCTCCATGGCAGGGATGTGGAAATGACAGCTCTACCCAGCTCCTCTCGCCTGCTGCCGAATGTCCAGGGTAACAGCTCCATGAACTTCCAGGCCCATTACACTCTTCGCAAAGAAGTCCTCTAAGATAGTTTCCCTTCCCGACTATCAGACACTGTCAGGAAGTGACACTCATTCCCCACTGATGCCTCAAGAAGCTGGCATGAGGTCACTGGTAATGACTGCAGTTTGGCAATACCTGGCTGTGTCACCCCATGCTGGACAGTCAACCAGATGAGGCAAGCCCGGTTGTTGATTAACACCTGCAGCTGCAGATGACTCTTGTGCAGTCTGTTTAAAATGCAATATCTTTGAGTGGGGAGAAACCTCTTCTGGCCCTTCTAGCAACTGCCTTCTTTTGCATTATGGCAGCGCTGAATGAGCAATAGGTGAATCGTTTCTGAGAGATGGCACACATGCTCAGCTGTGGGCAGCCCCAAGACTGAAGACTCCTCTGACTTCCACAGGCAGCTTCTGCCTTTGCTGACACTGTTCTCAGTCAGGCACTTCCCCGAATGCGGAGCCTGAGAGTTCCTCACTGCAGCTCAAGGCCATTGCCGAGTCCTTTCTTCTCAGGAATCAGTGCAGCCCCTCCCCAAGAACCACCCTAGGCTGTGTCTTCGGTTTCTGCCTGCAGTCAGTGATGGCTTTAAAAGGGTCACCATCACTATTTTTCTGGGGCAGTGTGTTCATGCCCCTAGTTGCACACATCTTTCTCTCACCCCCAATGTCCATGCCCACAACTTTTGCTGCTGCTTCTCGTTTCTACTCTGAGTTCTCCTGGTACCTCCACTCACTACAGTGTCCTTTTGATCAACAAATGAGGACATCAGACTCATGTCATAATCTGGTACTCTGTGCTTTGCTTCCCTCTAAGTGATACTACCTGTGTCCGGCATCATACCTCCTCTTCATCCTGTTATTTCTAAGAAAAAAGCACCAAGCATGGGGTCTGTGTGGTGGCTTGCACTGTGTTTGACACAGTGCCATGGCAAGGAAGTTTGGTGCCCAGGGCAAAGTCTGCAGTGGCAGCCCACCCTCACCCTGCATATAGATCTGAGGGGCACATGCCCCCCATGCTTGCCAGGGAGTGCACACAGTGGCAGGAGCCCCCCTCCACGTGCCCCCCTCCTCAAACAAGTCACTCATGGCTCCATCCTGTGCCCTGCTCCAGCTGGGCAGTGCCTGTTGGTGCTCCTTTGCTTTGGTACCCAGGACAGTCACCCTGCTCGCCTCCTCCCAACCTTGATATAGGACTGGTTTGACCTAAACCCGTAACAGGCCTGAATGTCTTATAGCAGCCATGAGACTGCTCCAGATGCCGCAAGTGTCCTTTCTGAGGAGAGATCATCTTCTTCTTTGTCTTGGTTGACATCTGCCAGGCCATCTTATTCCATCCTCTTTGCAGTGGAGCAGATAGGATCAAGAACAGTCACCCCCCCACAATCCAGTGAGCTCTCTTAACATACTGAGAACTCTAAAAACTGGCTGATAATCTTTAAGTGGGTTTCTCTAACTTGTCCCCAGTCCCTTCTGGCATCTAACTGCTCTTGTAATCACAGAGGGTCTGCTTTCTATTTTGTTGAGCTGACCTGATGGTTCATTATTTTTTCATGACTTCAGCCCTACCCTAGCTCATCCCCCAACATGTGTTTATCTTCACATAGTCAGACTGAACAACGATCTGCCCCAGAACAAGAATTGAACAGAAAGGAAAAGCTGCTGCCACGCTACAGAGCTCCCCCTTGCAATCCACCTCGGGAAGGCCATGACTTACTGTGAGGAATTCAGTGTTCACTCAAACTTGAGCACAATATACCTGTGCACTTATGGGATCAAACACATCTGTGACAAGAGCAGGATTTTCTGCTCTCTCTCACTTGGCAGCTACAAGAAATCTGCTGAAACTCACTTCTTGTGGTATAATTCTTTCAACATAGGCATTTAGGTCACAGCATTCAGATCCAGGGCTGAATTGTCTTTGAATACCCCAAATGTCAAGCTTCAGTTCAACCCCATCCCCAGTAACTGTCAGCCTGATTTTGCTGCAGTTCCTCTTGCTGAGTTGCACTCTACATGGCAAACAGTCCAGGTAATTGCCATAAACATTTAGACACTGTTCTTGATTTATTAAAAAGTGTTGAGTACTGTGAAAATATCCCTCCAAAGGCACTGGAGTGTGTAAAAGAATTCATTTTGACCATTTCTCAGGCCTGATGCTTCCCATTTATGTGAGCACCAAAGCACCAGCTGGAGCATTTGTACTAGCAATAACTTCTAAGCAAACGCTGCAGACAGTGAATTTTTAATTTGTGAACATAATTCCTTTCTTCAAACACCTGATTCTAAGTGTTACACTAACAGCTTCAAGGAACAGAAACAGACTCGTGTCTCACCAGCTTATAGACAAGTACAAAGAGGTGATTCATTGCAAATGATTTCTTTAATTCCACTGTTACAATGGCAGCCGCATAACAGTCTTAAGAGGATAACCGAAAGAAATCAGACATCTTGTTTCATTAGGTTCCATCTCATCCCACCCAGATAGACCTAGCTTAAGATTTGTTCCTTACAATCCACTCTGATCTTTTGTTGAGTATACTTTTTAGATATTAGCCCACTCAGATTCATGAGTCATTTGTGGTTGCAGATTGAAAGATATAAGAAACACGGGAAGATAAACCACAGTGCTAAGTTGCTGTTGCCTGAATATGAATAGCTGGTGCTTCTGAAAGAGACCAAATATTTCCCTGCATCCTGTCAATGAAACAGTGCTTTTCTCTGTTACAGTAATGCTCTGTCTTGATGTGATATGATGAGATGCTGACAAGCAACACTGCAAGTTTCCTCCGTTGGCACTGGGGATAGTGCCTGAACTTAGGACAGAAAGGGAACTTAGCATACATTCTTCTCCATCAGGTCTTTTTCCACTATAGATGCACTTTCTGATCCATAGGAAACTAAGAAACGTGCTAGACCCCATTTAGAAGAGAAAAAGCAATGGAAATGCCATTGTGTTGTGGGTATGGAACAGAGAGGACAAGTAGCAAAGTGTCCTTTAAAAAAGCATTCATAAAAGAGCTGTGAGAAGAAGACAGTCCCTGCAGTTTGAAAATTGAGGTGAGGAGATAAAAACAGTTGCCTGTTAAAGAAGAACTTGGTGGGAAACTGTTAAATTTTGAGTCAGGTTCCCATTGGGCATTTCATTCAGACTGTTAAATTTGATTCAAGATGTTAATGGTCCCTCCTCCCCCTAATTGCTCAGAGGTGTCCATACCAGGTGGGGAGAAGGGGGGTGACTTAAATCTATTGAATTGCACACAATCTGTCTTGATCCTGCAAGTGCTAGCAGGTGTAGGTTTTAGCAGGCATGAGTATATTGGCTTCTCCTGGGATGATGCACTCTGCTCTATGTAAACTGATGCAGGAACAGACCTTCTGGCAGCAGTGGGTTATTGGTCCTTGTGCAATCTGCAGGAAAGATACTCTCAGCAAGTTTTTGTTCCAACACTGAAAAATGAGAGCAAGAAGTTACTCAGTGCTCACAGTGAAAATAGGAGGAAAGAGCTTTCTTCTTCAAACCCTAATTTCAAGAGAGTCTAGCAGTAGTGTGTATCCTGTACCTGATGCGTCCATAATGTTCCTGCTGATGTTAGGGAGAGCTCCACGGGGAGTGGAGTTGAGGGTGCATAGTCTCAATAGCTATCCACAGGGCAGGGGAGACAGAACCACATTCTCCAAAGTCTGTATTTTCCAAGGTATGTGCACATTCTGCAACTAGATTTTCAGATTATGTGTTGTTGACCTGCCCCCCTGTCTTCCCCCATACAGCAGGTAAAGGCTGGCATATCATGTCATGAACACCATTGCTTCCACATTGTCATGCTTTGATCCAGCATAGAAAATAGCAAGTGTTTTCTTTCTCTTGCCAAGTTCCACAGAGCTGACCCCTCCTGCAGGAGGTATGAAGTTCAGCTGGACATTTCGTTTTCAGAGCTTGCTTAGGGTGAACAGGACTGTAATAGTTATAATTATAAATACTACCAGTAATAATAATAAAACATTGTAATACTTTGTGTTTATCTAGCACTTTCCATACAGAACATTTTCTCCTTACTTCCACAGTAGTTCTATGGAATGACAGCATCTTAGGTCCTTACAGACATGTAGATCATTTCTGAATTTAAGATTATAAATTTCTTGCGGAAGAAATCCCTAGTCCTACAAAGGGATGTGCAACTGCATCGCAACAGCTGTGACGTCTGCGCTTGTTCTAATCAATGTGGCTTTGCAACTCTCTGTTTTCATGAGAGCTGAGGCCCTCTCTCCTGTTAGTAATGGTTTTTGCGAGCTCCAGCGTTATAGAGGCCCTTTAGCAAACAGTGGAGGAGGAGGTGGATGTTGGATTGCTTTAGTACACGTCATTTTCAACTGTTTATAATATTCTTCTGTGTCTACATATTTTCTCTGTGCACATTATTCATCAGAGTAAAAAAAGGAACTATGAAAACCTCGACCAACTTTCCTATGACAACAAGCGAGGACCCAAGGTATATATGCATGGAAATGCACGTCGCCCACCAATCTAACTAGCAAATGACAAGTAGCCACAGCCACCAGACCAAAAATAAATAAATAAATAAAAAACAAAGTCAAAAAAAAAAAAAAGAAAAGAAAAGAAAAGCAAAAAAACCAAAAAAAAAATATAAATCTATGAATATGTTTCTTGGTAGCACGTTTTTATGTTGAGATAGCTTTGGTTTGAACTTGAGAATGGAAAACTAGCCAGCTGACCCCAGAAGGATTTCTTTTTGATACATGCATGTGAACCAGTACTTAACTTGCAAGTTTTTCTTTTTGAAAGATTGAACCAACCCCCTTTCCTCCCCAAAGGAAACAGCTCCTTGGTGTAAGATGGTCACTTTTACTCCCAAAGGTTAACCCTGTGCAATATTTTTTTGTTTTTTTGTTTTTATTTCCTGTGTTTTTGAAAAACAACACTCGCTTGAGTTTTCAATTGCATTTCAAAAGCCTTTTTCTCTTTCCTGTACAATGCACGCCTCTTTTTGGGTCTTGATTGACTTCCGTTTGCATGCACAGTGCAAAAAAATAAAAAAGAAAATAAAAAAAGAAAATAAAGTTTAAAAAAGAAAGAAAGGAAAGCAAAGGAAAAAAAGAAAAAAGAAAAAAACTAGTTATAACCTACCTTATCTAGCTGAATTTTGTACAGTTTAATGAGTTCTCTTGACCCTTTTCTAGATAGCATGGCTCTCCCCAGCAGGCCTGAGGCTATTGTACTAACCAGCTTTGCTCACACTAATCACAGGCTGAGAAAGTTCTTCAGTTTGATCCTGGAACCAAAAACCTGACTTCGCTGCTGCTGGAAGCCAAGGAGCTGGAGGCTCGGGTTATTATCCTCTCTGCCAGGTAAGGTCTAGAGAAACAAGGAGGCATTTGACTTCTCCACTCCATCTTCTACCTTCTCTGTTCCTTTCTGGGTATACAGCTCTGGTGCTCTGATCTGACCTTGCCTTTGAAGTCAGGGCTATTCAGGGGATACCTGGTCCTTCCAGGGAAGTTTGCAATAAGTTGTCATTGCACTTGGCAGCAGCAGGTTTGTTAGGTACTGGAAAAAAATCTGTGCAGTTTGTGTGACCCTGGGTAGTTAAAGGAGGTCTGCTATGCTGTACAAATACATTTATATCAATAATAACAGGATAGCCCTTGGTCATTCTTTGGCTGCCTTCATCTATGGATCCAGGTGCACTGGGAACATTTAACTCATTAAGCCTCCCTGTGATGCATGATGTTTTATTATTCTGTATGCATAGTGATTTAACAAATCCCCAAAGCCATGACAGAAGATGTGTGTTGGGGATGGGTGAGGGAGTAAGATCATGATGACTGCTCTGTATGTGGAGTGCATGAGATGGAGATTCATCCCACCCCAGGTAGAAAGAGTTTGTGGCATCAGAGGATTGCCCGATGGGGACTGGATGCAAAGAGTTTTTGTGAAGAACAGGATGGAAGTTGCCCACCAAGATGCTGGCCCTCTGTGTGCAGTGTCAGAAGGCTTGTGCCACTTGTGTAGTGAAGGTAAACAGACAGACCTTGCTGTCCTTGTCCTCTGCCCATACTGCTGGGCTGCCTCTGGCCTTCAGGATTTCCTTCTACTAGGCTCGCCCTCTGGTACATACTCTTGTTCCCCTTCTCCCTCAGCTGGAATTGGCTGCTAGTTTTGTGCCCAGAAATATTTGTTTTCCCATGGTCTTTCTTCCTCCCCTACCCAGGATGAGGTTATTCTCACTGCTGATAAAACAATGATTCTCAACCGGGGTGTCATGGCACCCTGGCTGACATCAGATCCTTTGTGGGGTGACTGTAAGGTTGTGAGAAGATAAACACATAAGCACAGATTCAGGATTTTCCCTGCCTGGCCAGTCTCCCATCCCCATTGTTCAGTCCCTCTGTAAGGAGGTCGGCACTGTAATATATAAATTAGTTTTTGAAATTGGGTGCCAGCCAGTTCACAAAAGTTATGGAGGGGTTCCTCGAGTCCAAAAAGGTTGAGAACCACTGCAATCGGAGAACAGGGGCATAACAAGCCAAGCTGGCACGTGGAGCAATCCTTGCAGGAGAGCAGGGGTGGGGTACATGGTTCTGAGAGGAGCAGGGGTGCAGGCAGCAGTGGTGGCAGCGCATTGCTCCAGTGGCAGAGTTGGGGGGCAGCAGTCTTACCCAGCTGGGAACTTCTATATAGTCCTGGCTGAGCTGCTGCCATCGCACCTGCTCTGCCTATTCCAGCTCTGTTGCTCTTAAAGCAATGACAGCTGGGAACTGTTTTGGAGTTCCTGGCATGGTAATGATGCCAGGGCATGGACTCTGCAAAGGTGCCCCTCCTAACTTGGTGCTTAAGGCAGGTTCCCCTCTCACCCACCCCTGGTTACACAACTGTAAGACAAGCCTTCTTTCGCTCCTTCCCACCATTTCCCGTGTGAAAAAGTACTGATCCATCCCACTCAGAGATCCAGGCAACATGCGACTCTGCCCCCATCCTAAGTCTCAAGGATGCTGCTTCCCGAATGTGCTGTACTGGGAGTTATTCCAGCCTGGCAGCCTGTCCTCTGTGGTGGCTACATTTGTATTATGCATGCGGCATGAACATGCGTGGGTAGCTGTGTACATGCCTGGTCTGTGCATAACCAACTGTGCATGATCAGCTTAGGCGTGTGCACTTACACAACCACAGCACAGGGTAACACAACTGCAACCTGCACATAAGTACCAAACTAGCCATGTGCCTGGCTGGAAAGTTGCCCATTAGGTGCACAAGGGCACATAGACTTCTGCCCCAAGTGCTCATTTTCTCCTGTCCTGGGGGAAGCACCTGTGTGGCCATTGAAGGAGCCTCCCAGATTGTAGCAAGCCCTTTCACTTTGGTCTCCAGACTGCATCACACTGCTGTATTAATTGGCTTCTGTGCATCTCAGTTCCAGAGGTGGAGCAGAAGGTGAGAGGAGGGTGTGGAACCAGCCCTGGTATTGTACAATGCAACCTTTCAGTCTGGCTGCCCCTTTCCTTCTCCACCTGGATGGGTCTTAATCAGAAGAAGAGGAAAGAAGGCAGCTGGTACGTGCAGCTGCTGATAGCATCCTCACTATCTTCTCTCTCTTTTCAGTGAGGATGACGCAGCCACTGTGTACAGATCAGCAGCTATGCTTAACATGACAGGCTCAGGATATGTGTGGCTGGTGGGAGAGAGGGAGATCTCTGGCAATGCCCTGCGCTACGCCCCTGACGGTAGGAACCTCCATTTCCTGATGCTGAGTGCTCATTGGGTGTGCTGGTCAATACAGGCCTAATAACTCCATCTCAGCCAGAGCAATGAAATGGCTCATAACACTGCTATGGCAATAGATTACATTCTAGTGCGATGATATTTTTATTGTTCATACTTACTTTTCATAAAGATAAATATTGCTGCTGGCAGCTTGGGCTGTTTTCTGTACCGGTTCTGAGAGAATGAGCAGGAGCTGTAAAGAACTATGGGCACTGGTAGCCCAGGGATGTATTTCACTACTATGGACAGAGAAGCAAATATCTTTACAGAAATAGGCTGGCCAGAATAAGCAGTGAGGTTGGGGCACATAATCTAAGTGGAGTGCTTTGCACTCAGTGTAGCATTCTTGCACATATAAAGCCCTTGGCTCTTTCCCTAGGAAAGGAAGGATTAAATAATAGATTGTCCTTGCCCTGTCTGATTCATAGTAACTTCTTCACCAAACAATTTACTGCAGCTACGGGGAGGAGGCTAGGACGGATCAGAGAAATAGAACAGGCAGAGCCAAAGAGGAACACAAGGCTTGGCAGACACCATTCGTGGCCACCAGACAAGCTCTCTGGGCTGGGGGAAGGATTCTGGGTTCAGCACCAAGTCCTGAAAGTGAGTTCTGTACCAAGCGTCAGTCTTGGTGCTGTGAACAATCTGTTAGAGTCAGATGCACATCTGGGCCTCTGGGGTGCATTTGGTGTAGGACCCAGGGTTGGCACAAAGTAGCTGTGAGCTTTTTTGTTCCCCTGATCCCTGAAGACAGAGTCAACCAAGGGCTGGAACTATGTCCAGCTTAACAAAGAGCAGCTAAGGACTGCTCTAAACTGTGCTGGTAGAATCGTCCCCATGGAACTGCTTTATTTACTGTGGATCTAAGGAGCATTGGAGCATAATGGCCATACTGTCTCCTACCCCTGCCAGCCTCTGCTCAAAATACAGCTTGGCAGAAAATGAGTGATTACAGCTCTCTTGTTCCAGCTTTATGCCACCCAGGGGTTCTCTCTACTACCCATTCCTTTGGGTTGCCTGAAAAGCATTAAGAGGATGGATCAGGGCCAGAATATGGTCAATCCACAGCTAACCTCTGACTCACTGAAACAAACAAGGGATGGGTATGACTATGAGCAAAGAGAAACAAAGCCAGTTCCATGGAGAATGAAGAGGCAGGAATTTGGGCCTGGCAAAAGTGGTCTTACACTAGAAGAGGCTTTCCCCACTTCTTCTTCCCTGACCTGTGTCTGATAAGTCTGATATACCTCATTCTTTAACAAGCACTTGTGGGAGACCTTGTCTGTTCTGTGGAGAAAGTGAACTAGGGAACAAAGGAGCAAAAATCACAGCCTGTCACAGCCTGAGCTAAGAAACCATCACCTGCCTGTTGCTACTGTAACCAACTTACCTTTTGTGTGGACTGGCACACAGAGAAAGAGGGAGAGAGGCCCTCCCCAGCAGGTGACGTGCTGAGAAGCCCCAGGAGCAGGAAGAGAACAGGTCCTGGAACCAGAATGGTTTCATCTGCTGCTCGGCCTGATCCTCGTTCTTTTCCCTTTTATTGTTAAGGACATAGATCTACACAGAAAGGGAGGGAGAGGGAAGGGTGCCAGGAAATGGTAGCCTCAAGCAGCACTGTATGCAGACTGAACAGTATGTTATATTGGTAACAGCTCCAGCACATTAGGTGTTTTCCAGGATGAATGTCAGTTAAAAGGGTTTGTCATGCTAGTCCCCTGGGATTAGAGCTGCTTCAGGTTGCAGTTCTGAGGAAAAAATGTTCTCTAACCAGGCCTGTGTTTATGGATGTGTCATGGGGAACAACAGCAGCTTAGCTGCCATTGCACCGATTCAACAGGATTTGGAGAACCCTGGTGCCCAGCGCAAACAGCCAACCCTTTGCTCTGCCCCATGTAAAAGGCCTCTGTCAGTCATACAGCCCGTATCGCCTCTGACTCTCAGGGTGGCTTTGCCGTTTCAGTGCTGGTCCTTCTTTATGCATCATCTATCACTTTTGCTGCCTGCTTCCCACACTGCTCCTCATGACACATGGCACAAGAGCAAGCTGTCTTCATACAGGAAGAGGCTGACAGCCGGGAGTCAGGCTCTAATCTTGCCCCTGTCCACCCCAAGGCTTATAGGAAGTAGGTCTCCCATGAATCCAGTCTGCTGGTCCCTTGGAAACCTGCCAGTCCATGGCTAGGAAGGAGGGATCTGGCTTTAGTGGAGCCCTAATGAGGAGGACATGGGGGGAGGATCTTTCTGCCTTGTGTCACTGACTTGCGCCATTTTTATTGTCCTCCACAGGGGTGATTGGTTTGCAGCTCATTAATGGGAAGAATGAGTCAGCTCACATTAGCGATGCTGTTGCTGTGGTAGCTCAAGCAGTGCACGACTTGTTTGAGAAGGAGAATATCACAGACCCCCCAAGAGGGTGTGTGGGCAACACCAACATCTGGAAGACTGGTCCCCTTTTCAAGAGGTACATGAGCCACTGTCCACACTCTGCGTCTGGTTGTATGTTGCAGAACAGCATGTCAGCTTAAAAGAGAAGTTCCCAGGGAAGAACAGTAAAAGAAAATGGCATGGGGAAAGGTTCTGAATTGCGGAAATATGTGAGAGGTAGGAAATTTTGGGGTAAGCAGGAGCACTAGATTAGTTCAGAAGACCTGTGGGCACACACTTAAGGTGGCTGCAAATCTATATCAGAGGCCTGGGGTGGGTTAGGAGTACTCTTTGTTGTCCTGGAGCAAAGGAGACTGGCAACATTGGATCTCAGTGCTGCAGGGCTGAGCTGCTTTTGCAGATTTGGGTCCTGGTGCTATGGAGCTGAACTGTTCTGCAGGGTGAGCTCTCAGTGCCATGGGACTGAGCCACTCTTTTGGGGCAGGGCTGGCGGCTGAGGGCTGAGCTGTCTTGCAGGTTGGATGCTCTGTGGAATCTCAATTGCAGGGAACCAGGACCCCCAAGCTCTTTATTTTTAAATGTGCTTCCAGTGATTTCCTCCAGTAACAAAACTTATTGTTAAACATAAACCTTGTCATTCTTTTTTATTTTCCCAGCAAAGTAAAACCATTATTGCCCTAGGGCTTTCACTCAGTCTTGAGGATAGTGTTCTACCATCGCTGGTCACAAGCACATCTCACTGCAGTCCTCGTGCATTACGCATGTTGTAAGGTGGGACAGTGACATCCCAGAGGGCAAGTGGAGGCTGCTTTGTATATACTAACCTGTAGTGGATAGCACATGAGGGGAGATGTGCCAGGGGACTGGGCAGTAATTTAAAGGAAACAAAATGGTCCCCACAAACTGTTTACTGAATAGGTTAACCCATTCCTTAGGAAAACAAGCAACAGCTACAGGACGGGACAGGTGTAGGGAGATTACAGTCGGACATGTTGTAGTAGAGATTATGCACTAGAAGACACATTGAAGTCCCTTTGAGCTACAGTCAGTCAAACTCCTGCAAACAATTATAGTAATGCAGCATTAAGGTCACAGTTAAGAAATGCCAAAGCTATTCACAGGGGTGTAGGTTGTAGCCATGTTGGTCTAAGGGCATAGGCAGACAAGGTTCTTTGGGTGAATCTGATATCTTTTATTAGACCAACTTAAATAGTTGGAAAACAAATTTTAAGCAAGCTTTTGGGTTCAAAAACCCTTCGTCAGGCTAAGGAAGTTTCAGCAGTTGGTGTGAGCTCTTCCTGGATGGAATGACAAGTAAAGAAGCCAGCGCCCGGGCTGCACACAAGACAGGCAGTCAGTGAAAACTTAGATTGAGGAGTCAGTGGGTGAGAGACAGACTGGG
>NW_017728925.1:3467354-3470947 GCF_001723895.1 Crocodylus porosus
GTTCTTATGTACTGCAGCAGCTCTTCACATAGTATCTGGGTGGCTCTTTCAAATGTGTGATCTGTCTCTCTGGAGGAGTGTCCTTGTTGGGTGAAAGCCTTTTTAAGATTGGTGAGGTGGCAATCCCGGGTGTTCTCTTCAGTGCAAATTCAGCAGTATCTGAGGGCTTGGCTGTATATCCCAGCTTTCTTGGTGTGTTTAGGGCGATTGCTGGTTCTCTGCAGATATGTATGTTGGTCGGTGGGTTTCTTGTATAAGCTAGAGCTGAAATCAGAGCCATCCTTGCCAACCCTGCGGGTATCCTCAGGCAGTTCCATTACCCACCTATGTAACTAAGGAAGAAGGGAGAGAATGGCTTTTATCCCAGAGGAGAATCTAAGCTGGCATGGCAGAACCAGCAAAGAGCTAAAAGGATGTGATAGCTATTCTCATTCATACATGGACCATATTGTCAACACAACAGCCTTCCCAGTTCCTAGCTCCTCCCATCATTACTGAATGGGAATTGCACCAGTATAAACTGATCTAGCATTCATCAAATTTAGAGGACCCAAGGCAGAGGTCATGCATAAGAGCATGTGGGCATCAGGGAATAAAAAGAGGCTAAGTGAATGTAATCCACGATAGAGTTGGATGGTAGGCTCCTTTGAACACATTTCCAGGCAGGATATAGGCAACTGTGCTTCTCATGAAGGTCCTGCCAAGAGTGCAGCACACTACCAGTATCTACTGAAATGGTGAAATATGCTCAGTGTCTCAAGTTGGGTTTGTTGTGTGGGATATATTTTGAGGCACTTTGCAGTTAATGTTTTTAGTTGAATGAGCAAGAGAGAGAAGCTGTAATAGTTATTGCTGTGTTAACAGAGATTCCTACCTTCCCTAAATGAGGCAAGACAGGTTAGGCCATAACAGAGCAGCATACTGTTTCAAACAGAGGGCAACCACACCTCTGCTCCCTCTGGAAAGGAAGGGATTTATAGTGTGTTCCTCTGGACATTTTCCCATGTCTCTGGTTTGTTCTGGTCTTCTTTATCTGTTCCAAAGATAGTTGCAGAGTGGCTTCTGGCTGCTCACTCTCTTGCCCATGCAGCAAAGTCACCACCCAGCTGAACCAATTTACTGTTCTGGGAGGGAAAACTTGTAGTGAAATCTAAACATGATTCTACTCTGTAGGGTTTTGATGTCCAGCAAGTACTCTGATGGAGTGACCGGGAGGGTCGAGTTTAATGAGGATGGGGACAGAAAATTTGCCAATTACAGCATCATGAACCTGCAGAACCGGAAGCTGGTACAAGTTGGGATTTACAACGGCAGCCATGTATGTATGTCCCTATGTGCTGTACAGATGGCAGCGGATGGCTGAACTTGGGCAAAGGTCCCTGATGTGTCTCTCTCTTGGTGACAACTGTAGGTCCTGACCAATGACCGGAAAATCATCTGGCCAGGGGGAGAAACAGAGAAACCTCAAGGCTATCAGATGTCAACCAAATTGAAGGTATCAGCATATGGCAGACAGGGGCCTATCCAAGTTGGTTGGTAGGACACAGCTGTCATAGATCTTCTAGCCAGTCTCCTTGCAGTGTGGCAGGACTGATAACCATGAGCCTGCCTCCCAATTACATTGAGGCCTCTCAATACAACTCCAGTAGCATCAAGGAATCATTACATGGCAGGACATTGTATCATGGACATTTACAGGTGCTGTTCAAGCCCCTTTCCATTGCCATCTTGTAAAAGAGTGGCAGACTCAAGACTCATCTTGTACATTGCTGTTCATACACAAGTCTGAAGGGACTGGTGAATACAGTTACTAGATCAAAGTGAAAGGAATTTAGCTTAAGGCAGTGAGGCCTAGTGACTGGAGCATTGGCCTGGAACTTGGGAGACCTGGTCTCTATTCTGTTGCCCTTGGATTGCTAGGTGACATCAGGCAAGCTTCTTTGCCTTCCTCCCTCCCAGTTTCCCCATCTTTAAAATACGGAGAACACACTGACCACTTTTGTAAAGCACTTTGTAATTTATAGTTGAAAAATACTATGTACGAAAAGAAATAGGTGCTATCTATTATTATCATTGCTACTATTTTGTATTGCAGAGACCTCTGCAAACAAACTTCTTGTCTTTACTTTCAAATCACTTCACAGTGTGCTGTCATAACTGAGCTTTCCTTCATGGTATGTGAATCCTTAGACCAAGCCCATGAGTGGTTATGGGTATAATGGGAGCCTGGCCATTAAATGGTTGTGAACACATTGTGTATTGCGTCCAGGCATGTTATGTGTTCCACTCAGATCTCTGGGAATGGGAAGATAGAGACAGCTCAGCCATGGACATAAACAATCATTTTCTGTTTCAACCACAGATCGTGACAATTCATCAAGAGCCATTTGTGTATGTGAAACCAACACAAGCTGATGGAACATGTAAGGAAGAATTTACCATCAATGGAGACCCTGTTAAAAAAGTCTTCTGCACTGGACCCAATGAGACCATCCCAGGTAACTAGACTTGCAGTAAATTAGCATATAGCAGCAACAACCCCCACTGGACAATTCATGCTAGCCCCCGTGGTTCTGGCTTTGAATCCCAGATTGGTGTGCTCTTTTTTGGAAGGCTAACACCTAGCCACCTTGTTAAAAAAGACCTTTCCATCTCTTCTCACCACAGACCCAGATGGCCTGGAAGCACTCACATTCTTCACCCACTAGTACCACCTGTGCACGCACCCACAACCTTAGCTTGCTCTGTAGTGACTTGATGCAATACCCATCTTGATATGATTAAGGTCTGGTAGTCCCAGACTAGATAAAACCAATTTCCAAAAGACACATTACATTTTTTGTTCTTCCTCTTAGTTTCACTACAAGGTTGTGTTAAGGCAGCTTTGGTCCCTTAGACTGGCACCGTTAGAGCCTAACATGTTTGGATTGCTTGGGACTACTTCAGAGTTTCCAGTTCATTTGGGAGAAAATTACAAAATCTGTGTAAAAAAGTAGCCAGGGCTTATGGTAGAGGTGATATCTTTTATTAAACCAACTAGATTTTTGCAAAAAAAAAGTCTTTAATTGCAAGCTTTCAGGCACAAACACTTTTCATCAAGCATTGAGGAAAAGATGGTAAAGATTCTCCTGGGTAGAACTGGAGGACTTTTATCATCTTTTCTCTGATGCCCAATGAAGGGTGTTTGTGCCCAAAAGCTTGCAATTAAAGATTTTTTTTTGTTGCAAAAATCTAGTTGGTTTAATAAAAGATATCTCTACCACAAGCCCTGATTGCTTCTTCCTCTAGACCTATATGGCTACAACCTGGATACCTAACAAACCTAGTTTCACAGTTTCATAGTTGGTAGGGTCGGAAGGGACGTGAGCAGATCATCAAGTCTGACCCCCTGCCATGACAGGAAAGAGTCCGGGGGTCAAACAACCCCAGCAAGGTGTTCGTCTAGTCTCCTTTTAAAGACCCCCAAGGTAGGAGCCAGTGCCACTTCTCTTGGGAGTTCATTCCAGATCCTAGCCACCCTGACTGTGAAGTAGCGCCTCCTGATGTCTAGCCTAAATCTCCCCTCTGCCAGCTTGTGACTGTTATTCCTGGTC
>NW_017728925.1:3471116-3481385 GCF_001723895.1 Crocodylus porosus
GGCGCCCAGAACTGGACGCAGTACTCCAGCTGCGGCCTGACCAGTGCCGCACAGAGAGGGAGGATCACCTCCTTGGATCTGCTTGAGATGCATCTGTGGATGCAGGACCCTGTAATAAATTCTATCCCAATTTATTGATATTTGCTCTCAACCTTTATTAATCATGTTATTGTTATCTGAGAATTTCCTTGATTTTTAAAAAAAGATTAAACTTAATCTATGAATCTAAATAAGTGACCAAAAGCAATGTTGCCATCTGCCATCCCTAGTAAAGATATATAGTATCATTTTTAAACTGTTGTTTTAATTGTAGGGTCAGATTCTGACTTGATGTCAGGGATTCCCTCCAGGGGGCTGCTTGCTTGGGACCACTGTGGTCATCTCTGGTCTCAGAGTCCCCCTGAAGCCAGCTCACACATGCCTTTTAGAGCAGTCGGAGAGCTCTGGCTCCTTCCCACTCTAGGACCCTGGCCATTCAGTCCCCCATCCTCTCTGGTTCTCTGTGGCCCTGATTCAGGAACCCAGCATCCCATTCCTCTCCTGAGAGAAGGGCTTTATCTATTGTTGGAGAAAACAAGTGCAACTCAACCAGTTCCAAACAGCAAAGCAGGCAGCTCCTGTGGAATAAAGGTGTTTATTCAGGCAAAGGTTCTCTGCCCCTCTCTAAAGGGTTAAACAGTCCCCCTGCCCTCAGTCCATCCTGCACAACCCTGAGCACCCCTAAGTTACTTAGCTGTTTCCTTTGCAGTGTGCCTGTCTCCTAAGCCCCAAAACTGCTCAGCTGGTCTCCATCTTCAGATTCCCTCATCAGACAACACTCTGCTTGCTCATCCCTGCTGTGTCCATTGGCACATTTTTTTCTCACTGACCCTTCCTAGGTGTTAGCTGTAATCCCCACCTTTGTGAAACTATCAGCAAAGCTACTACAGTCACTATAGACAGATGTGTCTTCACTCATGGGCTAGGGACAGACATTCAAAAACCCTGAGCCTGAATTGATTCAATCTTTGCACCTTAGTCTAACCTGGCTAAGCTAAATCAGTTTTGTAACCAGACAGACATTCCCTCTGGACTGAGGAAATTTAGGTACATGCCTGCAGTGGCTCAGACTAGAAGCTAGGGGGCGCTACAGTAGCCCTCCCTTCCCTTCTACAGGGAGTAAAGCTGAGTGGGGCTGGCCAGGCCCTGGGCAGGACTCTCTCATTGGGGAGGTCTGCCTGCATGGTCTGGGGGTTTCCCCCACTGGCTGCTCAAGGGGCAGGAGTGCTGGCAGCTGCCTGCCCCGGGCTTCCACTCTGAGGCAAGCCGGGGTGTGCAGTGCATGCATCTGTTGATGATACAGAGCTTTTCAATCTCCCTCCTTGCTTTGTTATAATGTCTGCAGCAAACTGACAGGTGAGCAAGCTGGGGGGACAGACGCTGATAACAGTCTTTATCACCTGATTAGCAAAACAATAGCCTCTCTCCACATTACTTCAAACTTCTTAAACAGCTTACTGGCTGAACTGTTGATTAGCTCCAAAAGCCCTAAGCGGTGACTGTTCTGTCTGCCTGTTGCAGTAAAATTGGAGATAGATATACACACAGACACCTCTCAGCATTAGCTGGCATACCATATGCTGGCTGTGGTCTGTGCTGTGGCAGAGAGGAGGAAGGGATCTCTTCTTAAGCAGCGGGTGAGGGAGGTGGGGAGAGGGGGGGCACAGGTAAGCTTGAAGACCTTGCTGTGCCTGCAAGTCTGTGCCAAGCTCCAGCCAGGGACCAGAGGGGAAAGGCCAGCCCTGCTGTGGAGTAAAGAGCTCCACCCAGCCCAGAGAGCATGGCAGGATGCTGGGGGAGTCTAGTTTATCTTAAACCAGCAAGGTGTCTGGGACAGACATTGCATGAACTGTTTTGAGCCAAATCAATTCAGTCTGATTACATTCAACCAGTTTATCTCAAACTGGTTTCAGCCATTTTCAGACTGGTTTATATGCACCAAACATCTGTTCTGTTACAGGCTTAAACCAGTTTCTGATCACTTAAACTGGTTTATGTGTAATATCCGTCCCTAGGCATGTAGACCAGCAACTCTAACTTCACTGTCTCTTCAACCCATTCTTCCCCATGGAATAACTCTGTAGGTAAACTGAGGCACGCAGCATCATAATAACAGACATTTAACAAAGAAATATTCCGACAGCACCCACAGTTTGTCACACCAGAGAACAGTAGCTAGAGCACATTGGCCTGCAAACTGAGTGTACAGCTGCTCTGCCAGGCCACCAGGGTATACACACCAGCTTCCCCTCCCTCCCTCTCTTCCCTGTTCCTCTGCACACAGCTACAGCCCCATGCCTTCTCTTCCCAATATTCCCTGGCACATGTGCCCTGCCCCGTTCCTATTTTACTGCTTTCCTTTTACTACTGAACATTCACAACCACATACAGTGAGTTTCCTACTGCTTTTACCCTCTCTGTTGTATCCAGCACAATGAATAGATTTGGAAAATGAATACTTCGGATTCATTCTGTCATGTTTTTGTTTGTATTTTCATAACTGAAAGCTTATATTATATCAGAGACTGGTGCATAAATCTGTCTTCAGAGAACCTCATGAAGAGGTGCCCTTTATCAAAATGGCCCATTGCTTCCCACCGTTCCCAACAGGAGAGAAGACAGACTACCAAGAGCTGGTGGTATCTTTGCTATCAGGATGCAAGGAGAAACAGATGGAGAGCAGATACACAAGAATATTGGCCATCTTTGCTGTTCCTTAGAAAACAATGGGAGATGGTGGCCATTTTGAAAGGGTGTTGTTCAAATTTTCAGTTATTAAGAAAATACTGAAAATACCACTATGCTTCATGCATTTTTTTAAATGTAGCCAATGCTCAAATGTGCGTATGTTTGAAGAATCTGCATTTCATCTTTACTAAGAACATCTGTGACCAAAAAGGCTGGCGTAGGCTGCTAAATTTCTTAAAGGAGCACCCTGAGCTATTCCCACAAGTGATGACAGCTGCATTGTGTCACAGAGGGCAGGTCTCCCCTGCAGAGACTGCAATTCATGCACATGGACCAAAGCAAGCTTTAAATTAGCCAGCTTGAGTCTTTGTTAGCAGTGTTGCAAAGGCAACACTGAGCTAGATCCTCACCAACCTACTTAAGGGGGTTTGGCAGGTAGTGCTGAATTCAGTGTTGCTGTTTCGCTGCTAGCAGTGCCCAAGCTGGTTGGCTTCAAACTATCTGGGATATGTTTCCATGAGCTGCAGGCAGTGTTCACTACACGTACCCACTTGGCGCTGCTTTCTTTAACTCGGAGGGGAAAGTGTCTGCAAAAATATTAAACCGGTTCATTGATTCACAAGTCCACCTAAGCAAAGGAGCAATCTGATCGGAGACACCCCCAGGTTATGATTTTAAAATCTGACAGGGGGTCTCTCATGTCTTATGGGGGCTCAGCCTTAATTCATACCCTGTTAGTGAACTTGTTTTTTCAGTTGCTAAGGCAAAGAACTCACTGCTTGCACCAGGACCCTCAGCCTTTCAGGTGCTGATTTGGTGAGTTTTCTATCTTAGCTCAGTGGTGATGTGTAACTGCCCATCACCCTTTCTCTTCTCTGCAGGCCGCCCCACTGTGGCATTGTGTTGCTATGGCTTCTGCATTGACCTCCTGATTAGGCTTGCAGGGGTGATGAATTTCACCTATGAAGTTCACCTGGTTGCTGATGGTAAATTTGGCACCCAGGAGCGGGTGAGTTTGAGTGTCCCTTTGTCCTGCATCATGCGTTGACTCAGACAAAATGTACTTGAGCAGCTAGCACCAGCCACAGGGGTCTCTGGGAGTACAGGACAAACGAGCAGAGCTGGCACCAGGACAAACCCTGTGGGAGAGCAGTGGGTGGTGAGAGCAAAGGCAGGAGTCAGCAGTCTTACCCACACTGGGAACTTCTGAACAGCCCCAGTGGACCTGCTGCTGCTGATCCTCTGCCCACCTTGGCTGTTGCTCTTAAAGCTGCAGTGGCCAGGAGCTATTTTGGGGTTCCTGTCATGGGCATGCTGCTGGGGCAGAGACTCTGCAGGGGTAAGGGGCGATTTCAAGGCCCTTCCTAACTTGGCACCTGGGGCAGATGCCCCTCTCACCCAGCCCTAATTATATTACTGGAGCCACTGCTCCCTTTGCTGTCCCCAGTGAGTGGGTTTGAATATGCTGCAGGTGGAGAAGTGAGGGCTTGCAGAGCCTCAGCCTGGCAGGAGCAGAGCCAGGCTGATCCTCCCTGCTGGCTCTTTGCAGGTCAATAACAGCAACAAGAAGGAGTGGAATGGGATGATGGGGGAGCTCCTGAGCGGCCAGGCTGACATGATTGTGGCCCCCCTCACAATCAATAATGAGCGTGCACAATACATTGAGTTCTCAAAACCATTCAAGTACCAGGGACTCACCATCCTTGTGAAAAAGGTAAGGGCTGGTGCAGCCAGTGCCATGAAACTGGCTCTCCAGGGACAGGGAGAGGGACTGGTTAGGGAACCAGGATGGGCAATGGCAGTCTGAGGTGGCCACACCTCTGCACTCTTCTCTTCCTGGCCCAGATCCTCTTAGCCAGCTCCGCACTGCCTGCTTCATTAGCGATGACACCAGAGTAAGGCAGAAGTTCCCGTGGTTGTGCATGCCGTCTCTGGGTTCCATCCTGCGAGAGACGGACTGAGCCCTCCTGGGCAGGAAATGGGCATGGAGCCTCCCTCAGATAAGCCCCTCAGACCACAAGCCCTCACCAGCTGCAGCAATAAGAGCTTTCAGGTCTCTCCTGCCCCAGCAGAGATGCGGTTCTCCTGGCTCTTCGGGGCCTCTATACTCCAAACTTCCCTGCTGGGTGGCTGAAGACTGCTTGGATCTAGGATCTAGCCCATGGCCCACTGAAGTGAGAAGTGCTCAGACCTCTCCAACCACCCGGTGCTTCCTCTGGGGGTGGCGTGGGAATGTTCTCTTCGGCCTTCCCTGTCCTGGAACAGGATTGCATCCCTAGTGCAGCTGAATTTATCGATGCAGGGCCTCACCACAGCTCATGCTGAGGCTTCCAAAATGAAAGAACAGGCGGGAATGAGGGGAGTAGGTTATGCGGCTGTCACAGCCACAACAGGGAAGTGCAGAGGTCTGTATAGCAGGTGACTGAAGATTTGACTTCTTGAATGACTCCATCTGACAGGCACCAATGCTCTTTTCCTCTCCTTCCTGTATGTAGGAAATCCCCCGCAGCACCCTGGACTCATTTATGCAGCCTTTCCAGAGCACGCTGTGGTTGCTGGTGGGACTCTCTGTGCATGTGGTGGCTGTGATGTTATACCTCTTGGACCGCTTCAGGTGACTACACTTTGTGTTAGCTGTCACATGGATGAAGATGGGAGTGTGTGAAGGGGGGCACTTAGGGCAAGGTGGGTTGGGGATATGTCTACTGGGGAGACTACGATGTGGCTGCTACCTCTGAGAGCCCCAGCTGGTTTACTGAAATGTGCTCCACATGGGGATATCCCAGCAGCCCACTGGGTAGCTTGGAGCAGGCTCTTAAGGTTTCTCATACAAGAGAGAAGCTTTAGGCAGTGGCACACAAGTGTGTGAGTCCCACATTGTAGACACCCTGGGTAGTGAGTGTGGTTGTGTGATATTGGGAGGTGGGGCAGCTGTGGTCTGTAGAGCAGTCACCTGGGTCTGGGAATGCCATGAGCAGCCTCATGAACTGCTCTAGTTCGGGAGTCCTGGGAAGCAGCTGTGAGGCACTGGGGCTCCATGTGTCAGCAAAATGCTTGCTCACATCTTTCAGCCCATTCGGCCGGTTCAAAGTGAACAGTGAGGAAGAGGAAGAAGATGCCCTGACCCTCTCCTCTGCCATGTGGTTCTCCTGGGGGGTGCTGCTGAACTCTGGAATTGGAGAAGGTAAGCCACCTGCACCCAGATGGTGCTGAGAGAGCAGGGCCAGCTGCATCCTCCAGATCACAGGATGGGAAGCTTCACCTCCCCCTCCTTCCCTTTCAGGAAAGCACAGTTGAGGAGGTGTAGTGCCAAGGCTTTCCTAGGTGTGTGCGCAGCTCTGCTTTGGGTCTGTGTAATGGAGGACCATGACCCCTGTTACTGGAAGGAAGTAAAGCAAGGGTAGGTGGAAGGCTGGCAGACTGTGGCTTATGGGGAGATAGGCTGCTTGTAATTAGCTACATGAGCAACAACACTGAGAGTCAAAGTAGTGGAGCTAAGAGAGCTGCGTGAGAGAGAGCCAGTGCAGATTGCAGGAAGCTCAGCTGCAAAGAACAGCAGAGGCAAACAGCATGGGAAAAAGGGCCACAGGACTCAGCCTGCCAGACAGGGGAATGCAGGGCTCCTGTCTAGGGGTCTTCTTACACCTTATGCTGTGAGCCTCCCAAACGTGAATGGGTTTTAGTGCTGGCTCCAGTTTGGAGCAGTCACATGTTGAGGCCAGCAGGGGCCTGGGGAAGTGAAAGGTAAGTATTGGCTCCGTCCCACTCCAGGCTTCCCCCCTGGTCCTGGCAGCTCCCCCAGGTTTTCTCCCCCTGGGAGAAATGCCCCTGGGGCATTACTTACCGTGGATGGGGTGTTTAAGTTAAGGTGTAGACTAATGTCTGTAATGTATACACCTAAGTGCAGTATAAGCTGGGTAGCATGGATCAAAGATAATCCTGCCCTGGAGTAGCTTAACTTTGAGCTGCATAATCAATGCTTAAAACCAATTTGAGGTATTAACATTAATTAACAATCCAAGGGTTATTAGCTCTAGGAACCACCCAAAATTACCATGTAACAGGGTCCTGAGATAAGTAGCAGCTCCTGATCCTTGTTACCAAAGGCACAAGTCAGGTAACTGGAATGGGAAGGAGAAAGGGCCATTGTAAGCCTGGCTAAGAATCACTGCAGCACTAGGGCAGTGATTCTCAGCCAGGGTGATGTGAGATCCTTTGAAGGGTGCTGTGAGGAGATAGACAGCTAAGAATAGGCTTGTCCCTGTCTGTCTGATCCCCCACCCCCACTGTCCAGCCCTTTTCCTAGGAGGTAAGCACTGTAATCTATGTTAGGTTTTGAAACTGGGTACCACTTGGTTCACAAAAGTTATGGAGGGGTATCTTGAGCTCAATGAGGGGAGTTTCAAGTCCAAAAAGTTTGAGAACCGCTAGGCTAGATGCCCGGTGTGGGCCAGATCCTCAGAATGGGAGGAGCTCTGCTAAGAGCCTCATAAAGATAGACAATTTTAGGTTAGATAATCATTTCCTTTCAGAATTTTATTAACCAGAGGTTTAGGCATGGCTACAGGGCTGGTTGGGGGCATAGGGTGTGCCTTGGAGACACTCTGTGCTTTGACTCCTGCAAGGATCTGGAACCTGGTGGGCTGAAACCAGTATAGGGCCAGAGACCCCAGTGAATAGTGAGCATGGCTGTGGGGAAGAGATGTCATTTGTCCTTCCCTTCTTGTCCACTTAGCCCAGGCCTGGACCTGCTTATGCTTCAGCATTTTCTGCTGCGTAGGCATCTCCTGGACCTGACACTGACTGAGGGCAAACAGCATCTCTTCCACCTTACCTGGGAGCATACTTTCCATTGCTGCTCTGGCCACATCATGGATTATGGGTGCATCTACATGTGTTTTGATGCACCATCTTTACAGAGCATTAAGTTCAGTACCTATGCAATTAGGTATGCAATATTATAGGTATTGGTACCTATAATAACAGGTACTAACTCAATGTGCTGTTGCACAGTAGCGCCAGTGCACACTCTTTTAGTTACGCTAATTTGCAGTAGACTAATTCTACTGCATGTTAGCACATTAGCACAGCCTTTGCTATGACGTGCTAATGTGCAGTAGAATTGGTCTACTGTGCATTTAGTCTCTCATGTAGATGTGCCCTATGTGTGCTAGCTCCTTACTACAGCAAGAGCTCCCTTGTCTGTTTGGTATCCTTGGTGGGATCCTCCCTTTATTCAACACAAGCAGTCACTTCCATGCCTGTGTTGCTTGTGTCCCTGGTGGCAGAGGGCAAATACTGGGTTTACTTCAGTGCCTAGGCTGCTTGGAAGTCAGTCTTTACTCCACCTAAATAATCAAGCCAAACTTGAGGGCATCTGAACCCCAAGCTTTCGGGCTTGGGCCTGTACATAGGATGCCTGCCAAATGATTTGGAAGCATCTGAAGCCCCAGGCAGGGGTGAAGCATGTTTGCTGGTAGTAGGGCCATATTTGGCTCTTGAATGACTCATGGATTTGGAATTGATTTGGCTGTTTTGACTTAGAGCATGAAAAATTTTCCTTGAAAAAAGAAAAAAGAAAAAAAAAAAGTAATCCTCTCACTGATTAGATAAGAGCATTTCCACCTCACCCAGTCACAAGGTGCTTAAGGCACATATTTTGCCAGGTGATCCACATAGATCTCAAAATCTTGCTCCCCAGTGTGGTCCACTCGGTGCCTGGGCAGTTGAGGTCTCATCACTAGATTTTCCAAGGCGAGCGGGCCTTGAGCAGGTGTCAGTAAGAGGGATCTTGGGGCAAGTCAGTCCAGGTTCCTTCCTGAGAAGCGAAAGAGCAAACTGCTCATGCTCTTTTCCTACTGACATGCTGATAGACTTGGCATGGTGATGGGGTGGGTCTGCCATGTGACTCCCATAATGCCTTTGCAGGACAAATCTAAACCCACTTGTAGGGATTAGGATAGACAATGAGGTTTGTTTTCTTTCTCAGAATATCTAATTGATGGTAGCCCTGCCTGTGTCTGCCTGCTCCATGGAGTCTCCACCTGTTGACGCACGTGGAGCTGCCATTTTTGTTGCTAAGTTTTTCTCCTTTCCCTGGCAGGTGCTCCCCGGAGCTTCTCTGCTCGGATACTTGGCATGGTGTGGGCCGGCTTTGCTATGATCATTGTGGCTTCATATACTGCCAACCTGGCTGCCTTCCTGGTGCTAGACCGACCTGAAGAGAGAATTACAGGAATCAATGACCCCAGGGTAGTCTTATCTGGTGCATCCTGGCAAACATGTTAAATGTTGGGCAAAGCAGGCTTCATTAAGTCATGCAAAGATGCAGGGTAGATGCTAAGGTACAAAAAGGACTGATGTGCATCTTCGGGCCTGTACAACATAGCCTATAATCAGGAACACTGCTAAAATACCATCTGGCTTTAATGTGGGTTGCAAACCTGATGCCACTAATCACTATAAATCCTCAGGGCACTGAGATTAGGGACAAGAGTCAAACTAGCATTCTTCTGGTTACCGTCTTCAAATCCAAACATGCTGCTCTCTATTCCTGCCCTTCCCACTCCCTTGTTGAAACATCAGGCACATATCTGGGCAGGGAATTGTTCTACACTCGGCACCTTTTTCTTCCTGCCACATCTGCCAGTCCAGCTTCCTCCTGTTGCGCCACAAAGGGTAAGAGGCAACAGTGAGGAGAGGTATGACATCAAGCAGATAGGCTTGGGGAGAAGGAGGGGAAGACCTGTGGCAGACACAAACCCAGCTTCATGTGATGGGAATTAAATGAGGGTAGAGTAGATTAGAAATATATGGAGGGTCTGTTGTAAGTGCAAAACCTTTTTGTTCAGAGAATGGATCAAATTGATCTAAGGGTAAATTCTACCCCACTTCTCTCGGTTACTGCTCTAGGATGGATGGACAGACAGACAGGTAGACTTTCTGACTTACATTTTTAATTTAAAAATGTTGAAAACAAAAGGAGAAATGCTGAAGTGCAGAGCTCCCTGAGGGACTGAGTATAAAAGCATTCATCAGTAAAAAAAACTCCTACTATCCCCAGAGGATGCAACCTCTTCCCTTGCTCCCCAGTGCCATTTATCTGGTCACGCTTTTAGGACTAGCTGACCATCTTCCAGTGTTCCAAGGTCTCCCTTGGTGGCCTGGCATGACACAGACTGGGCAGTATCATGCGGGGTGGGTTGATGGGTAGACAGATACTAGCCGCTTTGCACAGGCTTACTATTTGCTTCAGATTTGGCCAGATTGGGGGACAGTGATTCGGATCACTGTCCCGATTTGAGTCGGCTGAATCTGATTTGGAGATTTGGTTGCTGCCAGATCTCCAAATCACCCAGGCCAGGCCCATCCCTCACCCGCTCTCCCAGCCTGGCAATGGCTGCCCCATCCACCCCAGCTCCTGACACTTGGAAAAAATGCCCCCGACTCAGCGGGTGCTGCTAGGTGGGGGGCTGTGTCCACTGCCCCATGCTGCTTTAAGAAAAAAACCGAGAAAAACCCCAGATTCACAGTTCCTGCTTG
>NW_017728925.1:3481623-3507039 GCF_001723895.1 Crocodylus porosus
CGGGGCAGTAGAGGGCAGCAGGGATCGTCCCCCCCGCCAGCAGGAACAGTGAGTTGGGCCTTTTTTTTAAAATGCCGGAGCTAGGGCAGGCGGGGCAGCCATGGGCTGGGGTTGGAGGCAGGCGTCAGGGGCACTTAAGGGGGGATGGGGAACAGGCAGGGGTTGGGGGCTGGCAGGGGTCCCCCCATGGTCCTCTACCCCCTCCTCCAGTCCCCCTCCCTCCACCACCCGTAGTACTTACCAGCTCCGAGTCTGGCTGCAGCTCCCTGCTGCAGCCACCCAGGACTGCCCAAATCATCAAAGCCCTCCAAATCTTTTCTGAAAATTTTTCCTTAAAAAAAGAATGAAAGAAGATTTGGAAAGCTTTGAATAGATTCAGGCCTTTTAACTGGTCCCCTGATTTGATTCGGAGATTCAGCCACCAAATTGGGCCAAATCTCCTCTAAATTGAATCACCACCAGAAGCCTTGCACAGCCCTACCAGATAGCTATGAGGTCCAAGGGCATATTATCCAGAAATAGCACGTTTCCTAGCCTGAATAAGACTAGCCAGACAAGCAGGGAACAGGACCCACTGCAATATTCAAGGGGCACTGGGACTTTCAAAGGGAGTCAGGAGCCCATTCTCCCCAGAGAGGGGCAGTAAGAAACACAGCTTTGAACAACATGAGTGTAGCCGGCAGCTGATATATCAGGGAGGGGAACAGGAGGGGGGCGGTTGACTGCTCTGAACTATGGGTCTCGCTCTTCTAGCTCTGACTGTGGGCTCTCACCTTCCCTTGCAGTTGCGCAACCCCTCTGAGAAGTTCATCTACGCCACAGTGAAGCAGAGCTCTGTGGACATTTATTTCCGACGGCAGGTGGAGCTGAGCACCATGTACCGACACATGGAGAAGCACAACTATGAGAGTGCTGCTGAAGCCATCCAGGCTGTGAGGGACAAGTGAGTGAGGGCTGAGCCCAGGGTGGGGGCTGCTGCAGGGAACACACTGCCCCTCTGACTTCTGGACAGAGGCCTAAGGGATATCCTGCTCCTCTGTCACGGTTGGGGCACAACCTGCGAGGACAGACAGGGATGAAGTAGTTCTTCATTGTGTGCTCCAGGCCACGCAGGGGCATCCTGAGTGATGTAGCTATGGATGTCTGTAGCCATGGCTGTAGCCATGATACCAGGGGAAGCCTCCAAGGTGCTGTTGTTTGTCCAGGTGGGATGTTGGTCAGTTTGAGTGAGATGTTGGGAAAAGACTTCAGCAGATGGCTAAATCTGCTGGACATGATGGGAATCAGAAGGGATGCAGGATGTGCCTTTAAGCCTGTGCAGTGAAAAATGTTACAGCATAAGCAGGCTACTTTGCTTTCAATAGCATTGGGCTACTGCTACAGGGAACAGGCCCCCAGATTGTGCATTGCTGGAGGTGTGTGCACTTTGGGAGGTGACAGAAACACAGAAGCAAATCATGCCAGGGGAAAGGACAGAAATTTGGCAAGATTTCTAATCACCTGCAGCTCTTGCTTTTGCTGGTGAGGCAGCAAAGGGGGGAGAGGAAAGGGCCTCTCTGTCCTACTCAGCCACAGGTGCTGTAATCTGTCTTTTGCATAAGGACAATGGGGTGGTGTCACAGGCATGGGCTGAGAAATGCCAAATGCAATGTCAACCCAATTCACCTCCATGGCACAGTGTGTTACTTGTATTACTGCATTGAAACTGCACCAACCTGTCAAACCAGGGGCTACAGAGCTGATCAGAATGGGCACAGCTTCCTTTTATGGAACAATAGTTGCCTTGTTTGGTTACACTAGATCCAGTGCCAGCATCTGTAGCTCTTGCTGCTGCTGTCTTGTAAGACAAAGCCTGCTGCCCACACTGATCTGGCCTCCCTTTCTTGTATACTCTGTTAGCAAGCTCCATGCCTTCATCTGGGATTCAGCAGTACTGGAGTTTGAAGCCTCCCAGAAGTGTGACCTGGTGACGACAGGGGAGCTCTTCTTCCGCTCTGGCTTTGGGATTGGAATGCGGAAGGACAGTCCGTGGAAGCAGAACGTCTCTCTGGCCATCCTCAAGTCTGTATACAGCTCTTACTGAGATAGCTGAGCTCTGCAAACACTGCATGGTCTTGAATGTCATTGGCTGTCTGTGTGCAAGGTGCCAGCCTGCTCTCATGTACCTCTGTAGCCCCCTGACTAATTTAGTTAGTCTGTAAGGTTCAAATCTACCTTGCCTTCTGTTTGACTTCAGGCTAATGTGGCTACCTACATCTCCCTACATAGCTCTTCTAGACCATTCCTCTACTTCTGCTATATGATTTCCAGTCAGCTGGCCTGCAGATACAGCCCAGAGATCTGGAGATTTTAGCTCTGACATGGGGCTTCAGTATCCTTATCCCAGCTTCTAAGGCACTCCTGACTCTTGGGTAACTTGGAAGTAAAAACTCCTGTCTCATGAGACTGGCCTCCAAGTACTCTACTCCAAGAAGACGTTTTTCATCAAATTTGTGGAAAACAGGTTTAGAGTTTGCTAAAAAATCAGAATATTTTAAAAGCAAATAATACTCTATAAAATCCAGATTGGGTGAAGGGCAGGTAGAGGTGTTGGGAGAAGGACTGCTTCTTTACATCTCAACTCTTAGAATGAAAAAGCCTGATGAGTGCTCTAGCTCTGTGCTCATTGTCAGAGCAACCTGGTTCAATCTATAACTAGAAAAGTTTGCTTCCTACTTGCCAGCACTGTGAAGCAGTCCTGGAATCTGAGAACCAAGGTGGGCTCTGTCTCCCACATGCACCAGACTTGGTACCCAAGACTTAAGTGAAGCCTGTGCAAATGTGCAACTGTATTGCACCTCTGGGAGGCCAGAGGCATGATAGACAGAACCCAGTCAGCAGTCGTACCTGGGGAAGTGTCTGGCTGGATTTGTTAGCAGAATAGAATATAGGCATGGCCCACCTACATTGCACCCATCATGATGCATGTGGTCCAATATCTTGCCTCCAACAGTGGCCAGTGCAAAATACTTCAGAGGAAAGTGCAAGGAGCTCTGCAGTAGGCAGAATGTATCCCAGAAACTTTCATCCTCACCCCCAAAGGATAGGGACAACTGTTGTCCTCAAGCAGGAGAGTTCACAGCCCAGCAGTGCTCTTAATTATTCTCTTAATGTTTACTCTTAGATTCCTGAATATCCTTGCTATCCAGAGGAATGTGCCATTCCCTTCTGACTCCTGATAAGACCTTGGCATCAGTGCCATCCTGTGGCTTGCATTTCCACAGGCTCTTTCTACACTGTATGAATAAGCATCCCCTTGAATTTTTTTTGAAGATATGTATGCCTTGTTCACAAGGAAATGCTGCCGGAGAACAGAACTGGTGAAGAAATGGAGTAGGAATAAATGGTCCATTTGATTCAGTTGCAGGTTAACAGGCAGGAGCCAGTGAATCCAATACCAGGCCTGGAGTTGTTTAGTGTATGTGTCATTGTTCTGGAAACGGGGGTGAGCAGTGAGGTAGCAAAGCATTCATATGACATGGAGTGGTGTAAATGAGTCAAGAGTTCAGAAGCTTGTGAGAACTGCAAGGATCTGGCCCAGCTATGGAAGAGGCCACACAGTGGGATTCACTGCAAGCAGGTTCAGAGTAGTCCCTCCTCTCTCCTTAAGGAGAACTTTCCATATAGACTTTGCAGGATTGGAAATGAACTGGATCAAGTTAGGATAAGGACTTGGTCAGTTCAATGAAAATTTCGCTCAATGTGCAGTAGGAGTCAAGAAATCTAGCAAGATGGTAGGATGTACAAGGACTGTGATGAATAAAAATGGCACAATATATCCCGTATATAAATTAGTGGTTCGGCCACACTTGGAAAACTGTGTGGTTCTGGTCACCCTATCTCCACAGGCACTGAATCTCTTCCAGTTGTAGAGACCGGATAGCAGATGTGGGAAAACACCCAGAGGAGGACAGAATGGAATCTGGGACAGTTTACCTTAGAGGGAAGAGGAGTGGGAAGGGTGTTGATACAAATATATAAAATCCTGAATGGCCTGGAGAAGGCAGGTGGGGAATGCCTGTCCTTCAGCTAACATGCATAAAAACAAGGGAAAGTGCAACGAAACTGAGAGGTGAAAAAGGATCAAATGAGACACTCCCCCACCCCCACATAGTGTCCAATAACCCTCTGAAACTCATAGCTATGCTATCCAGGTGGGGATGGAGCTCTTCTGTGGACAGGAAGACCATTCAGGGCCTTAAGACAGTTTTGGGAGGGACCAAACCCTCCTTTTCCTAGCCACTAGCCACCAGCCAGCAGTCACTGGTGGGGCCCTGGAGGGAACTGCCCTGGGGGTAGACTACCTTGAAAGGTTCATTGCACCTTCCTCTGAAGCACTGGGTGCCGGACACAATCGGACATCAGATACTGTGCTGCCTGACCCCCTGAATAGATGCAGCAGGTTAAGGGCAAGTGTCTGTAGAGAACCATGGGGAAGGAAAATGACTGCTCCAGCTTTCAGGGCAGGCTGTTGACGGCTGGGAGCTGGGCCTAGGTCTCCTCTGCCTTAGCCCAGCACACAGGCCTTCAGCAATCAGTCCCTGCCTTTTCCCCAGCCTCTCTCCTTATCTCCATCTCTTTCAGCAAGTGCAATTGTCACTCCACTCTACCTCTGCTTGAAGCAGGTCCCATCTGGAGGAAGGGATTGGGGGCAGGGGGGATCTCTCCATTTCACCTGTCTGCTCTATCATTATGGGAATGGCTGCCTAGCTGGAGGAGCAAGGGGGAAGCCAGGGCTCAACTATGCCTCTGCCTGCTTGCTCCTCTGCGTCCAGTCCAGGTGCTATGGCTTCCAATTGTGCTTGTGATCCAAGTGTCCCAGCCTGCCAGCCCTTCTCCTGGTGTCCCATGCCCCAATCATGCTGAGTTTAATATTGACTAGGAACCAGACAGTGCTAGGGTGAGTCTATAAGTAGAGAATTAAAGGGGGCAGAGGGGTTAATTTTTTAGGTCTCCAAGCTCCAGCAGCTTGATTACCCCCCCCCTTCCCCAAAAAAGAAAATGCTTCTGTCCACAAATCTGGTCTTCTCCTTACTTAAGAAACACAACCTTTTCATTATAAACTAAGGCACCTGGCTTTGGAGTGTGACAGCCAATGGTTGGGGAACCCATGAGGCCAGCCCTACAGTTGTCTTTCAAAACAAAGCTTTGCTCTATGGTCCTAATTTGCTTTCATTGTGAGTTAGGAATTTCAGGTGCCTTAACTGTCCCATGTACACATCCCTCAGGAACAAGCCTTGTATTTCAGAATCTCATTAAGCAACGGCACAAATTCTCCTGCAAGCACTGACTTCAGAAATGGAAGAGGGAAGCAAAGAATTGCCCCACAGACAGGTTGTGTACTTCTGTCCTGTGTGCACACTCGGAGCACAGCAATAAAATACACCCTCATGCTATATAAAGTACACAGGTTCTGCCCACAGCTGTACCATGCGTGCTGTGTAACCTTACCAGCTCAACATGTGGCCATGGCCAAGGGCAAACCCAGACAGCTCTTTCCAGCCTCTAGCTATATCTGAATAGCAGTTTATGGAGCAGATGTGGGCAGCTCCACGTAAGAAGGGCTGTGGATGGTCATACTCCTCCCCTGCCCCCATGGCCAATGCTAGTGCAAACTCCTCTTGAATCTCAGCTGTCTGAGCACCATCTCCAGCGAATGCTCAGTACTATCTCCTTGTACTTTCAGATCCCATGAGAACGGCTTCATGGAGGATTTGGACAAGACTTGGGTGAGGTATCAGGAGTGTGATTCCCGTAGCAATGCCCCAGCAACACTCACCTTTGAAAATATGGCAGGTTTGTTCTGCAAACCTCTTTTTCTCCTGTTGGCTCTATAGCCTGCTTTTTTTTCAACATACCCTTCCAAGTTAACCTACAGGAACTCAGCTTAGCTTCCTCTGGGGCTGCACTTATTTGCCATATAGGGGCCTTCTGCATTGAGCCCTGTCTTGCTCCCACTGGGATATCAGAAACAGCTCCAAAAGCCCCTTCACCCCTTCCCTTTGGGCCCCTATTACCATTCTTGGGATTTAAATGTCACCCACTTTGAGCACATCTCCCCTCCTGCTCTGGCTGTAACTGTGGATGCCAGATTGAGCTCACAGTCAGTCTCCAAGGCAAAGGAGAACTCAATCTCAAGTAGAAGCCCAAGGAAATGGGGGAGGAGAAAAACAGCAGAGCAGAATAAATCAAGACTATAACAAGGAGGGCAGCAGGTATCAGGACTAGCTCCATGGCCAAGACTCCTGGCTCCCAAACCTGATTTTGCCTCAGACTCTCTGCATGACCTCAGGCAAGTCCCCTCCTCTCGGGGCCTCCCTCTGTCAAATGGGGCGGATGGTTTTGACTAAGGTTGGGAAAAAAATGGGTGGCATTATTCCTATGCTGAGTTTGGCCGTTGTACATAGCCCTTGTTCAGATCATGATTTCCTGAGGTGGGTTCACCCTACACAAGGAAACCTCCTGCTAGTGATTCCTTGCTGGTGGCTCCTCCACCATCAGGTGATGCCTGGGGCTGGAGTGCTGGTCAGTAGTCCTGGGGGAGGCATGACGGCAGCTCTGAGGGGCACCATTTCCCTCCATCTGCTCCAGCACCCCATCTTTTCCCACACACGGCTCAGCACTCCTACATACCCGCTCTGTCCCAACTATTACTTATTTCTCCTAGCTGAAAATTGTCATGGCCAAAGTGGTCAGCTCAAGCCAGGACCATCATGTTCAGCCCTACTGCTCTTAAGTCCCCAGGAGCAGTTCTGACTGGGTGCACAGGCCACTTAGCATGCATCCATCTCCTGGGTGGCTTGATGTAAACTCATAGAATTGAGTTCCCAGTGCAAATACTCATGGCCATAGGCATCACTGAGATTGAGCTGGTAGAAATGCCATTAAAAATGAGCTGTCTGTGAATAGTCTGCAGTATTCCCCTAAAATCCAGTTTTCAGAGCCATTGCTAGGGTGAATGCAGGCAGTGAATGCAAAAGGGACATCGACAAAGACAAAGCAAACTGAGTTAAAATCATGAAAGCTCTGCACAGAAATGTCCTGCAGTATTTGCGCAGCTCTGCTGTCCCTATGCTTCTGGGAACCTCCGGGTGGGGATTCTTTGACTGTGAGATGCTGTTGGTGGTTGGTATTATGCAAGGGAAATGAAGAGTAGTGATGCAGTTTCCATTGCCTTCTATAACTTTCCTGCTTATTTCAGGTGTATTTATGCTGGTGGCTGGAGGTATTGTTGCCGGGATATTTTTAATATTCATAGAAATAGCTTACAAAAGGCATAAGGATGCGCGAAGGAAGCAGATGCAGCTGGCGTTTGCAGCCGTTAATGTGTGGCGGAAGAACCTGCAGGTAGGACAAACCGTTTTTAGAGCAAATCTCCAACAGGTGCGTGTTCCATTCCTTCACCAAGTCAGTGAATACAGAGCTATGGAATAGCATGGGGGGGCCCTTTGTCCCTCGCCCCGGGTCCCCAGTAACTATGGCCAGGTGTTACTGTGCTGCTAGTGGCCAAGTCATAGATTCCCTGCCTTCTCAGTGGGAATTTCCCTTGGCACTAACACACTGTCCGATGCAATCTCTCCCAGGAGGTGAGTTGTGCACAAATCTAGCCAGGACACCTGGCAAAAATGGTTTCATTCTCAACTGTGCTCCCAAGGGTGATCTGGCACATTGTTCTGCTGGAGACTATGTGCAGGAGCCAGGTCTCATTCCATTTGAGCAAACAATGCCAGCACAGCTCCTTTAAAAATGCTCTTGCACTGATGTACCATTATCTGACTGCACTTGACAGCAGATGATCACAGCGTTAATCTGCTGTTGATGAACACCCCTTTCTACTGCTTCTCTCCCGCTCTTTATGTGGTGAAATGCTCAAGTGACCATTAATGAAACAAAGCCAAAGCTAACCCCCAGCATAAGTGCAGTTGCAATCGTCATTAACTGGGACCAGTTCCAAAAAGAGGTGGTGTGTGCTCTTGTCAATTGGATTCCACAGACTTGGAGACAATGGACATCTCTTGATGCCCAAGATTCATGCTGGGTGCTATTAATGACAGTTCCTGTTAGCACAGAGACTCCCCTGGGTTCATGCCAAAGGGCTTGTTATGACAGCTTTTGTCTACAAAGCCATGGTTTCTCCTTGCCCTGAAAGCAAGGGAAGTCCAGAAGGAATCTCTTATGCCTGACAATGACACCTGATTATGATAACATACACGAGCCAGGTCCAGCCTACCTGGCCGAGCTCTCTCTTTCCCAGTTGCTGTGGGATCAACGCCGTTATGTCCTGTAACCCCAGTTTAGGGCCTGTGGAGCTTGTCTCTGAATGGTCTGGGCTGCTTCTTTTTGTTTTGGGAAGCAACTCAGCCTTCAGAGAGTAAAAGATCCTTTATCTGACTAAAGGGCACCACCCTTCAAAGAAAGAGTGAATGAAAGAAAGAAACAATGATTGGGGTGTCACTTTCAACAAGTGAAATGAAATGGCCATGTGATAGCAGCATTGACTATGGCATGGGAAAGGGCTGCTCGGGTGTAATAACCTCCCGGAAAGCAGCAGAGGGAAAGAATGAAGACAGGCTGCTATATACTATATTAGACTAACTGAGAGCTCTTTGGAGTCAGTTCACTAATACAGTATTGAAAAGCCATTTCTTTTTTTTCTTTGCTTCCAAAAAGCAGCAGCACTGAAGTGGTTAAGTCTGCTGGGACAGAGCACTATAGTCACACTGCCATTTTTCACTTGCCAACCTTCTAGAAAATACTGCACTGGGTCATTGGGCAGAATCTGTGGGACTGTGAGCTAAGCATGTCGCCCTGTGGGTATAAACAGAGTCTCATGATAAAGATCAGTTTGACAATGTAAGACTTTTCCACAGGAGGAAACGTCAGACCACTAGTATCTGGTACATTACTAGAAGGTAGGCAAGTGGAAAGATTTATTTGTTAAAACAAACAAACAAAAATAATGGTTTTTTGGGATCACAGTTTTGCCATGGCTATTTCCTGAGATGCCATGGAAGAAAAAGACATTCCATTCCATCCATCTTGCTTTCCTTTCTGTTTGTGCATGTCTGCAAAAGAGAGAACTGAAAAGGAGGAGGAAATGTATCCCCCGAGCATGCACTACGCACCAGCGGGATACATTTTGGTTACCCCCGTACGTTGGTAGAGCCCGACCTGGTTACACCATCCCCATTTGGAAAGGTCATGCTCATTGGCATTAAAGCATGTGGGAAGGAATCGTTGTCAGTACCCGCCACAGAGAGTGGCCAGACCCCCACCACCAACCATTCCCTGTGCCCTGGTGGCTGGTGCTCCCAGCCTGTGCCAACCAGGTCCGACTCGCTAACACCGATGGCTACATTTTTTGAGTTCTGTTCTTTTTTAGTTCATTCCAACCCCCTGATGACATCATAGCGCTAACGCTTTGCTTCTTCCCTTTCTTTTCCTTTTTTTTCTCCTTTTACTTTGGAAAACGTTCGGCTTTGCACAAATGCATCATTTAAATTTTTGAATACATTTTTTACAGAATATTCATACAATGACTTCTCTTTCAATGCAGTCCTCTCTCTCTCTTGTGGCGCTAGGATTCAGCTTCAGAAAAGGCCCTGAGCATTTTTTTTTAGTGGTAGGTGCAGCATCTCACCTCTCGGTCTAGCTAGACTAGCTGTGGAAGCAAGGGGCAGGAGTCATGTTTGTTAGGACCAAAATGCCATTTAGCCACTGAATTTCCAGTTGTTCCCATGGGAAGTCAGGTTAGCCGATCAGGCCTGTAAACAAACACAGAGGAGAGCAGGGCTACTTCCCCAGAGGGGTTTTCGTTTCTCCAGATCCTAGCCCAGTCCAAATAGACTTAGCAGTGAGTCAGCCCTTTTGTAAATCCTGATTCAGGTCAGGGCCAAGGTGGCCCCTGAAGGACTGGGAGTGACACCAGCAGAACATCTCCAGTAGCTCTCTTACCTAAATGAAGGACATGAGATGGGGCAGTATTCAACTAGATTTAGAGATTCAAAAAACACACTAGAGATCTAATCACTTATACATATTCATTTTAGGATAGAAAAAGTGGTAGAGCAGAACCTGACCCTAAAAAGAAAGCCACTTTTAGGTCCATCACCTCCACCCTGGCCTCCAGCTTCAAGAGACGTAGGTCCTCCAAAGATACGGTAAGAGGAAGAAGAACAATTCTGCCCTCTCTCTTTCTCTCTCTCTCTCTCTCTCTCTCTCTCTCTTCTGCCATCCCATTGACTGCCACACACTCATCCCGAAGCTGCCAGTGTACATGCATAGCCTCATGTTCGTCGACAGTCAGTCAGTGAGTCAGTGAGTCAGTCATCCCATGTACCTCGAAGGATTCTGGGATCCTGGAGGGCAGGCAGGAGATGGTTTGTAGTCCTGTGATGAGTTTGAAGATGCTACCAAGTTTTTTTGTTTTGTTTTTTGACTGGATGATTTTTGAGTTTCTTCTCTTTTCTTTGCTCACCTTACTGGTGCTGATCTTCTGAAACCGATGACATTTCTTTTTCTGTTCCTGAGTGTTCCTGTACCTGTGTGTCATTGTATGCCTAAAACAATCACCCTGATTTAATTTGGGCACTGTCTCACCTCACGAAAGCCATGCGTGTTGCATTCTATACATGTGATTTTTGTTTGTGATTGATAGCTTTCGGGACTTAGTCCTCAGCGCACAAGTGGCAGCTGTCTCTGGTTATGACCAGTATTAATGCAGCTCTAAAAGAGAGACATCAGTGGTTAAAAGAGGAGTTTTGGAAAAACCCAACCTGATTCAAAAGCTGTATTTTTCTGCTTGGAGTAAAACTCCTTCTGTGAAATTAGAGGAAGTCTGTAAATTGTTGCCTCTAAAGTGCAACAACTGTCAAACAGAAATAACATGTCTTCTCTTGATAGAATTTCAGAGCCAAATCAATCAGGTTGGGCTGCCGAATCTGTTGAACTAAAAGATAATGCCCCATCTGTCCCCTCTGCATGACGCCTTTTGTTGTATGGCACTCTCTGCACTTTGGCTAATTTGTTGTAGCGTTCGGAGGTGGGAGATGCATTTTGCTGCCAATTAACGATCCGCTGAAATCGCCTCCTGCTGTGGTCTGCAGGTGTGTGCCCAGTGCAGGGTTGCTCAGGGGGGGTCTCATCGAGGCTGTTAGAGACATGATGCATGGCTGGGAATGAGGAAGCCTTCTGCTGAAGTGGGGTGGCAAAACGCAGCCCACCACTTTCTGCAGTGCAGCTCATCTTCATAGGGCTGCAGCCCATAGAGGCCACAGGGACTCCGAGGGACCAGCATGTGCTGTCCCATGGTCACTCTGGGCCCTGGCTCTGTATGCAAAATGGAGGTGACTCCATTTTATGCTAATGCAGGCTTGATCCCAAGAGGATCCCAGGAGCACAACTTGGATGAGGCCCAATGCGCAGCAGCAAGCTGCCAACTGAGCCCTCAGCTGGGCTGTGTTGGGCTGCCCCTTCCTTAGAAGCCGCTGCTGCTTCTGCTGCCGCCATCTCACAGAACAAGCTGTCATCTCAGGGCACACAGCACGTGCCACGGGTAGCCTGGGGGCAGCCCCCCACCCCTTGAAGAAGGGATCAGACATGAGTAACAGCTGAACATCCCTGCTGTTACTAATGCTGTCCCCATAATGCTCTCTAGGCAGGAAATCTCCCCACGCCTCAGCCTGCACCGGTGAGCTCCCCTGGGGACTGGTGCCTGCCCATCACCATCCTGCGCAGGGGCTGGAACCCAGTGCAGCTCTGCAGGCCAGCCGGTGAGGGTGTCACGGCGACCGTCCTCCACGAGTTTACTCCCCTGGAAGGTGACTGTGGCTGTGGCTTTCTCCACAGCTTGAAACACTGAGCATGGGGGAAGAGGGAGCACAGTGTGGGGAGCGAGGAGGAAGAGCTGCAAGTGCAGAGATGGGAGGGCATAGGGAAGAAGACCCATGGGTACGGGGGTTAGGGAGGGAGGGAGGAGAAACTAGCCTGGGTGTGGGGGAGAGGGGAGGGAGCGAGGAAGAAGAGACATGGGTTCGGGGCATGGGGAGTGGTGTGGAGGGGCAGGGAGGCTTGGCAGGGGTGGCCTGGACAGTTCATTCATGTCTGTTGTGTGGTGCTTGCGACTGCAAGTCCCAGAGCCAGGATTAAGGAAATTACAGACTAGAGGCCCCTACTTGAACCCCTCAGTGCTACCTCCGAGGGGCGGAGGGCTGTAGGGCGAATGAAAGGCGTTGCTGTTCTGGACCGGGGTAGTGCCGTGGTGAGCTGAGTGTGGGGACTCCAGGCAGGGGAGCTGCTCAGAGGAAGCGTGGTGGAGTTAGTGCTCTGCTTGGGTGGAGAGGGTGGTTGAGTGTGAGTGAATGGTTGTAATTTATGTCAGGGTCCATGGGGCTGTTACAGTTTAACTCTCCCTCCCATATCCCTTTTGCATGACAGGACAGCCAAGGCCTCAGATTACTGTGCTCTCTCCTCAGTTGGGGAAAAGGGTGGGAAACCACAATGAGAGGCTTGGGCCAGGCCTGCACCAGAAGCCTGGCCCTATTCACTCACAGCCTACCCCACTGGAGGCTTAGGTCCCTCTGACACGTGGAGTTGAGCAGCAGGCTGGGTGTAGCTCCCTCGTATAGTAGTGATAGAGCAGTAGCGATGGTCTCTCTGCTTTGCAAAGAAAGCAGTGACACAGGGGCCTTGAGAGCTTGGGTTTGCTCAGATGGTCTCCCTGAGGCAGCAGAGTTGCTGGGAGCCGAGCACCCCTCTGCCCTGTATGCAGTCTCCCCTGGCAACTGTGTGCCCTGGAAGTGAAAGCTAATGTCTGAACAGGCCTTCCCCTTGAAAGCAGACAGAGCCCTGCAGCAGAAGAGGGACAAAATCCCACTGCCCCAGCTTGCTGCCCTAATTTGGGGGGTTGCTGCATCTGAGGAGCCCTTCAAAAAGAAGCACTGTCTGGTGGCTATGACGCCAGCACGGAGGTGAAATTCTTTTCTCAGAAGGGTCAAACTGATGTATAGAAGGGATGGTGCAACTCATGCAGGGCCTCTTGGCCTGAGAGCACACAGACCTTTCAAAAGCATGGTGGTGACTTATGGTAGGAGCACCCCCACCTGCAGCCATCAGGAGGGAGGAACAGAGTACAGGCGCTGTCCCCATGCGTTTGGTTCTGTAGGTGCAATGTGCACACATCTCTGGAAAGCAGAGGCATGAGGCACATTCCTCCCACCTGTCTTGTAGGCAAGTAGCATTGCATAGTCCTGGGATATGCACAAAGAGAACAGGCGTGGAGACAGAACTCATGTCTGCCCCCAGAAGGTGCAGGGAGCTGTGTTCTGGCAATAACATGTCTGGGGCCATGGCAACACTAGGGGAAAGTATTTCCTTTTAGCCTTTGTTAGCTAATTAACTCAGAGGGGCAGAGTCTGTTACAGCTCCACCTGCAAAAAGCTAGTTTCTTAATCCAGGCTGTAGAAACCTATACTATTGTGATGGCTACCCCCTCGTCCAGCACACAAGTGTAGTATGTCTTTGGTAGCATCCAGCACTAGCTACCACCCATGGTAATTTTGCTGATGCTCCCTGAGGGATTGCCCAGAGGGGTGCAGTGACACATGCTCAGTGGTGGGTGCCACTGCTAGCTCTGGGGTGCAAGTCCAATAAGAACCAACTTGGTGGCTGTGACAGCCACCTGGTATTATAGCAGGCTTCTGTCATTTCATTAGTATAGATTGGGACAAGTGTTACTAAAGGGTAGGTGAGCTGGCTGTTACCACCTCTTAAAACACTGCTAGAAGTACCATCTCCTCAAAGACATCACTACCATGTGGGCTGTTACAGAGGAGAGGAATTCTGATTGGCCAATGTCACAACAGATCATCCAGCAACAAGTTGGTGTTCCCAGTGGCTAGAGCAGAGGACTCACAATGACAACCTGTGCTGCTTCTCTGCTCCGGTACAGAAAGCCTGATGTTCTCATGTTGTGGAAAGCTCCACTTGTCTCAGGCAAAAACAGAGCACATAGTCTCCTGGGGACAGGTAATCTTCCAGGACTGTGTTGCCCTATTACAGATGAGTACAACAGCCAGCTGCTGTCTTTTGAGTATCAGGCTTAGGCAGACAGGCCTCAGATGGGCAAGGTTTGGGCACACTCAGGCTACAACAACCTGTAGAGCTTGAGGGGGGACTCTCCAGCAGCAGGGAGTCTATCCAACCTGGAAACACACGTGAAAGATGCAAAGCTGGCAGCCTGCTTCTTTCCTTGTCATTGTCTGTGTTTTTAAAGGTGGATTCTATTCTGCAATCCCACAGAATGACCCCCTTAGAGCGCCAGAGAGACATGATGGCACTGTGGATCCCAAGATGCCCCCTGGGAAAGAATCAGCCCCTTGGAAATCACTCTGGATGTTCTAACCCCCACTGATGCCATCTGAGATGCACAGCCTCTCCAGTGACAATACTTGGGGTGCACATAATCCCCACAGACACAGCAGGACATGCGTTTATTCCCCATAGGTAATTCCTGCACCTCACATAATGCCCATAGAGCTGATGTATTAATGTCCATTGCAACCACCCAAGATGTTACAGCCCCCAGAAAAGCCCCCTGAGATCCTGTAAAACACACACACACCCCTACCAGGATGTCATATACCCCAGAAACACCAGAGAAACTGCATTGCATCCATTAGCTGCTCCTGGACATGTCCCCATCTTCACAGAAATTATACCACACCTCGTATGCCCTGGGGAGGCACAGTTTAATCCCACAGATAAGCATAAAACTGCTAACAGACACCCCTCCTCCCCCCGCCACCGTACGAGTTGCACGGTGTTGTCATGAATGCCTATTCAGTTATAACTGATGTATTTTAGTCCAGCCTCTCAGAAGATCAGGGGGGGTTCTGCAGAAAATTTTGATTTTTCAATTAAAAACCAAGTATTTTAGCCCTCAAAATTACTAAATAATCAGTTTCCTAATAGAAAAATTGAGGAAAACAGACACTTCCCACAAGCATTGCATTTAGTTAAAAACACAATTTTTAATAAAAAAGACAATCCAGACTATTACATATGATTTATAATATGATCCCATGTTAGATTAAATTGATTTTAAAAGACATTAGGTTGTTGCCTATATTTTTTCTTCATAGTCTCATTACAAAGCAGGCTTTAGGTTGTGCAAGTGCCTTCCTTTCATTTCCATACCTCGCCATGCTTTAGTCCTTTTGTAGTTAAGATGAACTCTTAATTTTGGTGTGATAACATTTTGTTTTGGGCTACTTAAATCATTCCTGTAATGTAAACTATCCTAAATTACTGATATGTAGTCATAACTTTAATTCCATTTTAACATACTTTATATTTGGAAATGTCCTTGGTTTTTTAAATTATTATCACATGGACACTAATAATGCAGGAACACTACCCAAGGAAGTCGAAGAGCATGTCAGCATGGGACAATTCTAAGATTGGACAAGATACAGTTTTTAGCTTGAAATCCTTTTCCTGCAGTTAAACTTTTATGGCCAAATTCACCAGTATCTGGCTACTTTGTGCCATTTTGGAATTGTGCAAATGTCCCAGACTGCATTGGCCAGGTAGATTTGTTCTATTGGGACTTTGCAGAGCCACACAATGAGTCAGACTGCACACCCTGGTTTTCCTCTTCCCTGCTCTCCACATTCCCTCATATACAGCTTCTCCAAAGTCCAAGCTCTTCCTACACACCCTTGTATTTCCTTTCATGTACATGCATACGTGCACATGCCAGCATTGCTAAGTCCTGTGAATAAATTGCAGTTAGCCCATTAGACTCAGGCTCAGTGACTCCAGAGGCTTCAGCCCTCATGCATTTTTTCAGCCATGCTCAAGCAAAAAAAAAATTCTCTGGGCACAGTTACTGTGTATTAAGTTTAGTACTCGTATAACCAAGTACTAAATCAGTGTGCACTAACTGGCACTCCTGTGCAGTAACGTCAGTGCACAGCTTTTTAGTGACACTAACAATGTAATAGCCTAATACTACTGCACAGTAACATATTAACATGGTTTTTGTCCTGCCTGCTACTGCACAGTAGAATTAGGCTACTGTGCAGTTAGCATCTCCTGTAGACCTGCCCTCTGACTGGTTTCCTGGCCCCTTCCCAACCTCTGAGGAAAGAGCAGCTTCTCAGAAGGTGGACACAGCTCCTCCCCCTTTCCTATGTGCAAAAAGTTTGAGGATAAAGAAGGAGAGAAAGGGGAGCAGATAACCCAGTAGTTCAGGGTAGTTCAACCTCACCTGGGGGAAACCCCCCATTGCCTCCCTGTTTTTCCCACCACCCTCTCCATTGCAGGCCTGGGAAAGGGAAGCAGAGGAGCTTCCAGCAGCAACCTTTTTCCCTCCTCCAGCCGGAAGAGTGGGTGAAATGCCTTAGAGCACTGAAGATTAGGTGCCTAGGCTGACAGATGGGTGGCTGGACGTCAGACTGGAGGCAGTGATGATATAGTTGGTTGCGGGGAGAGAGAAGTGCATATATAGGTAGGTGAGGACACAGCACCAATCTGTTGCAGTGCTTGGGGTGAAGCTGGGAGGCCCACAACACCAGGCAGTCTTATGCACGTGTGTGTGGTTTACACTCAGCTGGGTCTTTCCAGCTAGAGCTCCCTCAGCAGGGCTGTTGTACTCTGCCTCAGGGAGGAGGTCATCCTCCCCTCTCATCACAGGGCATGGTGGGTGTGGGGGAGTTCCAGCTCAAAAGATTGACCAGAAATTCACAACCTGATCTTTCTTTTTAACCACCTCCCCCATTTTGTAGACTTACCTCTTTTCTTTTTTTTGTTTGGAACATTGTTGGCAATCCTGTGCATGTGTGCATATGTGTGTACATGCCTGAACACACACAAACACGTTAGCATCCCTTTTTTGCTGCCTTCCATGCTACACATTGTTATCTTTAAACACCAAGTGTCATAACTGGCTACTATTCTTTCTAATTAAAAATCTTCCTTCTGCAGAGATTAGTGCATAAAAATCTTTGCCTTCAGATGACACTCAAAGCTTCCCTGTTTCAAACTGACTGCTGCTGCGTGACTGAAGTTCTCAGTGGGCATAAGGTTCTTAGCCAAGATAGCCGCTGCCTCCCATATTTATCCAGTGGGAATGCAGCTATATCACCTTCAGAGTGAAGCTGTCAGGAGGCAAAAGAGGAGCACTCTCAAATTCAGATTAAGGGATTTGGTGAACAGGCTGCAGAGGTGTAACAGGGTAGCTTGGCACCAGGGGCAGCAGTGGCACAAGAGGTAGTGGTGCTTCCCAAGTGCCACTGCCTATGTTATAGCCAGCTGGTGGCAGTATTAGCTGCTATTTCCTTGCCCTGCCATCCAAGTTGGCACCCAGAGCTGCTGCCCCAGCCGTGCTGCCCTAGTTACACAGCTAACAGCCTGTTGCCTACGATCTACTGGGCACGTCTACATGAAACGTTTACTGTGGAGCTGCCTAATTAGCTCCACAGTAAATGTCTCAGCATCTACACATGCAGCCCTATTCAGCCTCAGTAAACTAACTCCACCACAGGTTAGTTCTTGTAAATACATGTACTATCCTGTGGCAGAGTTTTTTACTGCGCTGCAATGCACATGTAGATGCTGATGGGACTGGCTGGGGCATAAGGGTGCTTTAGTGTGGGGGCTACCTGCCAGCTAGCCCCATGCTGGAGCACCCTTATACCCCAGCCAGCCTCTCCACAGCATGTTGAGCCGGATCAGAGCAGCTCTGGGCTGGCAGGCTTGACCCCCTAGGCCTCCTGCCAGCTGGGACTAGCTCTGATCCAGTTCAGCATGCTGTGGTCACAGGCGCACGTTCAAGTGTGGTGCCTGGGAGCAATTAACTCTGACACAATATGTGCTGGAGCATATTGCTGCACACTAATAGCAGTATGAGTGTGCCCACTGAGAACTGTAGGAGCTGACATACATTTTGAAAAAGGGAAATTCTTGATGAGTTTCTTTCTTAGACCAAAATAAAACCCTACATACTGCACCAGATCTACTCAGAATTCACCACTTTACCCAGGTTTGTGTAAACAGATGAGGGCTGAGGTGGGATTGTACAGGCCGAAAAATGGCCTAACTAAAAATACTTAGAGGCTCCATTTTAATGTTTTTTTATCTCTATAAACTAACCAGTGGATTTGCTTATCATCTCCAACATATTCATTCAAGGAATAATTTGTATGTGGAATTCATAGTATATTCTTTGTATTTAACAAGAAGATTGGATTCCTGCTTTCAGCATAAAATCCACTTTAGTCTTGTCTATGGAGCTATAACTTATTCCTTCTCCATTTATACACAAATCTATCAACACAAATACTATGACACTACAGCCCCCAAAGGAACCATCACAGTCTTTATCTTTGAATAAAACACACACAGTCCAAATACCCATGCCATAAGCCTCTATATCCTTTGAAAAGCCGTAATTCACAGGCCTGATATGTGCACATATCAGAAGCTCATAAAATCTGTAAATAAATTACACACGGGAACAATGCAAAATGGTAAAATACCAGCAAATACAGAACAAGGTGGATATAGTCATTCATAGTATAGTACAAGGCACAAGCAAGCACTGGCTGAGAGTATTCTTAGAGACACACAACCCACAGAAAACTTGATGGGCCACTGATCCTTATACATCATATGAGACCTCTTTGTGTCTCTGGACCCCACAGGTGATGCCATCTCTCTCACGCATACAACCTGCGATGCAGCTACTCCTTTTTATCAGAAGTGGTGCAATGTGCATGTCCATCTGAGTGTTCAGTAGTCTTTGTTTGGTATAGAAACTGGCCCTGGATTTCTGCATTCAGAGGGCAGGTTTCAAGTCAGGGCAGCACAGAGCAGTTAATAGTGGGGGGTAGAGGAGTGAAAGAGTAGAAGATAGCTCCCAAATGGATGGAAATTGGATGTTTTGCTCTCTAGGCTTGCTCCAATGGCTACTGGAATCCATAGCCATCATTCCACTGACGTCCGCAGGCACTGGCTTGGGCCCTGTAGTATCCAAGTGGGGAAAAAAGAAGTTAAGGTTGACAGGCCATATCTGGATCCATAAAGAACATGACTTTTTCTTCTGGGAATTTCTGGGTGGTATTACCTTTTCTCCCAGACTTCATGGTGGTGGGCTTGAAGGATGCAGCTCTGTGCCAGGGGTTATGCTGCTCAGGCAGTGAGGTTAAGAGCAGTGAAAAAGAATGAGTCTGCCTAGTTATGAAGCCTTTCCTGGGGGAAGGAGATATTTTGGTTCCTTCCAATTTAAATTGATCTCTGCCATCCTTACAGCTATTGGCAGTGAGTTGTATAACTAGGATGGCTTTTCCCAGGTAGCTTTTGCCAAATTCCTTCTATGAGGAAAACAGAATCCAAATTCCAGGCCACTTCTCTAATACAGGACCAACATGGCATTTTCACATTAACAGCTGTCTTTCAGATGATCACAAATAAAGCCAAGTTGCACATTTCTTTACCAGCGTGACAGGAAAGATAAAAACAGAGTCATTGGAACCCAGAGGGTAGTGCCCTGACCTTAAAGCAAAGGTAGGCATCGGGAGCAAGTCAATTGTTTAAAGCCAGCCAGACTCTCCAAACTATAACTAACCCGATGGGCTGGCTCTAATCGATTCCTAGGATCTTCTAGTCCAATAGCTCCTCACTGAAGCAGAGGCAGTCACTCAGTAAGCGACACAGCTGCCATATTCTGTAGAAACTGTACTGTACTCCATGCACTTGTCAGAGGTGAGCTGGGGGATGCTTGCCAACTGTTTGTAGTGACCTCTGGACAAGCTTTGACTGCATTTGCAATTGTCTCTTAAGACGGCAGCACTTTTCCTGCTGTTGCATCATCCCTGAGCAATTTCCTGTAGGGATACATGTTTGAACTGAGCTTAACCAGGCAGCAAGTGCTAGGGCTACCTAACACCATGTTCTCCTTGTCTGTGCGTTTGTCTTTTGCAGCAGTATCATCCCACTGACATTACCGGGCAACTCAACCTCTCCGACCCCTCAGTCAGCACTGTGGTGTGACATTCTCCCACAGGAGCCATCGGTCCTAGCCAGGCAGCCTAGGAAGGCACAGCCAGGACTTCCTTTCAAAGTGACACTGATTGGTCTTTACTGGTGAGACAAGAGGGAAGCATCCTTCATCCATACGCAGTGACATCATTGTATATCTCCTTCCCTTCCTAGGCTCACTGGCAATAACAGCATGCCAGGCTGCACCACAGGACCAGGTCCCATTTTGGAACTTCATTGTACAAAGACAACTGCTTCCAATCAGTGCTGTTTTTAATCAGTATTGCCACTGGCTGATCATGTGCTGGACTCAAGGAAAGAACAGCTCTGCTGCACCGTGGCACCTGTCCTTCTTGTGGAAAGAAAGCAAGAAGAGCAGGGATGATTGCAAACGTATCTTCCTTGACAGGGGGAGGAGAGTTATTTGCTACAATCCTGCTTGTTCGTGAGTGCATGCATACCCTACGCAACCTATTTCACACAACACTGGAGGACTATGGTGTGATGTGCTAACATTCCCAGCGCAGTGGATGATTGTACATAGCTGATCATGCTTCTGTTCAGTGTGTCTGTTTCAGAGACAGATGCAGCCTTAGGGGACAGTGATCAACAGGTGTTCTCTGTGGCTGTAGTTGGGACAAGCCTTTTCAGCTCTCTTCCTTTCCAGATGATCATGAACTCCACCCTTCCCTCCTCCATCTCACCTGCCTGCACAAGAAACCCGCACTGCTCTTGGCTCCCACCAGAGTAGGCTGTTTTTACATAGCCTTTGTCATGCGGGGGGAAGGCCTGGTGATATGTCTCTCACTCGTTTGCCCCTTGACCACACTCATTCACCCTGGTTTGATGGGAGTGGCTTAGAAACACGTTGCTGGCTGTGCAACAGTTGGCTAAGGGGCTTTCCACACACTTCCCTCGCACGTCTTCCACACACGAAACCTGCATGAGGCCCCACTCACACAGAGCAAGTGAGGATGCCCAGCTCCTCCATTAACCTTTGTAATACTATAGTAGGGGGTGGCGGTTGCTGCTTGCACCAGGCACTGACAGGTGCTGGGCATGTGTCATGACAATAGGCTGTGGAGGTGCTTCCCATCCCTTGCCATTTCTACCCTTCCTCCTTGTCCCAGCTTTTGCCAGATTCCTTTGGGGCACTGCACTTCCTATCGATCTGATGAGAAAGGCTCTCTGTAGCAGTGAGATGCCTTCCAGCTGAATGAGCCCAGGAGGTTCTGGTATCCCTGCATGGACTCCAGTCCTGCTCTGTTGGCCTGTTGCTTGTAGGTCATCCTTGGAGCATGTACCCTGAAGTGCCCATACTGGCTGGACGCTCAGATCTTCCCTGCAGCATGAGCTGGCTAGCAGCACAGCAGCAACACCAGTGGGCCTCAGCCAGCACAGAGTCCTAGTGTGTACAGAGATGGGACCTGGCCCATCCTGCAGCTGTGACCTGATTCTCTATCTGTCCTCGTTGAAAATGAGACCAGCTCAGAGGTTGGGATGAGACAGGCCTTACCACCCTGCCTTTCTGGAAGAGTGCCTCCCCCCACCTCATACAGGACAGTATGCATCATTCTGCTGGCTCCCACAAACTTCTGTGCAGGCAGTGGGGAATTAGCTTAGTGAACCTCTTCCTCCACCCTCACTGCAGCCTGCTCTCAAGCAGTGCACAGCTGGTGGTCCTGCTCTGCCCCTGTCCAGCTGCCCTGGGTGCCAGCAGAGCTGCTGCTGCTGTTACCCTTTACTAGGCGAGATGTAGATACATTTTTTTAAAAGCAAACCCATCTGCAATGTTGACACCAGAACACTGAGCCCTCTGCTTATCCTGTCCCCAGCCCAGCATGGCCAGCTGGTGGCATGCGAGGAGCAGCAGCCACTGGCTTGCCCCTTCGGAAGGCTGGGCTGGACTCTGAGGACTGGTGGCCATTGCAGAAGGAGCTGCACTGTGCAGCATTCCCAGGACCAGTGGGCCTAGTCATCAGCTGGTGTAATGGCATAGCTCCCTGGATTAATGCAGCTCCACTGAGTCCAGTGAGGTGATGCCAGTTTATACCTGGTGAGGATTCAATCTTTTATCCTTTATACTTTGATGTAATGTAACTTAAGACATGGGTTTTGCAAGAGCTGAGTAAAGTCCCGGCGGGATGCTAAAGATGAGTACTGCAGTGCCACGTGCCTCCTTCCTTGCCGTAACTGTTGAAAAGTTGAGCCTCAGTGGCAACCCCCACACTGGCAGGTCACCTCAGAGACTCAGCTGGTGCCATTTGCAAAGAGTCTTTACTAAAAGCCAGAGACAGAAGCCATGCAGAGGGGAGGGCTGTGCAGGAGCTCCCAAAATCTTGAGAGCCTGTGAAGCGTGTGCAAGGGCCCAGAGCCAGACTGTTGATCTGCACCTGACCCACCTTTCTAGACATGCCTGGGACATGTCCAACTGCCCCAGGCCCCTGGAAGGAAATGCCATGTAGGCTGGCTGGGGCAGGCTCACACCACATGTATGCCTGCACACGAGTGCATCCCAACCCTGGCATCTCCCCAGCCTCTGGCAGTCCTGCAAGGCAGCCACAGCCCAGGCAACCTCAGACATCTACACTCATTAGCAGCAGAGGTACAGCAAGCTTATTCAGGGGCGGGAGGGAGGAGGGGGTAACCCCTTGTTGGGTGTGGGGGTGAGGGTAGGGGAGTCTTACTTGCATGGGCTCTCTGTACACTGAAAGCAGCTGCTATAACTGTGACTGCAGCAGTATCCACTCAGGCAGCAACAGCCCCATGATTTGGGTTCCATGAAGCTGGGCTTCGTGCCCAGCTTGTTTCCTTCCACCCCAGCTGTACTATGGGGCACCAAGCTGTGCCTGCTCTGACCAAAACTTGGGGGGAGGGGGGGAACTATTCCACTTGCCACCCACAGATACACTGCTGGGGGCAGGGCTGCACTGTCCAGCTGCTCTGGACAGGTAATGCAGGGCTGTCCCTGCAGCAGCAAAGACTTCCTGGAGGCAGGGTAGGTTCCGGCACCCTGTCACAGTTGGCACCCAGGACTAGGTCCTGCCCCTCAGTCGTCATTCTGCAATCCTGGAGATTTAGATCCTGCCCTTTTTTATTCATTAGGTAATTAAGCAATCTGTTACACGCCTAAGGAAAAGTTCAGCTGCAGCTCCTCCTTCAGCGGCTGCTCCTCCAACACCCCCAGGTTAAAATCAAGCATAATTAGGCAGTTTGGAAATCTGTCTGCATCTGTCTCCCTCCTTGACACCCGTCACATCTGGCACTGGATTTAAGTAGGCACAGGCTGTGAAGGATAAGCCCGGTATAACTGGGTCCCCTGAGTTAAGCCAGCATTTCTGTTGGTGTGCAGTGCTGGAGGGTGTCAGAGGTAGTTCCTAAGGACAGTACATATCCTCAGTACTGTGCTGCTGCCCCACCAGTTCCCCTTGCTTCAGTGCAACTGTGCTGACTTGCACCAGCAGGGCTCTCTGCTATGTGCAGTGGCTGTAGTATGGGAGCAGTACCCCCTCCCCCTGCACACATTGGGTGCTCTGCACTGCAGGAACTACCCAAATGCTACTGGAGCAAGGAGGTGATATCTTTTATTAGACCAACTAGATACTTGCAAAAAAAATATTTATTTGCAAACTTTCAGGCACAGGCACCCTTCATCAGGGAGACATCCTAGGAGAACTTTTACAATCTTTGCAATCTCCTATGCCTGATGAAGGGTGCCTGTGCCCGAAAGCTTGCAAATAAAGAATTTTTTTTTGAAAATATCTAGTTGGTCTAATAAAAGATATCACCTCTACCATGAGTTCTGATTCCTTTTGCCTCTAGGCCTATATGGCTACAACCTGGATGCCTGACACTAAAGCAAGAAGTCTTTCTAAGTATTGGGGATCACTGCAAGTGGACAGGGTGTGAACGTGCTGGTGCTCTGGCCCAGTCCTGTTGTCCGGGACTGAATATCAGAACAAAAGCAGAGACTGGGGCCTCTGGGAGCCTGAGCTGCTTTCTACCCTTGCCACAGGTTAGGGGGCTGCTCTTGTCAGCCACCTGAAATGGAAGTTCCTGTTTGTCTGTCTAGATCGGGGTACTCAACCTCGAGCCTGCAGACCAAATGCAGTCTGCAGAGCCATGGCATTAGGCCTGCAGGGCTCTCCACAGGTCGGGAAAGTTCGTGCCAAGGGAGCCGTGGCGAATACTACTGCCACCTCTCCCTGCTGCCAAATTCCCATGCCCCCTGTTCCTGCACAGAGGAACTTGCCCCCTTCCTTCTGTGGGTTGAGGTCAAGCTCCCTCCCCCCACCTCTGCAGGACCTGGTTAGGACTGGATCAGGGCCAAGCTCCCCTCCACCTTCCTCCACATGCCTGGACGGGGCCCCACTGCACCTGCCCTGGACAACAGATTGGGATCACTGGCTAAATCAAGCCCACAAATGGACTGGGCACTGCCCAGTTGAACACCAAGGTCTGCCATTTCCCTGGCTCTTGGTAGCTGCTAGAGGATGTGAACTGGGCTCCTGCCTGAGGAGGGAGGGAAGGGAAGACCCCACAGCATGAGAAGCACAGCTCATAAACCCTGGGGCACTGGTGCTTCATCCCTCCCAGGGCTAGAGGCACTTCCCTGCCCTGGCTGCAAGCTGGTGCCAGCCTGGTATGTCCCTGCTCTGCCCAGTGCCTTGTATCACCACAGCTCTTTTCTGCCCCATCCCAGAGCTACTGCTGGGGCAGTGTCATCCTGGGTCGCAGAGCTCTTTGCCGAGGGTAGGGGTCTTTGCTCAGCTTGTTGCAGGCCACAACCAGGCAGCCAGTCAGGATGCAGATGATGATGCTGCCTAGGAAGGAAGCTGGGCCAACGAGCAGCAAGATAGCATAGTCGCGTGGGTGCAGTGGGCTCTCCTGGCAGCGGCTGAAGGAGGCATTGTCAAGGGCTGCAATGGGAAACTGGTTGAGCATCTCTGGGAAATGGCACAGGGTCAGATTCTCCTCTGCAAGAAGAAAAGAAATGCACCAGTCAGCTCCTGACTTACCAGCAAGGGCAACTTCCATTTTGCCTTGGCTTTGTGGACATGATGAGAGGGCAGAGGTGCCTAGTGCCATCAGCAAGGGATGAGGCAGGAGGGCTGGGCAGGGCACCACCAGGGCAGGTGGGACAGCATCATTGGCACAGGGCCAGGATGGCAGAGTCAGAGTGATGCAGACTGAGGTTGGGCAGCTGTTGCACCTGGGAAAGATTTCATAGATTTCATAGACATCAGAGCTGGAAGGGACCTCAGGAGATCATTGAGTCCAGCCCCCTGCCCAAAGGGCAGGAAGTCAGCTGGGGTCATAGGATCCCAGCAAGATAAG
>NW_017728925.1:3507139-3533383 GCF_001723895.1 Crocodylus porosus
GATAAACTTATAGGTGGCCATCAGATCACCCCTGAGCCTACGCTTTTCCAGGCTAAAGAGTCCCATGGCTCTCAGCCTGTCATCGTAAGATCAATGCCCAAGTTGCCCACATCAGCCTCAACATGGTACTGGCCTCCAGGCTTTAGGCAGGTGACAGAGGGCCCTGGCCACTCCTTTGGTCAGCACTAAGGGATAACAACCTACAGCACAAGACTCTGATCCCTCAGGCCATCCCCTCTGAGTCCATGGTAGTGTGTGCACATAGAGGGCTGGGGGGCATCTCTCCCCACAGAGCCCATGGCAGGGGTGGGTTTGGTGCTTGTGGCAGCTGTTTTCCCTTGGAGTCCCTGGTCATGAGGCTGGGTTGGTGCCCATGGGAGCAGCTGAGCTGAAGCTGGGCATCCTGTTGCCTTGGGGAGCACCTCTCTCCTCAGGGCTCACAACAGGGCAGCTCTTCTCCCTGGGGAAGTGGGAGAACAAGGAGGAGGGGACAAAGGGCCACCAATCCAGCACCATGGGGTTAAGGGCTCTACCTCTGCAGAGTGCTCTTCCCATTGCCCAGGCTCTCCTGGGCATCTCCTATGCACCAGCCCCACACTTTTGTGCTCAGCTCCCACAGCCTTGCTCCAGCTATGCTGGTGCCATCGGTGCACTTACAGCACCCTTGTCCAAGGCCATTCACAGCCTCCCCCCACTCCCCCCCGGTCATGACAGGTTCACCCTGTGCCTGGGGGCAGCCTGGCCAGCATCTGCCTGAAGGTAGGGCAGCATAAGCTGGCCCAGGCCCCAGAACTGGAGGTTTTCTCAGAGAAGAGAAGCAGATGGAAGTCACAGGTACCATCACGGCTCAGCACCAGGCAGCACATCCTTGGCTCCAGCATTATGGAGGAAGCAGGGAGTACTTCCTGCTGTCCCATGGCCTGGGGCCATGCTAGAGCCACCTGCACCCTAGCGATGCTCCATAAAACCTTGTGGGCTTGCCATGGAGCAAGGGCTGAAACACCTGCCTGGTGGCCAGTGAAGGGGAGGTACTTGGGACTGCCCTTCACCTCAAAGCAGAGGGGGCCCAGACTGCTCTTGACCAGCCATCCCAAGGGTGCTCTGCATACACACCCCACGCCTTTTACCTTGGATCTTGTCCCTGTTGTGGGTGAGCCAGAAGAAGAGGGGCCAGATGGCACAGCTGCATGCCCAGGGGTTGCCCCCAAGTGTCAGCAAGTGTACAGCAGGCAGGTTCTCAAAGAAGCCAGTGTCCAGGGACTGTAGAGCATTGTTGTGCAGAAACAGAGCCTGGAGTCGGAGCAAGGTGCGCGGCACATCTGGGGCCAGCTGGGCCAGCTGGTTGTTGCCCACATTGAGTGTTGTGAGGCTGGACAGTGGCAGGAAGGTTTCTGCTGTGAGCACCACGAGGTAGTTGTTGCTGAGGTCCAGCTCCTGCAGCACCCCAAGCCCTGTGAGTGCTTGGCTGTGGATGCTCACCAGCACGTTGTCATGCAGACTGAGGTACAGCAAGGACACCTGCTGCAGGAAGGTGTGAGCCTGGAGCTTGGCGATGTGATTATAGCCCAGCAGCACTGCACTGGCGTTGGTGGGCAGGCCACTGGGCACAAAGTGTAAGGCATGATCACGGCAGTCCACTTCCCCTGAGGAGCAGTTGCAAATAGCTGGGCAGGCAGCACAGAGAAGTGGGTACAGGAGGAGGAGAGAGGTCAGCAGGGCTCCCCGACAGCTCAAGCTGGCCATGCCCACAAGATGAGACACTGAAGGAAGGACTTGGCTCCCACCCACTCAGCCACAAATGCAGACTCACCAGGGCAGCATCCCTGGGGACCTGTCGTGGCTCCTGGATGTCCCCTACCCCCACGTCATTGGGCCACCTGCCCAGGCCAGAGGAGTGGGGCAGTGGGTTGTGCGACTCCTCACAAGGAAGCAGGCGCCTTGGAGCTTTCGCTAGTGGCTCACATTCCCTTGCACGAACTTGGGCGTCACCTACGTTCTGCAAACATTAACCTGGCTGCTCAAAGGCTGCTGCTTGCCCCGGATTGTGGTTTCTCCAGGGTGGAGCTGCACTTTTCTTAGCAAATATTTTCTAAGACCAGCTTCTGCTGCCAAGGTGCAGAGCCACAGCTCCCCCGCCCCCACCCAGCTACCAGCCAGGTACAGCTACTGCTCCAGCATTAACCCCTTGGCACAGAGCTACAGCAGGCATCAGGGAACCCAGCTTAGACCCAGATCCCAGCAGCAGGAACTGTAGTGGTGCCAGGGAGTGGTGCCAGGAAGGTGGACTTGAACCCAGTCTGCCCCACCCACGCCCCGCAGAGTGGCTCATGACCAGCTCCAGAGCAAATGTGTCTAGATCCCTCCACATCCCCCACCTCCATTACTGATGCCTGGGCCAAGCACTGGAGTTCAGGGGGGACACCCTCACCCCAATTCTTGGTGCCCTTCTCAGCCAGCAGCTGAGCCTCTTGCTCTGTTCCCATTCAGTTCTGCCTTTCTCTGTTTACCCCACGCTCGCCCTGTGGCAGCTGTTATTGTTTGGGCTGCACAACAGATCTCTGAGGGGCACTGTACCAGCCATGATACTAGTCTCCACTGGCTTCAGGGGAAGGAGGAACTGTACTGACAGGGATGATTGCTGTGCCATTGGTCTCTCAGGGGGTCACTGAGATGGCTGTGGTCTGTGATTAGTCTCTTGGGGCATTGTGCAAACTCTTGTGGCCAAGCTGCATCACCAGTCCCTGGGTGGTACTGTGTAAGCTACCAGCTGCGATGGTGAGGCTCTGCCTGTGGACTCTCCAGGGTCACTGTGCCAGCTTTTGCAAGGTGTGCTACTCGGCTGTAGTACTGAAGTCTGAGAGGCACAGTGCCAGCTCTAGAGGGGATTGCTCTCTCTCCCCTCAGCAAGGCCCTAGAGGAAATGCACTTCCTGCCTTCTTCTTTAGGGTCACCTCCACCACCGTGGGGCACCAGCTGCATATGATTCTGGACTTCCCACCAACCAAGTGGGGGCCCCTGAGGCTCAGCTGGATGGTACAGCCTGGAGTGCATGTGTCAGGAGAGGAAGGCACCATCTTTCTGCACAATCTCTATCCCAGGGAGGCCAGAACTTGACAGCAGGGTGCTTCTAGGCTGAAAATAGTATTTGAATCCTGCTAAGAACTGACTTTTGTTTCTCACTGGAACACATACAGTCTCCTTAACACTAAGTCTCCACCCCACCCCCAGCTGCACATCCTAGCTTATGGACTCTCAGGGCTCCTCAGAGCTACACAATGGCACTATGGCTGGTGCCTCTGACCTGTTAGTGCAGAAGAAGATAAATCTTCTGCCTCACGCCTAGTCTTTCCCTGGCCATCCAACACCATAAGCCAAGTGGATGTGTTCCAGGATCTCATTCACCAGCTCCCTAGGACCTGTGGTAGCCATGGCCTGATCAGCTGGCAGTGGACTCCTAACTCAAAATAGCTGCATTCCAAGTGGCCATGAAGTGGGAGGAAAGGTGAGCCTACAAATACAGGACACAGTGAAGGCAGCTGTGTTGGGGTCACAACATTGACCTTGCTTGTTCACAAACTGCAGTACAAAAACTGGCTGAAAGGAAACAAATGGGAGAACCTTGGAAAGAGCAGGGCACCTGACGTGCTCCATGCTGTGCTGTCTCATGGGAATTTGCTATCATAGATGATTTTAGATGCATTTTCTGGATTGCGCTGATTTTCTGAAGTAAGGTTGATGAACTGGGACTTCACCATGAAGAGCATGGTCAGTTCATTGGGCTCCAAGATTTCAAGGCTGGAGTCTGGAAGGAAAAAGAGAAAGCACATTGGCGCTGGTGTGATGGGAAGCACTCATAGGTTTCCAGAGCCCCAAGACAGGGCCCAATGCTGGGCTCAACCCCTGGACAGCCTGGGCCCACATACAGCTTTCAAAGCAAAGGTGCATGGTTCTCCATGGACAAACTGCAAGTGCTGGCTCACAGGAAAACATAGTCTTCTACAGAGAAATATGACACACCAGCCAAATGCCCCAAGATCTGGAAAAGCATCCAGTAGAGTCCAAGAACCTGAGGAGCAGGTTCTAGCAAGAGACAGAGCCATTTTCAGCTTCTATGGCAGGATGCCACCTACCTGCTGTTGAGATCCCAAGTTGCTGGAATGGCTGGCACCACCACTCAGTTTCTTTCTGCTCGCAGGCAGCCCTAGCAGCTGTAGTCAACAATCACGCTTCCTGTGCTGACTAATACAGCCTCTGCCAGGGGCAATGCAGTGGCTTTGCAGCACTGTATGCTCAGGGAGTCATAATGAAGGAGCTGTACCCAGCTGGAAGGTCAGCCCAGAAGCACTGGAGAGAACAAGGTGTATGGGCCTCAATCCCCACAATGCCTTAATAGATGTCCAATGAGCTGCTGCTGGCTCCTTCCCATGAGAATGCTCCTTAAGAAAGTTGTGGTGAGAAGTATTTCCCTCTGACCCTGTACAATTGGGAATGGTGGGGTTGGTGTTCCAGGCTTATCTGGAACCTTACTTGGGAGAAAGCTTGGCACTACTTGACTTTTCCCAGTGGGACTGCTCTGGGCTGAGGGTCTGTAAAACCTGGGACCCCGATGAGAGAAGCTCCTTCTAAAGAAGAAAGTCTTTGACATAGTTTCTCACCACATTCTCTTAAAAAAAACATGGTGACTGTGGCATTGTTGTCTACAGTCAGATGGGTGGCAAATTGGCTAGATGGTCGCACCCAGAGAGTGGTGGTGGATGGGTCGTTTTTGACCTGGAGGGATGTAGAGTCCCCCAGGGCTTGGTCCTCAGGCCTGTGCTGTTCAACATCTTTATCAGTGATCTGGATCTGGGGGTGGAATGCACACTGTCCAAATTCGCTAACAACACCAAGTTGAGGGGCGAGGTGGGCACACTGGAGGGGAGGGACAAAATCCAGCTAGATCTAGACAAATTAGAGGTGGGCAGATGACAATAGGATGGAATTCAATGCAGACAAGTGCAAGGTGCTGTATCTAGGGAGAAGGAACCAGCAACACACCTTTAGGCTGGGGAACACCCTTCTTGTCAACACGGTGGCAGAAAGGGATCTTGGAGTCATTGTTGACTCCAGGATGAACATGAGCCGCCAATGCGAGGAAGTGGTCAGTAAGGCTAACCGCACCTTGTCGTGCATCTACAGATGCATCATAAGCAGGTCCAGGAAGGTGATCCTTCCACTCTATGCAGCGTTGGTCAGGCTGCAGTTGGAGTCCAGTTCTGGGCACCACACGTCAAGAGGGATGTGGGCAACATTGGGAGGGTCCAGAGGAGGGCCACTCACATGATTGGGGGCAGTGGGGCAGGCCCTACAAAGAGAGGCTAAAGGGCCTGAATCTATTCAGCTGCCACAAGAGAAGGCTGAGAGGGCATCTGGTGGCCATTTACAAACTCACCAGGGGAGACCAGCAGGAATTGGGGGAGGCTCTGTTCCCCTGGGCACCACCTGGGGTTGCTAGGAATATGGCCACAAATTGTTAGAGAGAAGGTTCAGGCTCGACATCAGGAGACATTACTGTACAGTTAGGGCTGCCAGGCTCTGGAATGGACTCCCAAGGGAGGTGGTATGCTCTCCTACCCTGGGAGTCTTCAAGAGGCTGGACAGATATTTGGCTGGGGTGATATGATCTCGGCACCTGTTCCTGCTCAGGGCAGGGGGTTGGACCTGATGATCTGTTTTGGTCCATTCCAACCCTAAGTACTATGATACTTGCTAGGACAGGGTTCACAGCCTATTGGAGTGGCCATTGTCACCATGCTGAGTGAGGCTGTATTATCCAATGCCTGCACCACCTACCCCCACCACCCAACAAAGAATCAAGGCTGAAGCCCTGTGGGCACCAGTGGAACTCACCGGAGCAGAGCGGCAGGCACAGGGAGCAGTCATCATGGCTAGTTGTGCGGTGACAGTAGTCAACACAGCTCTGCACAGGGATGCCACACACTGTGAAGATACACAGCAACATTACCTCTCCCACAGGGTCGGGGCAGAGACCCCCATGGGCAGGAGGCACCAGTGATGGTCTGCAGGCTCTGTGATACCTTCCTCTTCCTTTCAACCTCATTGCTAGTTTATACCTTCATGGTCCCCTGCCAGCATAGCACTCTACTGGTCTTCATCAGCCCCTTAAGGGCATTTTGTGATGCTCAGCTGGCATAGGGCAGTCTCAGCAGACTGGCAAGTCCAGGGGTCTCCACCCTTAGTAGCTGTCAGTACAGTGAAATGAATTTGGTGGCCTCATCCTAGGTCCCTGGGGCATTGAAGGCATCCTTGGCAGGCCCAAGCTTCCATAGCCCATGGAGCCCTTCTCAGCCATAGCAGGATGTGTATATGTATGTGCAGGGGAGGAGGACTCACTACACTGCTCAGGGGTGTGCATCAAGAGGTTTGCTAGCATTGACATATCCTTTGCTCCCAGATGTAGGGAAAGACCTTGGTTTGAGAGTGATATGCAGCAGAAGTGAAGGTGCAGTTGAGTGTCTGATTCAGTAACAAAGGAGAAGGCCAGACAGCAAAGTAATCTGGGAGACAAGGAGGCTTTAAAAGCAGATGTGAGTTATACAGATACCAGAGCACCTTCCTGATCCTGTATATTCTACCTTGTGCACCATGTCAGATGCCTGTGAGTCTCATGGCTTCAGCCCTGACAGCACCACATCCCACTTCTTGACCCAGAATGGCTCAGGCCAGACTGTACCAAGGAATTGCCCAGCAGCCACCTCAGCTCAAGCTCTTCCCTTTGCTCCCCTGAGTTGTGCCAATGCCCTGCTGAGGACCCTCTCCACCCTGTGGTCACCAAAACGCAAATATATGAGCTAGGCCTTTTCAGTTAGGCTTATGCTGAATGTATTGAAACAGAGGCCCTGGCTCTCCCTGCATTTCTGATCTCTTTTGTGGAGGTGCATGGAGCACAGGCACACAATGTGTTCTTACAGTATGTGACCCATATTAGCTTGTATCTCCATCAGCTAAACATATGGGCTCCAGGTAAAGGCTGTACATTCGTGATGAACCACCCAGACAGGAACATCAGGCCCCAGTTCATCTACACACCGGCCCCTTCTTCCCATCTGCCCACCAGCCAGGAGGAGGTCCTCACCTCGTGTGGCCGATGTCCGGATTCGGCCACTACAGTCACATGCTGGTTGCTCTGGAGGTGCGCTGTACCTGTGGCAGTGCTGGCCGCTGTACCCCTTGGCGCATACTGCAGAGAGGAGAGGTTGCTTAGGGAGAGTGCCTGGCCATCAGCAGGCCAGGCAGATGTCAGGGGAACACATCTACAGGGATTGGAGCCTAGCAAAGCAGAAGCTTCCTACCCACAACAAATCCATGGCCCAGGGTAGGGAAATCGAGGCATGGGGAGGTTGATGTGATTGGTCTGGTGGCAGAATAGATCAGTGGAAGAGCTGGGACTACAGCTCCCAGCACTAAGCCATGTGGTCTCTGCAGATGCTTAACCAGGGTGCGTTTGAGCAGAGATCTGCCCCTTACTGCTCTGCACGTAGAGTGTTGAGTTTTCCCGTGGGCTGGTGTTGTTCAGGCTGCTGAGCAGGTAGAAGTCAGTCCCTGCATGGAGCACAGCAGCACATGCACTCCTCTCGCTGAGGCACTCCTGCTTCGCCTGCTCCAGGCTCTTGGCAGAGGGGTGCAGCAAAGCAGGGTCTCCTTCCACCCCATGACTGACCTGCAGTACAAACCACTCGGTGTCTGGGGGAGGAAGCAAAAGGGGAACGACACTGATGAAAGTTTCAACCCCCTCTAGATGAGAAAGATCTTGAATCTGCATCTCCTGGTTCTTGAACAAGTTCTGTGACCGCTAAGCTTTTTTTTTTTTTTTTTTGAAAAATGTATACATACACACACACACAGACATATATATATATATATACACACACACACATTATATATAGAGAGAGAGAAAGAGAGAGAGCTTTATAGATATATATATATACACACATCATCTAGCATAAAACTTTCCATCATAAAGCTATTACAGACAATGCACACAGGAGTGCCACTACCACCCTGGTTTCTGACTGAAAGTGGCAGTGGCTGCTGTGCTCAAGGTTGAACTAAATGTTTTCAGTGAGTGTTCAGTGTGTTCTGAGCACCCCCAAAGCCTTTGGGGGGCAAAGCATCAGCATCCTCATCATGTCTCCTGCAATTAGTCAAACCATCAATTAAATGAATGATGCTACCGGCAGACTGAATCAGACAACTGTCAGAGCCCAGTCAATTGGCTATAATTGTCAACAGTGTTTCTCCTAGCCAACCAGCCAACCCGGTGGCTGTTATAGATTCATAGATTGTTAGAGGCTGGAAGGGACCTTGCAAGATCATTGGGTCCAGCCCCACTGCACTAGGCAGGAAAAACAACTGGGGGTCAGGTGACCCCAGCGAGGTGCCCGTCCAGTCTTTTCTTGACGATTTCCAAGGAAAGTGATTGCACCATGTCTGGAGGGAGTTTGTTTCACAATCTGGACACCCTGACTGTGAAGGAGCTTTTCCTAGAATTGAGCCTGAAGCGCTCTTCCAGGAGTTTGTATCCATTACTCCTGGTCTTCCCCAAGGGTGCCCCGGTGAACAGCTGTATGCCAAGCCCCTGATGTAGCGGTAAGCTGCTACCAAGTCCCCTCTCAGCCTTCTCTTCTTTAGGCTAAAGCGGCCCAAGTCCCTCAGACTCTCCTCGTATAGTCTGCCTTGCAAGTCTCTGATCGTATGAGTGGCTCTTCTCTGGACCCTCTCAAGTTTTTCCACATCCTTGTTGAAGTGTGGTGCCCAGAACTGGACACAGTATTCCAGCTGTGGTCTCACTAGTGCTGAGTACAACGGAAGAATCACTTCCTTGGTTTTACATGAGATGCATCAGTTGATCCATGCCAGTGTTGTTTGCCCTGCTGGCTACAGCATCACACTGACAGCTCATGTTTGTACAACGGTTAACTATTACCCCTAGGTCCCTTTTGGCTGCGGTGCAAGTCAAATTGTCACCATCAAGCCTGTAGGTATATTGAGGATTATTTGCCTCCAGGTGGAGCACTTTACACTTCTAAATGTTGAACCTCATCTGGTTCTGATTCGCCCACCTCTCCAGGTCTGCCTGTATCTGCAGCCTATCTGCAGACATGACCATGCTCCCCCATAATTGGTGTCACCCGCAAACTTGGCCAGTGAGCTCTTCACCCCCACATTCAAGTCATTGATAAAGATGCTGAAAAGCACCGGACCAAGCACGGACCCTTGAGGGACACCACCAGCCACTTCTCGCCAGGATAACGCAGATCTGTTCATAAGAACTGGGTCCTACCACGCAGCCAGTTTCCCACCTACTGAATCATCAAGCAATTAAGCCCACAATCTTCCAATTTTCCCATGAGGATATCATGGGATACTAGATCAAAGGCCTTTTGGAAGTCTAGGCATACAATGACCTCCTCTCCCATGTCCCACTGGCAAGACATCTGGTTGTAGAAAGAGATGAGGTTGGGAAGACAGAACCTGCCTGTGACAAAGCCATGCTGCTGTGGTTCAGAATCCCACCTTCTGTAAGTGAGTCACACATAGACTCTTTGATGAGTTTTTCTAGGATTTTCCCTTGGATAGAAGTCCCGCTTCCCCTTCTTGTAGATGGGCACAGTGTTGGCCCTCTTCCAGTCCTCAGGGATCTCACCTGAGTGCCACAAGTTTTGAAAAAGATTCACCAGGGATCCTGCAATTTTCAGGCTATTGGCCAGTTATTTGAATCCTCCAGCTCAGTGTCAAGGGACTTTCAGTAGCAAAATGTTCCACAGTCAGTTCTATAACAATTCACCACAAGGCTGACATAATCTGTCTTGAGGAGACCCACATAGTAAAGATGAAGCTGATCACTTTACTATCAATGGGTGCATCCACAATGTAGGCACATGTACTTGCAGCAACTCAAGTAGCAGTGGCACAGATTTGTGCCAGAGATTTGTGCCTCAGCACATGTGTCTGAACATACACTTTGGTGTGGGGCAAATTGTGCTACTTGGGGCAAAATGACCCTGTATAAAAAATGCCCTGGTGAGCAGCTCAGGGCTACTTGCCCTCAGAAGCTTCTGAGGCCCAGCCAGTTGATATCTGGGGACACTAGCCCCTTGTACCAGCTGGACTGCTGAAGCAGCCCTAACCTAGAGTGGCTCCTGCACCCTCTAACCACTGCAGCAGTCTGGCAGTAGGGGCTGCTGCCTGGCTGTGACCTGCTGCCACTTGTGACAGCATCTACACCCTTGGACCTGTGGCCCCTTGGCTGCATGCCTGCCAGACATGGACAGGGACCACATGGCTGCCTACGCTGTGGTATGGTCACCTCTGGGTCAGCAACCAACGGGCCATGGCTGCACAGTTGGCCCTCAGGTGGCATTGCTGTCATATCTTCTGGTGCCCCTGTTCTGCCATCTGGGCAGCTATCACTCCTTTTTCCAGGGAGAAGGCTTCCTAGGATGGGACAATCTTTACTTCTCTCCTAGAGATAAGCACCTGTTCTCCTGCAGGTTGGCTGCTCTCCTCCAAAGAGCTTTAACCTAGGTTCAACGGGGGACAGGGAACCAGAGGTTGATGAGAATCCAGGGTTGGAAAGCCACAAACGGCACCAGACCTAACCAGGTAAGCACTAAGGGGGACACACGCCACCAAGGCAAAGGGACACCAAGAGCACCCACTGGGGAGCTAAAATGTCTATACACAAATGCCAGGAGTATGGGGAACAAGCAGGAGGAACTCACACTCCTGCTTGCTAGTACGCAGTATGACCTAGTTGGCTTAACCGAAACATGATGGGATTCTACACATGACTGGGCAGTAGGCATTGAGGGGTACAGGTTATATAGATGAGACAGAGGGGGGAAAAATGGCAGGGGTGTAGCTCTCTATGTTAAGGACCAGTACACATCTTCCGTCATCAAAGCAGGAGTGGAGGAGGGGAATACCGAGGCATTGTGGGTCAGGATCCGGGGGGGGCCAGGGGAAAAGGACTTGGTAGTGGGGGTCTACTACAGATCTCCTCACCAGGATAATAAGCTAGATGAGGTATTCTCCAAGCAGCTTTCAGATGCCATACAGGCGAGGGAGGCAGTGGTCATGGGGGACCTAAATTACCCAGATATCAGCTGGGAGGAACAGGCGGCCAAAACAAGCCACTCAAGGAGATTCTTACACTGTGCACAGGACCTTCACATAACCCAGATGGTGTCCAGTCCCACCGGGGGTAGCACCCCTAAGACCTAGTCTTAGCAACAGGGGATGATCTCATGGGGGACCTGCGGGTACACAGTAACCTGAGAGATAGGGACCACCACTTGTTAGAGTTCACTATCCAGCAAAGGTTGAGAAAAATATCCAGTGAAGGGCCAACTTTAGTAAACTTAGGAACCTAGTTAGTGAGGTGGCCGAACTCAAGAGCAACAGGCTAATGAGGGCCCAAGAGAGTTGGGAGTTTCTCAAGGGAGTGATCCTTGGGACACAAAAGGAGTCTATCCCCTTACGCAGAAAAAGGGCTAAGGGGATAAAAAAATATCCCCCTTGGCTTAACAGGGAGCTTAAGGAAAGACTGGGGGCAAAGCAAGAGATGTATAGGCAGCGGAAGCAGGGGGCAGCCACCAAGGAGGCATACACCCCCCGGGCACGCTATTGCAGGGAGTCAGGCAGGCCAAGGCAGGACTGGAGCTTAGGCTGACTGCAACAATCAAAGACAATAAAAAGTCCTTCTGCAGGTACATAGCGAGCAAAAAGAAGGTGCAGAGTAGCATAGGATCCCTGCAGGACAAATCAGGTCAGCTGGTGGTTGACGCAGACAAAAAGTCAGAGCTCTTCAATGAGTTCTTCGATTCAGTTTTCCTTAATACTGACCAAGACAGTCCCCCCACCTTGAGCATAGACAGATGTCGAAAAGGCACCAGACCGCCAAAGGTTAGTGTTGACTTAGGTAAAGAGCACTTGGAAGGGCTGGATGGGTACAAGTCAGCCGCCCCAGATGACCTTCAGCCACAGATGCTGAAGGAATTGGCCAGTGTCATTGCTGAGCCACTGGTACGGCTGTTTGAGCATTCATGGTGCTCCGGACAGGTTCCTGAGGACTGGAAAAAGGCCAATGCGGTGCTCATTTTTAAGAAGGGGAGAAGGGAGGAGCCGGGTAACTTTAGGCCAGTCAGTCTTACCTCTATCCCTGGGAAAATACTAGAAAAAATCATCAAAGAGTGTATTTGTGAAAGCCCAGCAGGGGAAACGATGCTGAATGGAAACCAGCACAGGTTCGTCACAGGCAGATCCTGCCTGACAAACCTTATAGCCTTTTATGACCAGGTCACACACTGCCCTGACACAGGAGCGGAGGCCGATGTCATCTACCTGGATTTTAGGAAGGCCTTCGACACAGTTTCACATCCTATTCTCATAGGGAAGCTAATGGGCTGTGGAAAGGACACCTATACAGTCAGGTGGGTGGCAAACTGGCTTAGGGACTGCACCCAGAGAGTGGTGGTTGACAGGTCATTCTCGGCCTGGAAGGAGGTAGGCAGTTGTTTCGGTTCAGTCCTTGGGCCAGTTTTATTTAATATCTTCATCCACGATTTGGACAAGGGTGTGGTGAGCACCCTCTCCAAGTTCATGGATGATACCAAATTATGGGGCAAAGTGAGTACACCATAGGGCAGGGAGCAGTTATAGGCCGACCTGGACAGGTTAGATCAATGGGCAGAACGTAATAGGATGCAGTTCAACAAAATGAATGTAAGGTACTCCACCTAGGAAGGAGGAATCCCCAGCACACCTACAGGTTGGGGCATGTCCTCCTCAGCAGCTCAGAGGCTGAGAGAGATCTTGGAGCCATAGTTGACTCCAAGATGAACATGAGCCAGCAGTGTAACAAAGCCATCAACAAAGCCAATCACATCTTGTCATGTATTAGCAGATGCATGACTAACAGATCGAGGGAGGTGATGCTCCCCCTCTATGCGGCAGTGGTCAGGCCGCAGTTGAAGTACTGTGTCCAGTTTTAGGCGCTGCACTTCAAGAGGGACACAGAGGATCTGGAGAGGGTTCAGAGGAGAGCCACTTGCATGATTAGTGGTCTCTGTGAAAGACCCTACAAGGAGAGGTTGAGAGAACTGGATCTCTTCAGCCTATACAAAAGACAGCTGAGGAGTGACCTTGTAGCCACCTATCAATTTATCAGGGGAGGACAGCAGGAAACTGGGGATGCGCTGTTTACCAGAGCGCTTCAGGGAGTAACTAGGAATAATGGGTGCAAACTAGTGGAGAGTAGATTTAGGTTAGACATTAGGAAGAATTTTTTTACAATAAGGGTGGCCAAAGTCTGGAATGGGCTTCCAAGAGTGGTGGTGTTGTCACCTAACTTGGTCTTCAAGAGAGGCTTGACAATCACCTGGCTGGGGTCATCTGACCTTGGTCCTCTTTCCTGCCAGGAGCAGGAGGTCAGACACAATGATCCATTGGGTCCCTTCCAACTCTATAATTTATGAATCTATGAATCACCCAGAAGATCCGCTCCTTGCAGTGGCACACTTTGAATTGTCGAAGCATGTCCTCCCGGCCCCAAATGGCCTGGAGGTCAGCCACCTCATCTGCCCTCCAGCTGGGTCCCTGGTGCTGGCCTTGGGCAGGCTCCCCTGCCTGGGTCCTGCCACTTGCCTCACCAGCAGGGATCCTAGTGTTCCCTGTTTAAAAACTGAAAATTCTGTGATAAAAAAATCCCAAATTCTCTCATTAAATTACCCAAAACCGGCATTCTTCTGTGATTAAAATGAAACACCACTATATATCTAGAGAGAGAGAGAGAGAGAGATCAATTGGGCAATCTTTTATTGATATATTTACAATTTTAAATCAATTTAGAAGCCTACCAGTGCCTGTATCATCATAATAAAATAATTTTCTAAATATCTATATACTTTGACAGTTGCTTTTTTATCATAATAAAAACAGAGCTGCCTCTGCCCCTTTAACTCACCAGGATGTGTGGACAGCTGCAGCTAGACCCATAGCTGCTTTATGGTGCTCACTCAGCAGCACTGGTATGCCAGTGCCCTGCCCCTTCCCTTGCCTCTCACTCCCAACCCACAGCCCTGCTAGTGCCTCTCACTCCTGACCTGCAGCTTCTGCCAGGCTCCCACTCGCTCCCAGCAGCAGATGTATCCTAGCACCAGGACATGGGTCGAGCTACAGCTGTCCCACCCACTGCTTTGTGGCTCTGAGCAATGCCAGCCCTTCCTGTTCTGCTCCCTGTGCCTGTGCCCTCCAGCCCTCCACCCAGCCCATCACATCCCCCAAGTGATTCCTGGGACCAGGAGCCCCCACATGTCCCAGGGCTGCATGTCCCAGCACTGGTGTGGGCACAGGGCAAGGCTGCAGTGCAGCAGTTGCCCCTGTGCCATAGCTCCTGCCAGCAGGTCCCATCCTGGCCGGTGGCTGGGTTTGCACAGATCCTGCCTGCAGTGCCAGGAGCCCCAGGTGGTGGCAGGAGCTTCCTAGATTCATAGATGTTAGGGTTGGAAGGGACCTCAATAGATTATCGAGTCCTACCCCTCTGTCTGTGATGAATTTCCCTGTGGTCATGTGTGGAATAGTTTGCTGGATTTTGCTAGGGGTGTGACATGTCCACAAGACTCTTGGTCCCCATCTTGATTTTGCTTTTCATAGATTCATAGATGTTAGGGTCAGAAGGGACCTCAATAGATCACTGAATCCGACCCCCTGCCTAGGCAGGAAAGAGTGCTGGGTTCAGATGACCCCAGCCAGATGCCTAACCTCCTCTTGAAGACCCCCAGGGTAGGGGAGAGCGCCACCTCCCTTGGGAGCCCATTCCAGATTTTGGCCACTCTAACTGTGAAGAAGTTCTTCCTAATGTCCAGTCTAAATCTGCGCTCCGCTAGCTTATGGCCATTATTTCTTGTAACCCCCAGGGGCACCTTGGTGAGTAGAGCCTCACCAATTCCCTCCTGCGCCCCCATGATGAATTTATAGGCAGCCACAAGGTCGCCTCTCAACCTTCTCTTGCGGAGGCTGAAGAGGTCCAGGTGCCCTAGTCTCTCCTCGTAGGGCTTGGCCTGCAAGCCCTTAACCATATGAGTGCCCCTTCTCTGGACCCTCTCCAGGTTATCCACATCCCTCTTGAAGTGCAGCGCCCAAAACTGGATACAATACTCCAACTGGGGTCTGACCAGTGCCTGATAGAGGGGAAGTATCACCTCTTTGGTTCTGTTTGTGAAGTGAAGTTAGCTTTGCTGATGACTTCGTCACACTGACAACTCATGCTCATCTTGGAGTCCACTAGGACTCTGAGATCCCTTTCCGCTTCTTTGCTGCCAAGCAGGTCATTTCCCAGGCAATATGTGTGCTGGACATTTTTCCTCCCTAGGTGCAGCACTTTTCATTTCTCCTTGTTAAATTGCATTCTATTGTTTTCTGCCCATTTGTCCAACCTGTCCAGGTCTGCCTGTAGTTGTTCCCTGCCCTCTGGTGTGTCCGCTTCTCCCCACAGTTTTGTATCTTCTGCAGACTTGGACAGAGTACACTTCACTCCCTCGTCCAAGTCACTGATGAAGACATTGAAGAGTATCAGTCCAAGAACCGAGTCCTGCAGGACCCCACTGCCCATGTCCTTCTAGGTCAATACTGACCCATCCACCACCACTCTCTGGGTACAACCCTTTAGCCAATTTGCCACCCACCAGACTGTGTAATCATCCAAGTCACAGCCTCTTAATTTGTTCACAGTATGGGGTGGGATACCATATTGAAGGCCTTCCTGAAGTCTAAGTAAACGATATTTACCTCTACTCCTGCGTCCAGGTGTTTTGTAACCTGGTCATAAAAAGAGACCAGATTAATCAAGCATGATCTACCTGCTACGAACCTGTGCTGGTTTCCCTTCAGCATAATTTTTCCTGCTGGGGTCTCACATATATGAGCTTTAATAATCTTTTCAAAGACTTTACCAAGGATGGAGGTGAGACTGACTGGCCTGTAGTTGCCTGGATCCTCCTTCCTCCCTTTCTTGAAAATAGGGACCATACTGGCCCTTTTCTAGTCCTCCGGGACCTGACCTGTGTGCCACGAGTGCTCAAATATTCTTGCCAGTGGCTGTGCAATGACATCAGCCAGTGCCTTCAGTACCCTTGGATGGAGCTCGTCCGGGCTTGCTGACTTAAATGCATTCAGTCCTTCCAAGTGACTCTGCAACATCTCAGGGTCATCGCTTGGTAGTCTGGCACCCTGCTGTTGCATTTCTACAATCCCATTGTGAGACTTGTTTTGCCCCTCGTTTAGGAACACTTAGGCAAAGAACTCATTGAGGAGTTCAGCCTTGTCCCCCTGTCTGTCACCAATTGCTTTTGCCCATTCAGTAGTGGTCCTATACCGCCCTGGGCCTTCCTTTTACTCCCTATATATCTGAAAAACAATTTTTTGTTATCCTTAACTTGGGATGCCATCCTTAGCTCCATGGTAGCTTTGGCCTTTCTAACTGCCTCCCTACAACTGCAAGCTGAGGAGGTATACTCCTCTTTAGTAATCTCTCCCTGTTTCCACTGCTTTTATGCTCCAATTTTTCCCCTTAGGCTGCTCTGGATTTCTCTGGTCAGCCAAAGAAGCCTCTAGGCCCCTTTCCCCCTTTTTCCTCACATCGGGATCGTCTCCCTCTGTGCCCGAAGGATCACTTCCTTAAGGCACAGCCACCATTCCTGGGCTCCCATCTCGCCAAATCTCTTACTCTGCAGTCCATTATTGAAGATTTTGACTGGATCCATGATCCTTGAAGTTCATCTGCAAGGGAAAGCACTAAGAATATTTCAATAATGGCTCAAGAGCAACTTATCAAATTAAGTATGTCCTTAAAGACATCCAGTGAACCAGTGGACACTGCCCATTGGTGCTCTGCTCAGAAATGTGCATGGACAAGCGAGAGAAATGCGGCCCCACAGTCCCCCTCCTGGTTAAGTACAGGCCAGGGCCGGGAGGAGGTTGACCACCGAAGAAGCTCCTGAGAGTGAATAGCCATGAGCTACTTGCCAGGTCAGGTTTTTATACTGCTGAGGCCAGCATCTGCTGCAGATCCAGGAGGAGCCAGACAGGTTTATTTTGCTCCAAGTGGCACAATTTGCCCCACACCAAAGTGCATGTCTGGGCATGTGTGCTGAGGCAAAAAGCCCTGGCTCAAATTTGTACCACTTCTATTTGAGCTGCTGCAGGTGCATGTGCCTGCAGGGGTGGACCTGCCCATTCTGGTTGACAGTTGCAAATGAATATTCAGTAGTCTTAGAACATGTGATCTCAGTTTTCTTGCCATTTTTGACAACATACCTGTGTCAATAAATTTTTCAAGCCTGACTTACATTAAAAACAAAGAGAGCATCTGATATCGGTGGAGCAAGAGCTCCAAGTTGCACGGTCATGACTGCACATTGAGACAAGCCCAGATTCCACGATGATAGTAAGTTTTGTTTATTCATAAGGTGCTAGGTGGGGTTGTTCATGATTCATGTAAAAGACACATTAAATACTTTATTCTTCTCCACATCTTCAATAACTAAATTGCCTTTGGTATGCCTTATGGGACCTACACTTTCTTTGGTCTTCCTCTTAGCTCTGACATATTTGTAGAATCCCTTTTTATTCCCTTTTACATCTCTTGCCAGCTGCATCTCAAATTACATCTTTGCCTTCCTGATTTTCTCCTTGCATGAACATGGAATACTCTTATGTTCTTCCTTAGTAATATGACCAAGTTTCCACTTTTTGTAGGATTCCTTTAATTTCAACTCAGTGAAGAGACCAGTGTTTAGCCAAGCCTGTCTCCTGTTGCATTTCTCATTCTTTCATCACACTGGCATAGCTTGCTATTATGCCCTTAATAAGGCTTCCTTAAATTACAGCCAGCTCCTGATCTCCTTTTCCTTTCAGACTTGCCTCCTGAGGGAACTTGCCCATTAGTTCTCTGATTTTGTTAAAGTCTGCTTTTCTGAACCACCTGTACCAAAATATTATTCCCAACACAATCCAATTTATGAATATGATGGATTGTCTATGCACTGCTGTATCTCTCTCCCACTAAATGTCTTGGTAATTTAAGTCCCCCAAGGGAAATGGGTCTTGCAATTTGTAAACTTACATTAGTTATTTTTTAAAAAGTGTTGTCCACTAGGGCTGTGTGAAACAGTACCATTTCATTTTGCTGTTTTGTCGGGACAGTGTTTCATTTCAAGTTTCATTTCATTTCGAAACCACTGTTCCATTTTGTTTCGTTGAAACTCTTTCACTGTTTTGATGTTTCACCCATAGGCTATAATGGGGAATCACAAAACTGCCTATAATGGTGTCATTTCTTGCCTGATTCAAATGAAAACATCAGGGAGGGTAGCCCCTGCTGTGGCCACAAAGCCTATCAAGTTTCAAGGAGATAGGTGCTGGGGTTTCTGGGAAACTGCACTTCAAGCTGTTGACAAGCAAAACTCAAGTCACACGTGTGTGTGTGAAGGCACAGCAAGGTGAAAACTGGAGGTATAGTAGCCTCTGCTGAGGCCACAAAGCCTGCCAAATTTCAAGGAGCTAGGTGCAGGGGTTTCTGGGAAACTGCACCTCAAACTGTTCAGAGCAAAACTTGCAACGTGTGACTGTGTGTGTGTTAAGGCACAACAGACTGAAAAACAGCAGGCAAAACTTGTGTCACTTGTAAGTGTGAAGGCAGTGCCTTTCTTTCCTCTTTTTACCTATGGCATGTTTTAGGGTGTTCTTGTTATTTCAGATATTGTACTTTGTTATTGCGTATAAAGGTCTGAATTGACAATTTTATGGATTCCTTGGGTAAACAACTGTCTATGCTCACAGGGGAGAAGACTCAGGGACCCAAGAGGTCCTCTGGTCCTTTGTTCTTTAGTTCGGGTAGATTAAATCTACTGCATATCTGTTTTCTTTTAAAAAAAAAAAAAAATCAGCTTTCTTGTCAAAGAAAAATTCAGGTTAGTTTGGCATAATTTCCTTTGGCAAAAGCATGCTGCATTTTATCCCAGTTTCTTTTTATCTCCATGACTTTAATTCTTTCTTTCAGGATTGTCCAAAATTTTGCATAATAATGATTCAACTAATGAGTCTGCAGTTGCCCAGGTCACTTTTCCTTTTTCTTAAATATATGCACTAATTTTGCTATTCTCCAGTCAAAGAGTCATACCAACAATTTGAAAGAATTATTGAAACATTTACTACCAAAAAACCAAAATTTCATTTGTCCATTCTTTCAGTATTTTCAGATGTAAATTATCCAGTCCCCACAACTTGAGTGCATTAAGGTATTGAGATATATACATATATTCCCATAAACCATGATACTTTTGCCCAGTGCTCTGTATTATTTTCATTCTACATTGTCCTCTTTCCTGAAAACAAAGCAAAGATTTCATTTGGTTTTGGAGTTACATTTAAATTATCCTTTAGTCTCTATCCAGTCCTCAACTCCACAGTGGCCCCATTTTTCTTCCTTTATTCTTTTTTCAATTGCTTGGCTGAGGAATCTTTTACTATTTGTCTTGATGTCCTTTGGAAGGTCCTACCCAGCTGGACTTCTGCTAAGTCTCACATTATCCCTACCTTTCCTCATGTCTAAATTGTAGCTTTCTTTGCCAGTCAATGCATTTCTTGTGGGAAATGAGAATGCTCATTCCTTCCTGAAATGGTTATTCATCCAATTAAGTTTGGAGTCCTCCTATACAATTTTGCTCAAATTCCAGACAGTTTCTGGATTTTTTACTTCAATACATTTGAAGCCTCCTCTACATTCAAGTCCCTGATTTCTCAGTTTAACTTCCTTAGTTTGCTTTTAGAAATCAAAAACTTCACTTGCCAACTGTTTGTTACCCTTCCAGTTAAAACTGAATTGACTCATTATCAGTCCATCTATGTTTTTTCCTCCAGCCAGCTCCAATACAATCTCCTCAATACTTCCCAATCCAAATCTAAAACACCACAGCCTTTTGTTGAGCTAGTAGCTATTAGCTAAAGAAATCCATTAAATACCAGACCCTGGAATAATTAGGTCCTGTTGCAATTAATAGTGATTTTTCCCCTGTTATCTGGGATGTTAAATTCTCCTATAATGACACAGCATATGGTGGCATTTGTGCCTCTAATAATTTTAAGAGGTCTCCAACTTATCCAAATCTCACTTTGGTGGTCTATAGCAAATACCTAATATTACCCCAATAAAGCCTCTTTTATAATCTTTCGTCAAAATAATTTGACCTAAACATATTTTGTTTTATCATTTCTTATTTTCACAGTCTATCACATCATAAATATATTCTGAACTGGAGGGACTTGGTGCGAGGGATCCTGATGGATGCCGAAGGGAAAGGTAATATAGCATGGGAAACAGTGACAGCAAGGCTATGGCAAATACTTTGGTTATGGTCTGGAAGGACACTGTCCTTTGTCGGAAAAGTGTCAGTGTTTAAGGCTGTGCCACTGCTGATTATTCTATATACAGGAATTGTATTCCCACCCATGTGATGTCAGATAGCAGAAGTACAGAGGGAAATATGTGAATTCTTCTGGAATGCCAAAAGAGAAAGGTTCAATACAGCTCAACTGTACAGAGCAAGAAAGATGGGGGGATGGAGGTTGCCGGCCTTTAAATATGTAAGCTCAAATATGGAAGACAGTAATGGAGGGAGAGAGGAAAGCAGTGTGTATCACCCAATTTCACACACCTACAATTTTGAGGAAATGGGAAACATATCATACCTCTTTGAAGAGTCCATGGACATGGCAACCACTGATTCATTACATCAGAATGGAAGGACTCATGTAGAGTTATAAAATAGGGAAGTTAGGGCTGCAGTCCTGAAGAGTCATAAGTAATAGAAGAAAGCAGTAAGGGAGAGAGACAGTGGCACTGGTGTGAAACTTCACAGAAGGACAAGTGAAGAAGGTGTGAGGAGCAGTGGCAGATAAACAACTAAAAGGTGAACGTGCTGACCTAGAGTGGATGGTTATAAGAAATTTCTTGCCAGTGAGAGAAGTGCAACACACACGAGGCTTGACAAGCTCATCAGGGTGCCCAAGAGAGAGGTGTGGGAAAGAAGAAACAGTGGGACATGTGTTTTGTGAATGTACATGAGCAAAGGGGGTGTGGGAAAGGGTCCGCCACTTTCTGAGTGTCACCAAAATAAACCTCTCATTAGTGTGAGAGATGGTACTATATGGACTCATACCAAAACGGCCAGAGAAAAAACATTTTTTATTACGGACTTTATTAACATGTGTTAAAACTAGTTTATGTAAAGTAAGAAATCTCTGGCTGTTTAAAGGGTTCACTGAAAGAGAGTGCCTGAAGCTGGGACTGCATGAACTGAATTATCCTTCTTTTAGTATATTAATCAGTAGGACTGTGCAAAATTTCATCGGCTGTTTCATTTTGAGACTGTTTCGACTCATTTCGAGCTTGAAACAGCAAAATCAAAATGAAATGAAGGGCTTTGAAACAAATTTGAAATGAAACGAGAGCAGTTGAAATGTTTTGAAAGTTTCAAGATTTGAAGCAGCCAGCCGGGTGGTGGGAGACAGGGGAGAACCAGGGCTGCGATGGGGCTGGGGAAGGGAACTCAGCTGAGTTCCCCCGCCCCTACTCCATCGCAGCACTGGGGAGGGGAACTGAGTCAGGCTGAGTTCCCTTCCTCAGCCCTTTCCAAACGTCGAAACAGCAAAACTGCTTTGAAGAAACGGAATGGAACAGTGTTTTCTAAATGAAACAAAACTCGTAAAAAAACTGCTGTCCTGTCGAAATGCCAAAATGGATGTTGAAGCACAATGCTGCTGTTTCGCACAGCCCTATTAATCAGTACTTCTGATGAGCTGTCTAGCTCTCCATCCCCTCTCCTATCCCCCTCCTCAATAATGCAATTAAATCCCCCACAGAATTTGCTGCCTACTTCTACCTACATATACTTCTAATTTCTTAAACAGTGATCCTCCCTTCTCTTTCAGTCAGTACTATATATTAAAAATCTCTAACTCTTTCTTTTCAAACTCCAGCACCATTCATTGCAGTCTCCGTTCCAAAATCACTTGCACTCGCCACACTTCCACTTCCTCACTCTTGCACAAAAATCAAGACTTCACCCACTTTCTTTGCATCTGACCCTATCCACCACAATGGTCCCCATCCCCATCTCTTTACAAAATACTTGTAAATCCTTTACCATTGGATTCCAAACGCTTGCAAACATATTGCATCTTCTTTTACCTTGCTCAATATTGTCATAATCTTATCCCAATCCTTTCTTGATAACACACTTCTGACATTTATAGATGCAATACACAAAGTCATATTTGTCTATTTAACGTTCACATGCCTACCACTTTATGAGTCTTCTATATTGCTGTTTGATGTCATCAGCTCTAATCCTCTCCTCTTTGCATCCCTGTAGTCTTTGCCAGGCACAGTGTGCCAGAGCAGCAGAGGCGTTGTGGCAAGCATAGAGATGCTTTGGCCAGGTGCTAGAGCATCTCTTTGGAGGACCCAGCCTCCAGTTGCTTTGGGGCATACTCCAGGAATACGCCCTGCACCGCTTTTTTCTAGCGTGTTTTCTTTTGATCCTGGGATTTCCCAGTATCAAACTTAGAGTCCATGCTGCAGAGATGCCTCCTGCAGTGCCTCAACCTGCTCTGAGACACTGCAACAGGCACGTACTCACTCATGTGGACACAGAGTTCTTGATCTGACACACTACACTCCTCAAGCAAAATATGGGAGAGGCACCTACAACTGTAGCAACATGTCTGAGGCAACCCACACCCTATCCAGTAATCACTGTGATGTCATAAAGGTTGGAAGCTTCAGTATCACAAATGTCTATAAACCACCCAGCAAAACTTGGGGGAATTGTCCTCTTCTATCTCTTCCCCATCCAACTGTATATGCCGGTGACTTTAATAGCCACTACATAGACTGGGGTTACTCACACTCAAATGAAGATGGCGACCTGTTCCAAAACTGGGCATTCAGCAATGACTTTGCCCTGATTCATGACTGTAAACATGGTACCTTCCATTCAGCAAAATGAGACCAATTACTCTGCTGACAGACATTGGGTTACATCAGTCAACAGCCACGCACAGCCAGCATCTTGCATTGTTCTCCATGACTTTCCACACAGCCAACACTGTCCATCATTCATCCACATTAGCCTGCAATTCCTGGTCATTAAATATATAAAACTCAGATTGAACTTCAGGAAAACAAACCCGGTCCCTATTCATGGAGACCAATGAATGATCCACTGTTACCATTCCACAGCAAAATATCCCAGATGATGAAACCTATAAACATTTCTGTGGTGCCCTCTATAAAGCAGCACAGTCCTCTGTTCCAAGAGGATTTTGCCTTTGTATACTCCTTGCTTGGACAGAGAGTGTGTTGCTCTATTAGATGAGTATGAAAAACCTGGTGATCCAGATATCACAGATCACCTGCTTGAATCACTCAATGCTGCTCATTGGGGCCACTGGAAGGACTCAGTTTCTTGACTCAATTTATACCATTCACCAATGATGGGTGTGTATTTGCCCATGTCCTGGCAATCCTGCTTCTTGATAGGCATGAAGATCCCCTTGTGCTGGTGAAGAACTGACGCGAAGTAATCATTAAGGAGATTAGCTTTTTCCTGGATGTCGGTTATCAGCTGCGCCATTTGGTTTAGCAAAGGTCCAATGTTGCCCTTGTTTTTCTTTTGACTACCCACATATCTAAAGAAGGACTTTTTGTTGAACTTGATTCCTGTAGTCAATTTGAGTTCAGTTTTGACCTTGGCTTTCCTGGTTTGCTCCCTACAGGTGTGGGCCAGTGCTGAATAATCCTCTTTGGTGATGTTACCTGACTTCTAACCCTTATAGATTTCTCTTCAGATGCAGGAGGTCCATGATTCCCCTATTTAGTCATGGGGGTTGCCCAGCCCTTTTGCTACCTTTTCTATGGGTTGGGATGGACTTCCCTTGTGCTCCTTCTGTCAGGTAGCCACTCACGATGATCACTCTGCATTTCTTCGTTGGAGTGGTTACAAGTTGCCTTTTTTCCTCTAGTGAAGGAGCTGATAGCTCAGCTGGTGCTGTGATGGGTTCATATCTGTGGTTTAGTTCCAGGGGGGTGGTGACCCTGGTGCAGGGTGGCTTGGGGCCGGAGACAAATTTTGTCCAAGTGACCCCCAGCTGGGCTTCATGGGGACTCCTCCTACACGCCCTCGTCCTGCTAGCCTTCCTTGCTCCTCCCTCCTCATTCTTTCTGCAGAGAGCCTGGTGGTAGGTATTGATCACCTCTTCGCCATCCCTGATGGCACACAGCCTCTGCATCGCAGCCTAGAGCTCTGCTATCTGGCACTCCAGGGACTCTAAAGTGTAGCACACCCCACAAGGGGAGGTATACCTGCTCCTGGTCCCAGACGCCTGCATACATGACAGGCAGCTCCCACAGCCAAGAGCCAGGGGCTCCATTTGGGTGAAGGCTGGAGCCATTGGCTCTGTCTGGGTAGAGGCCTCAGTGGTACAAGAGGGGGGGGCTCCAGATGCAGGGGTGGGGAAGATCTTTGGGGTATGGCACATCACCATATCGTGTAGGTAGCAGCCCAGGCTACTGCTGTACTGCCCCCTCCCTTCAGGCTCGCCACCTAGAGCTTTGTGCCCCTCTTGCTTGCCCTGCCACATGAACTCATATGCTAACTTGTGCACCGGGCCTAGAGCATGTCTGTTTGTGTGCTGTGTTCGCAGAGCTCCCTAGGGGCTAAGCTAAGTAGGAACCATGGGGGGGTGACCCTCCTCAGTTCCACTCAGCTGCCTCACTACCTAGTGCCCACCCACCATGGGCCCCACTTATTTCCTAGCTCATGCTGGGGTCAGGTTTGGGGTCTGCTGAGGGTTTGCCAGGGCCCGAGCTCACAGGGGCGTGACTGGCTTACACCCATGCATCTTGCTCCAGAGCTGGGTCCCAACTGTCAAGTTGGATTGGACTCTTACCTACTGCCAATATCTGGAAAGGGTCCAGGGTAAGGTTAATAGCAGAGGAACTCTTATTCATCACCTTGCTAGCACCACCTGGGGTGCAAGTCTCCAAACACTATACACCTCACTTTGGCGCTTGTGTATGCTCCCGCTGAGTACTGCGCACCAGTATGGGGCCGAAGCACACACACTAAGCTAGTGGACTCCAGCCTTAAGAGCGTCATGAGGACCATCACTGGATGCCTTATGCCAACTCCATTTGACTGCTTACCAGTCCTCTCAGGCATTCCATCCCCTGACATCCAGAAACAAGCTGCCACCCTGGCCCTAGGCCTCAACACTCAAAATCTGAACCATTCTCTGCACTCTGGCTTAGTAGTCTCAAGTCAGAAAAAACAACTATCGTCTGAAGTCTTGGAACCCGTTCGTTACTTAGGCGAATAAGTTCATCGAATTTGCAGCTGGCACATCACCCACAGCATGGACCTCCCATCAGTGGAGCAGAAAAAAAGGCCGCACAAGAACTGCAGCTAAAGAACTTCACCCCCATACCAGCTTCTGCTCCTTAGGCTGGCAGCTGCCCCTCAGGGCCTGGATTGCTCTTAACTGTCTCAGAATAGGCACTGGATGGTTTAAAGTAAGCTTGCATTCTAGGGGCCTCTCCAATGACACTGGTTGCAGCTGTGGTGCTCAAACTCAAACAGCCTACCACACCATCTATGAATGTCCTCATGGCCCTTCTTCAGGTGCCCCAGGTCTTATTGACATTAACCATTCTACCTGTTGCTGGCTTTCTGGCCCTTATGCCTCTGCCATATGAGTGTGGTGATACTTGCTTCATCACCACTACTACCACCACCACCTGCAATGATCTATCAACTAGAAACTTCCCTGCCCTGAAAGCTTGAGTGGTAGGGAGATATCCTCAGAACACTTCTACTGAATTGGACCCCACACAAAACAGCTGCCAGAGGAGGGGCTGCCTTCTTTTACTCAGTAGCTCCTGGACTTGAGCATGTACTCACCCCACCACAGGATATCCAAATTTCAAACCATCTACTATCTAACAGGGATGTGAATCCACCGCACACAGCAGAGTCCTCCCTGCCACTTATCATAGTTTCATAGTTTCATAGTAGCTAGAGTCGGAAGGGACCTAGGTAGATCATCTAGTCCGACCCCCTGCCT
>NW_017728925.1:3534162-3584726 GCF_001723895.1 Crocodylus porosus
GAGGACCGAGCCCTGCGGAACCCCACTGCCCACGTGGATCAGTGGATGGGATGTGGCTATATCCATCTGTCCTGTTGGAGCTATTGAACTTGGTACAAAACACTTAAATATCCACAGGAATATGGACTGGAAGCTAGGTCTCCCCCATATAAGTGAGTGTTGTAACCATTAAGACAGAGAGAAAACCTCTCTCCCCAGCCCAGGCCAATGGAGATTTCAGTAATTCACAAATGGCTTCATCTTGAGACTGAGGGGTCCCACCGCAGATAATCCCTTTGCCTGGTGGATAGGAGACTTTCCTGGGAGGGCAGAGAGAGATAGTTCAGCCTCAATAGACAGAGCAGAAACTTGAATGAGCCTGGAAGTGTTCTAACCCGTGGGTCTATGGCAAAAAAGGTGGGTGACAACCAACTTTTCCCTTCACCTGTTCTGTGTGAGGAAGGACTAGAGTAGGGGGCCTAACAGGAGAAGGCTCAGGGCTGTGAATCCTGTCTGGCAGGATGTCCCCTTGTGGTTAGAATCTTAACTCTTTCCCTTCAGCCTTTCAGCTCCTTCCTTAAACACTCTGTTTTTTCTGGGTGCCAAAGCTGGGCACCCAGCTTTTCCCATGCAGTGTCTAGGAAGACCAGCTATTCACTCAGGGCTGGAAGTTCCCTTAAGCAGGGGGCCTACAAGCAGATGTGACACTGTTCAGCACCAAAGTCTGTTTTGTGGATGTAGGACTTAACTTCTTTGTGGCTCAGCTCCATGTCTGCGCAATGGGAATAACAGCCTTGCCACCCTCCTCAACAGGAATAGGGCTGTGAGGGGCTCAGATACTACCATAATTGTGGGGGGGGGGAAGGGAGGGGCATAAAAGTTCACAAAACACTTGACTTTCAAAAGCTATGGAGAAACATTAAAGTAGCAATGGGAATATGAGATCAAAAAGGAACTTGGCTCTTTGGGGAGATGATGTCCAGCCCACTCAGCCTGGATTAGCATCCCTGGGGGGCCCCTAAGGCACTGGGAGCTAGCCTTTTAGGCAGGTGTGGCATAAAATAGCCCCACGCCCTCCCCAAGTGCCACTCCCATCCACATCCCCTGCCCAATTAGCTGCTCTGCCTTCTGCTCCCTGCTCCACCTGCCACTGTGCTGGCTGTCTCCTCCTCAGTCTACCACATGCCACACACAGAGATGGCCCATACCACTTGCTGCAGGCTGGCTACTCCTGCCCTTGGGGAATGGTCAGCTTCAAACTCTGCCATCCTCCTTCAAAATACAGCACATTTTGGAGCTCTACTTCCATGCAGATTCCCTGCTGCTGTCATCTCATCTCATTCTCCTCCCCAAGCTAGAACTATCCTCATCAGTATTTTGTATTGCTGGAGTTCGGCAAAGAGTAATGACATCCTCTGGGAAAGGGGCCAGGGGAACAAGGATCCAATCTCTATTTACTGGCACTGCTAAGAAAAAGGAATGATGGCTGGCAAGTCTGTGCCCACATTTAATCATTTGCCTATAGGCCCTAATTATTTGGAAAATTACAATTAAAAGGAGATGAAAAGGAGATGAACAGGAACTAAGTTGTTGAAAATGGCCTTGGGCAGGGACTGTTTTCCATCCAAACCAATATTAATAGCTGCATAATGTTAATAGCTGAATTAATAGCAGCATGGAGACGTATATTAGAAATGTCTAATGAAAAGGCAGTTACAAATGAGCCAACTATAAAATTAGGCCAAATCTGCTTATTAACTGGACAGGATCCCCTCCAACCTCCCCACACCCAGTTGGTTCAGGAGAGGTTCTGAATACTTCAGTCCTTTAGAGTCGAGGGTCTTGGTCAGGAGAGGCTCCCAAGGGGCCCAGAGAGGGTGAGAGACTTGCAGGAGTAACTCAGGTGAACTACTCAAGCTCTCATAGCCAAAGTGGAGGTCACAAGGCAGGAGATTCCTGCAAGACCTAGAAGGCATTTCAAGCCAGGTGGCTCCATTTTAGTGTATCCTGGAAACAAGGTGAGAGCCGCTTCACCCGCAAGCCAGCCCAGCATTGCTTCTCTGGCCACAGGCCCTCCAAGAGACCTGACACAAACATGGCCTTGACAAGAGAGTCCTCAGTAGAAAGGCTGTGAAATGTACTCTGGGCCAGGAGACCACCATTGGTTTAAATCAATGGTTCTCAATGTTTTTTGTACCCAGACTCATCTGTAAACATCGATGGTCAGTCCCAGCCCAGTAAATAGTTTAAGAAGCTAGCCTCCTGCCAGTCTACAAGGAAAAACTTGTGGTTTCCCACATTTTTCTCCTTTAAAGGAGAAAATCTGTGATTTTCCAAGTTTTTCTGTGATTGTTCATGACCCTTCCATATATTCTTGTGACCCACTTTTGGATCGTGACTCACAGGTTGAGAAACGTTAGTTTAAATGACTTGGAAGTGTCTCAGCCCAGTTCTCAGCTAAACACTTCACAAAACCCAAACTGCAGGGGATGCTGCACTGAGCCCTGAAGATGGAACAGGCTAAAGAGAACTGACTCCTTTTTTGGTTCTGGAGATGACCTCTCCACTGGCATGGGAGGTAGCAGGTAGAGGGGAAGCCAGCACGGTGAGAGCCTAGGCAGTACCTGCTTTGGGGTTAAACAAAGGGCTGGGTGTGGCAGGAGTGGAGGTCCATAGCCCCTTTCTAACAGGCATCAGCAAGTCCCTTACCCTCGTTGCACTTGCAGATGAATGGCTTCCTCTCCTCACAGCGTGCATCCCTCAGAAGTCCAGTCCCTGTGTCCAGCCACACGCAATCCTTCTGGCCACCATCAGCCAGATCATCTCTCAGGTGCCTTCCCCGAAACACAGAGAAGAAGCAGTTACTGCCATGGTATCTCAAGCACTGGGCAACATCAAGACTGGGCTAACATATTCTGTGCACTGGGAATTGTCCCCTGTACCCAGTTCTCCCTGCCATTTCCCCCTTGTGAGCACATGTTGTGCATGCTCCCTACTGCAAGACCCTTCTCCTTGGGGTACTATGGTGGGAACTCTCTGGAAGCCCTGGCTTGTCTTCACCCTTGGTGACACCAAGGCTGGATAGGCACAATGTGCCCCCAGCATCATGGCTGAGTACCTGCACCAACACTTCATCTCTGCAATGGCTAACTGAGGCAGGAGGCTGTGCAGGGATCCCTCTGGCTGCCCCAGAGGCTCCCAATCCAGCCAGGAGCAGCACACTGACAGCCCACTCATCCAGACTAGAGCCTGCTCAGCTGTTCTTCCCTGGGTGACTTTTTTATTTTGGCTGCCACCATGTGGCAAAATGGTGAACTCACCCTTTAAATGGGGAGGGCAGCTGGGCTGAAGCTGGCAGTTCAAACAGTGCAAGTACCAGAGCAGAGCTCACCCGTGGGCACTTCTGGCCCTCCCCAAATGTGAGGCAACAGCAGCCCTGAGTCAGGCATGCCACCATCTGGGCCAAGTGGGATACATCTAACCACTCCAGAGCGTGCACAGAGCACAGAAACAGACTCTCAATGCCACCTCCCTGGCAGTAGATAGCAAGAGGAAGACCCAGGCTCAGGGCCCAGTCCCTGTGTCCAGCACTTGGCAAAGAAGTCTTGTGCAAGTAGCACAGATCACAGAGGGGGGCAGATTTACAATTCCTATGCTCCCTGTTCTGTGCAAGCACTCTGGGCCTACGCCAGCTCCTGGGTGAGCTCAGAGGTAAAACTCCCATTGCCTTCAGGGAGTGCTGCAGGCCACCTCTGCAGGGGATACAGACTGCAGCCACTGCTATGTGCAAGTCACCAGCACCCTGAGCTGAGGAAGAGTTTGCCCTGGCTCTCATCCCTGCTGAGTATCACATACCACTCACAGCACCACCAGAGAGATCCCCCAACTTCTCCACCTCCTCTCCCCTGTCCCCCACACACATACCCCAACCAACCATCCTGTAGCCTTCACTGCACTCCTCAGTGCGACACAAAGGAATGTAATGTTTGCTTCTTGGAGAGATACCTCCATTAAAACAGAGCTGTGTGGTTATCTGGCATTTTGGACTCAATTCCCAAACAAAGGTATTGGAAAAGTAAGTTTCAGATCAGCGTAACATTGCAATATTTTGTATGTTTTTGGAAAAATATAAAAAATATATTTGGGGTCAAATGAAACAATTTCTTTCCTTCCCTGCCAGATCATTTATGTCCCTGGGACAAGTCCAGATTCACACAGGCCCTGGCACAAGAGCTTCCTGTTCATGGCAACAAGTGTCATACAAGACAATGCACTCACTCTGCGAGTTGCCTGCTGATGGGATCTTGTGTGGTCCACTGAAATACAGATTCGTGTGTCTGGTCATTAAGGCCTGTCCAGAAAGGACCCTGGAAATTTGAACAGATCCAGTCCTGGAAAGAAAGAAGAAAACCTGAGGGTTACAGGACAGAGATCTCTCTTACATGCTTAACCAGTATTTTCAAACATCTGGACCTACTAGGAACTTCAATCTCATCTGCAGACACCAGAATAAAAGTGCCGTCATGCCCAATAGTGCGAAGCCAGACAGTGGGTATGACCCCTGCCCCTGCCTTTGCACGTATGGTGCTGTTGTGTCTTATTGTTTTCCTTGCCGTGTCCCTTGAAGGCCAAAGCCTCATGGCTCAGTTTGCTTGTGGCAGTTGTGCAGCACCAGGGACTCCATGTTCTCTGCCATGAGGAACCAGAGGCTTTCTTGGCTTCTGGCTCTCCACAGGACTGGACTGGGTCAAGTCAGAGGCAGAGGACAACTACATACATATACTGAGGACAACTGTTAAGTTCCACCCTGGATATGAGTCTAGAGAATTATAATAATAAATAACTGTAGTTCAACACAGAAGTGTCCAGAGTGTTGCTGTTGAACTCACAACATATCAAGAGCCCACTGCAGAGCCTGGCCTTCCCAGTAGCTTGGGATTTGTTTCCTAGACATGGAGTTTGTAACAGCTGCCTCTGCTGCCCACTTCCTGCACTGTCTCTCAGCTCTGCTTTGAAAGCAGCTCAAAAGGGAGCACTGTAATAGCCTTCACGCTGGGAAGAAGGGTTATGGTGTAGCACTGTGCCCTGCTCATCTCACCAAAAGCAAAGGGCTTGTGGCCAAGACAGCTTTCTGAGTACCCCTGGAGGTGTGCTATGGTGTCAAGTCAGGCATGGCTGGCTCATACCTTCTCCTGGGTGGAGTTGAGGTACAGCAACTCCGTGCGTCTGAACCGCCGGCACACCTGCAGGGCCTCCTGCCATGTGTGGACCAGTGAAGCATCCCAGTAGTAGCAGCTGCCATTCCACTGCCTCCACCCAGGATTCAGCGGACAGAGGATCAGGGGATCTGCCATGAAGAGATACCAGGGGAGAACAATGACTGCCACTGTGAACTGTGAAGGAACAGCTTTTCCCCCACAACCCATCCTCAGTATACAGGACTCTGAGCCACGAGTTGCTGAAGGAGGACTGTGGCTACCCTCAGAAGGAGCCTGAAGAGATGGGGGTTGTCTGCATAGACCTCATGGACACTGTCACTGGAAAGGCTGTGATTTTGGGGACATCCCCACAGGAATGTTTCAGGAGAAGCTAAGGTTGGGATCTGCCCCACCATTATGGGACAGCAGGAGGTGCCTGAGAGCAGACACAACACACAGCAAGAGGCACAGCTCAGAGGGAACCAAAACCCACCAGATCCTGCCCTGCCATTCAGCTCAGCCATGCCCCTCTGGCCCTGCCCCATTTCCCCAGCCACATGGACTGGCAAGCACACACATGCACCAACACGTACATGGCCTCAGGGCAGCTCTCCTGGTTTTTGCTCTTCTCAACCCCTATCTTTAATTTATTTTAAATTAAATTTATTAATTTTTTTTTTTATTTATCTGTTTACTGGGATGCTGTGTTGAGTTCTGGGGCCAGACCTGTTGTTGTATCCTCACTTGCCACCATCTTTGCTGGCTGTGAGCCATTATCTAAGTGTACCTGCTCCCCTCCCTCTTGCTCAGGGGGTTTGTTCTTAGGGGAGTCAGAGCAGGGTGATCCCCTGCCTGATCAGCAAATGCCAATAGTATACACAGCCCCAGATCACAGGCCTTTTGTGTCACCAGTTCCCCTCTGCTTTCTGGAAGCATGTACCACCCTTGGCAGCACCTCACAGAACTCCAATATCCTTGCCCTGGGAATGAACTGCCCTTTCCCCATATGTTGCTGCTGCTAGCTTGGAACTGGCTGGAACTCAGCAGCCACCAGGGCTCAATGACAACTAGACAGGAGTCACCAGCACTGAGTCTAGGACCTGCAGGGCTCTTGGCTCAAGGGCACTGCAGAGCACCCAGGGTTTAGGCAGAACCGAGTGGTGCCCATTAGCATGTGGCCACCCCCAGGCATCCCAATGAGCATCTGGGCAATGGGACTTCCATTAGTTCTTGGCAGTTACATACCTTGTGGACCTTCACATACCCAGGGCTTGAGAACTGAACAACTGGACACAGCAAGGCCTGGATTGGCAGGGGGGCCGATGCTCAGACAGCCTCCGGGAGTAAGCAGAACCCCAGCCAACCTAATGGGGAACCACTAGTCAGCTGGCAGCAGCATGAAGCCTTACCCAGGTCCATAGACTCAATTCTGCCCTGTCCCCATCCTGCAGAGTCCCTTCCCACTCTCACCTGCTCCTGTGTTTAATCCACTCTCCCACAAAGTCTTAAACCCAGGTAACCCCACCAGCAGGAATAGAGAGCCTGACCTTCATAAATCAGCAAATAAATACTTGAGGAAAAGTCTTCAGATTCCCACAAGTCAGATCTTTCTCCTGCCTGTTTCACCCACAATAGCATTTTTTTTCCCTAATCACATAGTATTGTGTTCCCATTGCAGAGCTCTGCCCCAGAGGTGAAAGCCCACTGCCAAGGCAGCTGGCACTGCTAGCCAGGGAAGGCCTCAGGAGCCTGTCCCTGGAGGGAGGGGCATAGTAGGGACCTCAACCCCCTGGCAGACAGACAGGGCTGCAGCCCGTGCCTCCCTGGTGTGGGATGCAGCCAGCAAGTGGGCCTGCTGATGGGGGATGCAGCACTGAGGTGTGGGCTTCCCATGGAGAGAGCAGGGATAGGGCCTGTCGCATGAGGGCAGTCAAGATACCTCTGGTCTCTCAAAGTGTCCCTATAGCTGCTGCTCCCTCCCCTAGAGGTTGAGCAGGTGATCTGTGTCTGAAACCTATAGTACAGGCTGACTTGGAAAGCCAGGGCTGCTCACAGGGTGGGAGTGGAGTCAAAAGCAGCACAAGAGGGTGCAGCTAAAGTCAGAAGGCTGCAGGGCACACCTTGCAGGGCTGTCTGCCTTGGGCTTCCTCAGCTGCCCCTCTGGCTCAGCCCTCACTCACCAGGGTACACTGGGATCTGTGTGCTGAGCCATACATGTCCACCTCCCATCACCATCAAGGTCATTCAGCCCAGTCCAGCTGTGTCTCTGTACCATGGTTGCAACCCAGGCCTGAAAGAAGAAAGTGCTTCACTGAGAGATCATTCCTCTGGCTTGCAGCAGAGTTTGGGAACAGGCAGGCAGCCCAAGGGAGCCACAGGGTAACTAGGCAGGGAAAGGGGCATCCAGAGAAGCCTACACTGCACTTTCTGGTGCAAGGTGATGGGCCCACTGGGGGAATGCTTCTATTGCTTCCTCAGTACCCTGGAGATTATGGCCCAGCCCATGCATCCCACTCCATATTCACCAAGCACACAAAAGAGATGGTAAAGGCCCAGGGAGACACCATCCACAGAGGAGCAGAGGCAGAGGTGTTTCATCACAGCAACCCCACCACCTCCTTGCTGGGTTTGCATGCATGAACAAGAGTACGAGGTGAGGTGTCTTCTCAGAGGGTGTTGGGGAAGTGGCAGACACATACCCTCTATATCAAGAAACTCCCTCTATCACCATTCCCACATACAGTGCCTGGGAAGGGAAGGGAAAGGAATGGGGTCATCTGTCCCTCCAAGGACTGGGCTGCCACAAGAGTCCCTTACCCTGGGGAGGGCAGTGCCCCTTCTGCCTGCTGGGATGCTTGAGGCCTCCTATTACCCCTTCACTCCAGCCCAGATACAGCTCACTGGAGGAGGCTGCCAGGACAGGGGGCCTGTTCCCTCTTCGCCATTCACAGAGTTCATGCCCACTTCCTTGGACATTAAGGAAGTTGAGGATGTGGGGAAATGGCAGGCCACACACAGGGAGGAACTGCCAGCAGGGGGGCACACAGCAGCCAACATCCAGAGGGGTTCACATGGCACAGAGCCCAGCAGGGAGTTAAGTAGCCAAGCACAGAGCCAGGGATCTCCACAGAAGTTCAAAGTGTTATGAAAGGCTCCTCCCCCACCACAGATTCAATTGGCTTCATCCTGCCCTGGCAGCAAGGCTCCAAGAAGCAGCAGCTGCCCTGCAAGGCCAGTCTCCCTGCTCAGCACCTGGGAGTATGTGCACAGAAAGACTCCTGTGGGTTTCTACTGGGTGACTCTCCATAAGCAGAGCATGATGCCAGACAGACAGAGACAGCAGGGAGAAGCTGTTTCTGCCTCAGAAAGATGCCTGGGCTCTCTCAGTGACTCTGCTCAGGGAGGAGCCCAGCCCACTTCTCATCCATCTAGCCTCCACACCTTTTCCTCCTGGCTGTTGAGGGCCAGCAGTCCCAGCCCTTCTCCAAAGGAGCGGCAAGCTCTTTCGGCTTCTTCCCACGTCTTGGTATCTGTTTCCTCCATAAAGTAGCAGTGTCCATCCCAGTACCACCAGCCAGCATGCCCAGGGCACTGGGAGCTCACTAGCCCTGGGGAGCAAACAGGCAGTAGTTGCCTATCATTGGAATGCAGTTTCAGCCAAAGCCTATTGTGCCCACCCCCACCTCAGTAAGAACATGGTGCTGGGATATGACCCCATGCCTGGTCCCACATTGAGCTGCCTCAGCTCTTTGGTCCCTTCTTCCCAGGATCTCTAAGAGCTGGCAGGCAGGAGCCAGTTGGAGGCTCTAGCCTGCACTTGTGTATGGCAGACAAGTATTACCTTCTGTAGGTTCAGGGACAGCCTGAGACATGGAGCACCTATCAAAGCCATGCAATCAGAAACTGACCTCTGTGCCCCAGCTCTGACACCAAGCATCTGCCCCCCCACAGACAGTGGCTCCCATAAAGCCGAGGACTAGTCCAAGGAATTAGGACACTGCCATAGGCAGGTAGTGCAGCCACTGCTTTCTAGTGCAGCCACTGCTGTGGAGCATTTCTTTCCCCACACCGAGGCCCCAGACATCCTCCGCAGCTGTCCTCACTCAGCAACAGTGTTGGGGGGTAAGAGTGCTGAGTCTGCCATTCCTGGCCTGGACGTGTGCTCTCACTGGTGCTCTGCGCAAGCTGGCCTATTGCCTACTGCTTGCTGTGACTTAAGAGTCCAGCACAGGAATTAATGTAGTTTCTATCTCTTTTCTCCCAGGGTGAAAGTCCTGTGCACATGACAGGATGCCTCCCAGCACACCCATGCGTACACACACACACACACACACACACACACACACACACACACTGCACTCCCTGCCCCTCTGTCCCCATGACAGCTGTAAGCCGCTTTACCATGGAGACAGGAAGGCCCAATCCTGCGGACACAGCGCAGACCCTCTTCACATCGGCCACTTAGTGGATTACAGGGATGGGAACCAGGACAAAGCAGGCAGCGTTTTGTGCAGTTCACTCCATGATAGCCAGGAGAGCAGGCTGCAAACACAAGCACAGTGACAGGGCCAATCCTACTCCCTCTCATCAGTAGGAGTTTGGTCAACAAATTCCACAGGAACAGGATCAGGCCCCTACCTCTAAAATGAGCCTAAGCCAAGCCCTGGAGAAGCTGGGGGGGTCCCATTGCCCCTCCCCCATGGGAAGAAGAGATGGTTTCATGTCTGGCTTTGCGGACTCACAGGAGCCCACAGGGTCATTGCCCCACCCAAGGGGAACACCCAAAGGCAGCAGCACCCTCAAGGGAGACCAAACACCCTGGCACTACCTGCCTCACGAAGAGGGGCCACTACCTGACTTCACGTAGAGGACAGTCCCTGAACCAGGGCTGTCCACCAGCACCGACCCCTGCACAGTGTAGTGGGCTCCTTTTAGCTGCAGCACCCCAGAGCAGCTCTCTCTTTGCAGAAAGCAGGAGTCCTTAGCTGCTGCCAGTGAATGGTGTCTCTGCCATGCAAAACCCTTGAAGGAAATGAGCAGCTTCTCCCGAAAGGCCAGCAGCTTCACATCTACAAAGAGAGGGTTTCTCAATGAGATTCCTATGAGCTTGAGTCTCTCTACCCCTGGCCCCTCCTACACTCACCTTAGTGAGACGGTGGGTTTCCCATGGCAGTCAGGGTTCCCACTCATTCAAACTCACCAGTGCTGGTTGCAGAGCTCTGGCTGCCAGTGGGATGAGTCAGCCTCCTATCAAGGCCCCAGCTCTGAGTGCCAGGTATCTGCATGCACCAGTACCACAGCCCCACATGGTAATGCAACAGCAACAAAGCTGAAGCAACATCACAGGGAGAAGCAAGGAGATGCAGGTACACCAGGAGTGATATTTCTCAGCTCCATGGTAGCCCAGCACTGGTCTATGGCCCTTGCATTGGTGAGATTGAGGAGTAGAGGTACCAGAATACATGTGCAGGGAGCCTGGGTTCAGCTTCAGGCCCTGTTTCTGTGCCAGGAATTATATGTCCTCCCTGTGACATCCAGGTAATTCCAGGGACTCTAAGGGATGTACTCCTGCGGACTTAAGGCTAGCTGAGAATTAGTTCAAGTGCCCTTGTACTGTATGGCCAAATGCAGAGGCCTATCCAGGCTCTGCAGTGGGACCCAGGCACAAACCTCTCCCCCCAGCCCTCCTTCCTGGGGAAGGAGCAGCTCAGGGCATTAGTGTAGCATGTTCACTCCCTGGACCCACAAATACCCAGATGCCTCACAAGAACATGGAGGTTCCTGTGAAGGCAAAGGTGCTGACCTTCAGCTCGTTGACAAGACCAGAGAGACTGTGGGGGGCAGGTTATCCGAGAGCCTCCATCTCCACCTTCAGAGGGAGTTGCACATATCTGGAAGATTAAGAAAATGCAGCTGGTCCATACCCTACACTGTCGATGCTTTCCCTAGGACTAGTGCTGAAACAGGGCTTCCCTGGGTCCCTTAATGAAAGGGCTGGCCGCAAAGAGACAGGAAGAAACCTGGGCCTCTGCTATTGGCATCTTGGGACTCCCTCCTTTCCTGCTTGCCAGTCATGCTTCAAATGGCCTTGCAAGTGGTCCCTGACAACATGGCCTGCCCAGGTGCTTTCCCCGAGGGCTACTGGCTCTTTTCCATAATGTTCCCACACAAAGGCTCTGACATTGCTCTAGCACCAAACCCCAGAAAACAGGGCCTCAGATGCCCCGAGACCTGAATCTGCTTCAAAAATAGTCCCAAGCACCACTGACCTAATCCCCAGGATTTAGCTTGGGTCTCCTCACCACATCTGGGGACTGCTTGATCTCCAGAACTTCTGCAGCCAGATACCTCCTGCAGATGGGCTCTATTTCATACTGACTGCCCTTGTGATCTTGGTACACACAGGCTCCATCCTTGTACACCCATCCAGTAAAAGGAGGGCATTTCAGAGACATGTACACTGCCAAAAAAAAAAAAACAAATGAGTTCCCTGTCACCCTCACGGTCAGAGGGGCAGTGGCAGCACTGCAGTCACATGGGAGGGAAGGGCACTATGGTTGCAAGCCTTGGAACTCACTACTAAGAGACATGTCCCTGCAGAATGATACATGCCCCAAGACACATGAGCAGTGTGTCACTATCACAAGGCTCAACCCATCATTATTGTGGCTCATAGGGTTTCTTCTAGACCACCGGCCACCCTGGAGGATGGTGGGGGAATTTGGCCCCCTGTGCTCTTACAGTATCTTAAAAGGCCTTGTGCTCAATGATAATGTTGGTGGACTAGCCAGCAACAAGCTGTGGTAGGTGCTGGATATGCCCTGCAGCACTAGAAGACCCCCATTTGAAGTGTTTTTGGGCTGAAATCCCATAGACTTGGGACCTGAGCTCCTTTTTGACAAGAGCCAGAGCAGACTGAAGGGGACTTCCTCTGACTGACAATCAGATCCTGGGTCTGTACCTGTGAGGGAGGTTTCTTTGGTGCCCCAGGATGCTGAGGAAGGAGAATCACACAGCCTTTATGCAAAGTAGCCTGGCTCTGCACATCCTGCTCCAGCATGGGCCGGAGGGGGGGTAGGAGGGAGACATGGCAAACCTAGGAATTTGCATCCACTTTGCAACATTGCTGAAGGACGCAGCATTGCAGCCTTTACCTCTGCCCTCTAGCATGACCAAGGCTACAGTGCTTCCCACCAGACTGCACCAGCTGAATAAGCTAACATTTGCTACCTGGGCAATACCATGAGTCCCCGCCATCTCCTGCCCCTCGCTGCTCACCTGCCACCTGCATGCTTGGATCCCAGCTGTAGTACAACATGCCATCACAGGCACCAGTAAGAGGGTTGAAGCTGACCCCAGGGTCACACACAGGGCACACAGACTGGCAGTCCTGCCCCGAATAGCCTGGGGCACACCCTGACACAGGAAATATATACACCATAAAGCCCCTTGCTACAGAGGAGCCCTCTCAACCCCCCAGTCCTGGTGACTGCCTATCTGGCCCTGTAGCACCACTCCACACACTGGCACCAGTGAGGTGCTCCAGGGCTGGGGGAAGCACTGCTCCCCAGGAAACCAAGCACCACAGCCTCTGGGGCAGGAGACTGGCTGGGAGCTTAGATCTCTGCAAGGCCAAGAAAGACCTCTCCTGGCATACCCCTTACTTCTGCCCCTGCCCTCAGGGTGCAAGGAGGAAGGAGTTCCACACCCACCCCAGCCAGGGGAAGGCATACTGCATAGCTCATAATTCAGCACCTGCTTTGACGTGCACAGCAGCTGTTGGATCCATGGTCAGATCCTCCAGGCTGGCAAACCGCGTGCCAAGAGAGAGGTAGTGAGTCCCTGTCATGCTGACCACAGCATTGCAGCCCCTGCCCAGGGCAGTGCACTGCTCCTTAGCTGTCTGAAGAGAGGCAAAGCTCGTGTCCGTGGATAAGCTTCCATGCCAGGATTTCCCAGGGAATGCCACATACAGCCCTGTAGACGCACAGGAGTCCAAAGGGGAGTTACTCACACATCTTGTCTGGAACGGAGCTACTCAGAAGAGGGGATGTCCACATGCCTGGGGTGGTAAATGTTACCCAGTGACTGCCAGCCTTCTTTGCACCTGACATACCAGTGCTCACTCCTCAGCACTCAGCAAAGGAACAGAACTAATGGGAAAAGCACAACCCTCAAGCTGCTGCTTGTCTGGTGCCAAGAATTCACTGTTTGATGCCCCTGCTGTCCACACAGGCATGAGAACATCCACCACAGCTGGGCATTCAGGCCCCTTTCCAGAGGCCAACAGAGTCTTACTGTTCCTCCGTAGAGTCTGGCACACCCAGTGATGCCGTCTCTGGCATGGCTCGCCCCTCAGGAAGCCAGATGGCAGCAAGAGGACACAGTCTGCTTCACTAGTAGCTTTGGAGGACCGGATCAAGCTGAAACCCAAGGGAGCAAGGTGAAGCATCAGTGATGATTCCAGTGGTGGGGGTGGTTGATGCCCGTAACCCCCCATGCCTGCAATAGCAGGATCACTGCCAAGGCCAGGGGACCATCCCACACAGGGCTCAGCACAGGTAAAAAGCAAATGAAGGTGGTCTCTAAGAAGTGCCTCCATCACTGCCTCAGATCTGGTCACGCAAGGGCTTGCACCTAGGGACTGAGTATGGCCTCCTGCCTCACCTGCCGTCTTCAGATTTGGAATGCTGAGGTCAGTCCCCATGGGCTCTCATGTTTCCAGTCTGTGCATATTCACATGCCCAGTTGTGCTGCTACAGCCTCAGCTCTCCTGAGCCAGGAGTCAGTGTCCCCATCCCCAGTGGGGAGAACAAGAGGTGACTGGGAGCTCCTTACCTCTGCAAAGCCTTATTAGCAGGCGTTCCACCAGCCCACTGATGCAGAGAACCCCCACGCAAATCAGTCCAGATGCTCCAAGTCAGCTGCTCCTGCCACCAGCTCTAGGAGTTAGCACAAGGCAGTTAGTCTGTTTGACAGGGTTCTAAATACCAGTGGACAAGAACTAAAAATGCTTCAGCAACCACTTTTCCAGCATAATTACAGAATACAATCACAAAGGGCAGCAGTGAAGGGGAGTGGGGTTAGCCCTCCCAGAGCTCTCTTGGGGGTGGGTGTAGGGACACAAGGCTTCCCATGTCACAAAGGTCTCCACTGAGCAGGAGAATATCTGAGCCACAGCCCTAGAGCACCAGCACATCTACTTGATTAAGGGCATGGATGTTTCCCATTGCTTTCTCTAAGGAAAACCCTGAACTGGAGAGTGGAGCCCTTCCATGGCCCTTTGGCTGTTACAGAGCCCTTGGTTAAGTCATCAGACCACCCAGCTCTAGCTGTAACTGGGCTACCCAGCTCCAGTTAACTGGAAAACAGCTAATTGCTCAGAAGCACAGACTCTAACCTGGCCAGCCCTAAGGGGCAGTCGCTGGGCATCACGGACTCACCAGATCTTCCACGCCATCAAGAGTGAGGAGGCTCCCATTTGGGAACCTCTGGCAGTAATTCAGGGCCTGATGCCATTCCAGGGCAGTACCTGACACCACAAGAAAGCACTTATTTTTCCAGGCTTTCCAGTTCTGTGCTCTGGGACAATGCACATCTAATGGGGAACATAAGACGAAGCCACCAAGTCAAACCTGAGTGCTGTGCATTCCAACACCATTGTTCAGCCAGAACTGCTCCCTAGTGTGTGCAGACCACTGGCCACATGAACACTGAGCAAAGGCAGAGTCTGGCCCAAGCAGCCCAAGGCTGGACATTTAATGCCAAACAGACCAAGAAGCCCAGTCAAGGCCCTGGGGCAGATTTTCTTCCAGGTTCCACCTCCCTTACGCTGCTCAGATGGCACAAAGGATGTAGAAATCCCTGCCAAGAATATTGTGTACAAGTTCCAGGGAAGTGGGCATGTTGTGGGGTGTGGAGGGAGGGGAAAGGTGGGAACACACGGCATTCTGGTCCCTTGGGAACTGTAGCCAACTGGTAGAAACTACAGCAGATCCCAGGTTTCTTAATGGGCTCTGGGACTGGCAACCAGAAGTGGTTACTGCTGGCTGCTCTTACCTCCATCTCTGCCCTACATCCGAAGGACCATTAGCAGGAGGGAAGCCACGCAGTGCTAAGGCTGCCCTAGGTTCAGGCAGAGCCGGTTGACCTCCATCTGGCTCCAGCAGCCCAGCAGGTGCTGAGGGCAATCCTGACCAGTCAGAGCCAGCCCTGGTGCTGTTTCCTTCCCCCCACAGAGTGATAAGGCACAGCTCAAGGGCTCATTTACAGGTCACATCCAGCCAGGGTATAGCCAGGATACGAGGCTTAGACATATGAGAAGGGCAGGGTAGGTGGAAGCCAGGATAAGACCATCCAGTGGAGGTCTCCCTGCTGCTTACACTCTGTCTTGTCCCCAGTAACAACATGCCTGGGCCCCTCCAAGTTAGACACTGGGAACAGAGCTGTCCATACAAAGTGCTGTGGCACCATGAAGGGAAAGGCTGTAGGGGAGGGCAGTGGGATGCAGGGCCTGTGTCACCTTCATCCAGGGCAAAGTGCAGAGCATGAGCAGAGCACCTCCGCAGGGAGAGCCCCATGATCCTGGTACTCTGGAAGAAGCAGAAGCCAGAGTATAGGTTCTGGATGCGCTGGTCTGGCAGCAGGCGGAAGGAGCTCCTTATATGAAAGGAGCAGTCTGAGCTGCACCTGACAGACACCCCATCCAGCCCCACCTGCAGGAGAAACACGTAGTCACTCTCACAGGCAGACTGGCCCTGCTGGGCAGAGCTTGGCAGCAGAGCAAAGAGCACCAACTCCAATACCTGGAAGAGGTCATCACTGTGTTTGAGCTGCCTGGGAAGTTACCAGGAGGGGAGAGGCCTCATGAGGGCAGTGCTGGATCCACAAGGACAGCCTGCAAGCCTCTGCCCTGGGCTGCCCTGGACCCTGAGCTGAGGCAAGTCCTGCTGCCTGGAGCTGGACTACCAATGCAGTCCCCAGGGCCAAGGTTTTCCTGCCTGTTAGTTGTGGAGGGATCTATAGTTGCCAGCAGAGCCAGCCTTAGGGGTGGGCAGTGTGGGTGACTACCCAGGACACCATGGTCAGGGGGATACAACACAAACACAGACATACATGCCCTGCCCTGCCCCGCCCCACCGCTTATGCCAGACGGGACCTGTGGGGTGACTTTGGTGGCAACTAGTCCCAGGGTCCAGGCATTGGCTTTGCCCCCCAACCCTGGCTGTACCTGGAACTGATTGAAGCCAGCTGACTAGCTGGAGCAGCAGGTTAAAAAGTCCCTGGGCAGTAGTGGTAGCAGGTGCTGCGAGGCCGCATGACAGGACAGGAGGAGGGTGCTCAGAGCTGGGCCAAAGGCAAGGTGGTGATGCCCAGCAAGAAGGCAATGCAGCTGGGTGGCCCTGGCTTGCACACCAAGGGCTTCACTATCAGGAACCTGCTGAGGCTAGAGGCTAAGCTGTACCCCCCACCACCCACCAGTCACTGTCACCACTGCCAAGGGAGAGAGAAAAGGTAGCTGCACCCTGCTGCTGGGACTGAGCTTCCTGTGCAGGCAGCCCTGCCAGCCCACCCGCCCTCCCTGCTGCCCCATGCTGAGCCCCTGCCAGCCCATGGCCCTGCCACCCAGCACCATGCCAGCATCTCAGGTGAGCAGACATGCGCTGCCCGTAATGGCCTGTGGGGTCCCCTTGTTACCTGCAGCCACTAGGGAACATACACTCCTCATGCATGCACACCCCCTCCCCATATATCTCCATACCACCCACCCCTCCTCCCACTCACATTCCCCCCCCACACACACACAGTGCCAGTGATGGGAAGAGGTCACCAAAATACAAGTTTGCCAAGGACATAATTTTCCCTATGGCTGGCTCTGGTCACCAGGACCAGAATGGAGAGCTGCCTGGGTCACACATGTCACCAAACTGCCAGCAGCCTGGGACAGGCAAAGAATCATAGAAAAGAAGGGCTGGGAGGGGCCTCAAGAAGTCACATCTAGTTCAAACCTCTGCTCATGGCAGGATCAATCCTGTCTATGCCATCCTAGACAAGTGCTTTTCTGAGCCAAACAGCAGGCTGGCACTTGTGACCCAGTCACCACCACATACCACCAATCTCTCCAGCCACTGTGGCCTGGATCTAAATTCTGTGGGCAGCAGGTTGCCAACCACAGGTCTAACCTGTTCTTAAAAGCTTCACTGAAGATTCATCTAGAAATGAACTGATGACTTAGGTGTGAAAGTCCCTCCTCCCTGAAGTGCTTCTCCAGGATGTGACGGGATAAGGGGTGGGATATCAGCCCCACTCACCAGCAAACATGAGGAGGGAGCTGCAATACTGCGGAGTCGGCCATTCAACTGAAGGCCCCAGAGGGCGTGTGTGGGGCAGTGCTCCAGGGCAGGTGCTATGTATAGCAGGTCACGTGCAGGGTTTAAGCAGAGGATCGAGAGGCTTCCTGCAAGCCGAAGCACACCAGACCACACAAAGGCAGTAGCTATGGACATAAAGAAGGCAGCGGTGAGGCCCTGGCACAGGACAGGAGCACAAGGCACTCTGTCCTGGTGGGCACGGAGATATGCCCTGTGGGCTGGCTCCTCCCAGACTCAGGGCTGTGGTAGCATTGCAGAGGGAGTGCTGTTTCTTGGATCTTTGTGGAGTCTCTGCTCTGGGCTACAGCTGCAGCTTCCAGGACTCTGGAGGAAGCTACGCTAATGTGCTGAGGCCTTGCCAGCCATCTCTCTTCTCACCTGAGGTGTGGGCTGCTGGGGTGAGCTCCAGGGCTCCAGAGGCCTCGCTAGCCAACTGACTCCAGCTCACCACATTTCCAGGAAACTTCCACTTATCCTTCGAAGCTGCCAACTGCTTTACAGAGAGCATGGAGAGGGCTCTGTCCCACAGGTTCACCTCACTCAGCTCTCCTTCGTACGGGCTGCTCCTTGTGAGGTCCCCTGCAAGATCTAATGCCACAGAATAGATCTCAGGGGCACAAAAGCCAACCAGTGGACAGAGGGCCACCTCCAAGAGTGGAGGGGCTCCTGGGCATTCTGCCTTAGTCACAGGCCACTAGATACATGGGCTGCTCTGGGCAGCATTCAGCCCCTGGGAACACAAGGCAGTTCTGACAGCAGCGCTGATGAGACTGGACAGACATATCCAGGTTCCTCAGAGCCAGGGGAGGGATCACACTCTGAGAAATGGAAAGGAGGGAAATGGGGAAGGGAGCTTTGCCCCAAACTGCCCCACAGCTCTTGTACCAGGGATGTGCATGCTTTTTTATTCAGCACTATTGGTACCACTAGCACAGCCCTATCAGGGGCTGTCTGCATAGATCAACGGCTGTTCATTCACCATAACACTACACACAGTAGCTGTGCTCCCACAGCACAAACAACACTGCACACAGTCCTACACTAACCTCCACACACCAGGGCTGTAACCCCTTCAACACAAACACAATGTGGTTCAAACTCCAACATAACACAACACTGCACACACCCCAACACAATGCCCCACACACTCTCCCTCCAACAAACACACCACTAAACATTATCATGTCTATAACCCTCCTCTCAAGAAAAATGTAACAACACATACCCTCCGCCAGACTGTCCAACACACTGGGGCTGTATCCCTCACCCCAACACAAAACACACTGCCAAACATTGCCATCCCAAGGCCAAAGACGGGTGAAGAATCAGGCTTTTAAAAAATGCAACACACTTTCTAATGTTTTTTGGTGCAGAAAGAGGTGGCCTGGACTTGGCAGGATCACGATCAGGTGCAACTGGCAGTGTGCATGCCCTGATAGCTAAAGCTCTGCTGAACTATACATACCTACATACAGACACCAGCTGCCATACAGCAATGATACACATTTGGCACAGAAGCCCCCAAGGCTCTCCAACTCACCTTCTCCCATGCTTTCCAGCCATCCAAGATTCAATGCCCCTCCCACAGAGATGCCCTTCTTCAGGAACCAGGCACTGTCTGCCAAGTCAGGGTCCCAGGGCTCTCCATCAATGAAGACCATGTAGGGGCTGGTGGAAGGACTATTGGAGACAGAAATGGCAATGTGGTGCCATGCCCCATCCAACACAAACCCGGTAGTGCCCCTGAGCATCACAGCCCTGAAAAGAAGGGCAAACAATGAATAAGGAAGCAATTTACCACCACAGCCTAATACACCAAACCCCAACTGGCCACATTTTCCTGGTCCCAGCCTCTTACTAATGGCCCTGTAGCTCAGCTTCCAATTAAGTCAGCACATATTAACTCTGATACTCCCTGGCCATGCTTGCTGAAGGAGGAACTGTGCCTGGAAGCATCAGCATTGTCTTACTAGAAAGCCTATGGCCAGCAGAGCTAAGGGTAAAAGGAAAGAAATTCTTAGCTTTCCAAAGATCCCAGGCAAGAGAGGCAGCTCCGTTACTAGTTGGAGAGAGTTACTTGCTTCAAGGGTGTCCAGAAAGGCCTCTGCCCTGTATGTGGCATGAGGTAGGACAACGTCACACAGTTTCTCTTCCAATGGCAGTTACATTAAACATCATTCGTTGAAGCCAAACACTCTACAGTGTACAGCCAAACACTCTACACTCTACAAATCAGAAGGCCCAGTCAGTTTGCATGCAAGAGGCCGCTCCAACCTGGAAAGCCTTGCAGCCTGAGGTGTCCCATCCTACAGCAGGCAGTGGGCACACACTGTACCTACCCACTGCCAATCAGGGTGGTGCTGGCTGGAGTGGAGGGAGTGTACTCACCCTTTGAGCCAAACTTCTAAGCCTGCTGGAGACAGAAGGAAGAGTGCGATCTCAGCTGGCCTTTGCCTCACCGCATAGCTGAGCAGACACATCTTCTCGAAGGCAATGAAGGTGCTTCGCATCCACAGACTGAGGGAAAAGCTGCTCAGGAAGTGTGGGATTGCATTCTTCAGCTGCACCTTGCTCCTCAGAGCAGAGGTGCTGCCAGAGAGATGCATGGCAGAAGAGGCCTGATACTCTGGTGAGGATACAAGGAGAGGAGTCATTAAACCAGCCCCAGCTTTCCTCATGCAGCAAAAGCCCAAAAGCTCTCCAGAGCACAGCACTCAGGCCCATTCTGTGGTTCTACAACACCTTGCTATTCCAAGGCTCCCTCTTCCCCTCCCAGAAAAACTCAGGTATGGGCCCAAGCTCCAAACTAGACCTGGGCTGTTCAGATCTGGGGGCTGAATTTGGATGGAGCAGAGTCCTGGGATGCTACCTCATACACTTCTAGGGAACACCCTGCCCTCCTTCCTAGATGGATGTGAGGTACCCCTGTTTTTATGGCCTGCAGTTAGCTGAGTCATGAGGTCCTACCTACTCTCTGGGGACACCTGTGCCAGCTTGAGGCAACATCCACAGAGCTGCAGAGTAATCAACGCCACATGCCATTGCCCTACAGACTGCAGCCTCATCTCCCCTCCCCACCCCACCCCACCCCATCCCGGACAGATGCAGCACGGGCAATGGTAGTACACGCTTTGCCCAGCCTGCCTGGGAGGCACCCCACCAAAGGAGAGCAGAATAGGTAGTCTTAGAAGCCCACCCTGCCTTGTGCTGGGATCACCAGCCCAGCAACCAATTAGTGCCAGCTGCAGTGGTAAGCTGGTGTGGTTAGCACCTGACACTGGGAAATGGACAGATACTGTGACTTGACATCAAACAGCCCCAGGGTTGGAACAGATGTTAGACACTCCTGGCCTGGGCCAGAAGGGAACCAGGCCATTCTTCTGATTTCCATTCCTGGCACACCGCAGCTTGTGCATTCTACCTAGGCACACGTTAGCCACAGCCACCCCAGATATCTGCAAGGAGCCCAGACTGGCAAACGAGACGTCCTGGGCACTGAAGATTCGGAAATGCTCCTGATAGTTGAAGAAACCAACCAGGCCAGCTGGAAAGGTGATGAATCCCCAGTTATTGAGCCCAGTGGAAAAGGGGACAGGGACTAAGTCTTTCTCCACCAAGGAGCCTGTGAATTCAGCAGAAACACTGCCATACACATGTGTGGTGTTAGAGGCCAGCCTCAGCTGCAAGACAGCTGTCTTGTTGGAGGTCTTCGTCAACACCACTGCACATGAGAAATAGTGAGACAAGGAGAACACAATGTCAGCCGTGGCATATGGGCCCATCCCACCAGGGAGAGGGAACTCCATGGGAGCTGGTGGTCCACAGAAATCTGCCAAGGAAAGATACTGAGAGTTAGCAAAAGGTTCTCTTTCCAGTGCAGTGATCTTCCTCTGTGCTGGGCCTCCAATGGGGCCAAGCAGGAACTTGGCTGTGTGTGGGGTTTACAGCCACAAGACTTCACTAGCAAATACAGGACAGGAGACAGCTCAGCCATTGTATGGATGTGTTTTTCCAAAGAGTGATGGTGTGCTGGATTGCAGGCAGGTTCTGCTGACTTGGAGCCTGAGACCTTTACTTGACCCAAGCAGCAGGACCACAGAGAGCTGCAGTGCAGACCCCTGGCCCAGGAGCCCCCCAGAAACCCCTCACTCACAGGGTGAAGTGGGAGCTTAGGCACCACCCTCTCTGAAGGGGCTGCTTCTGACTAAAGAAGCAGTGAGGTGAAGCCTATGGCCTCTTGGGGTATGCATCTGCTGTCTTATTTTATAGAGTCTAGCTAATTCCCTTCAGACAAGAGCTGCACTGCAGTGTCACTGCTGACCTGAGCCAAACAGGACCCGTCAGCATGCAGGGAAATGCCTCTCTCAGCCAGCACTACAGCAGACAAGCTGAATGAATCTTACTAGTCCAGAAGACACCTACCTTCTCCATGGGCCGCTAGCTAATGGAATCCTGACCACAAGCAGGCAGATGTGAAAGGGGGCCCCAAGCACATCTGGGGTATGATGCCTCAGGGCAGCCAGGGCCCTTGGGGAATAATCATGCTACCTTCCACCCCCTCCGCTGTCTCCTCCTTGTGCACTCGGCTGCTTCAGCAGCTGAGCCTGCAGCTGACTTACCCTGGCTGTATTTGCAGAAGAAGCCCATGGCTTCGGTGAGGGCATGTGCAACACAGCGTCTGGTTTCCCACCTCCCATGTCGAAGATGGTCAGAAGGGCTGAGAACCATCACTGCACACTGACCAGACAAATTAGAGACAGCTGCTGCATGATAAGAGAAGAAACTCTGTTGTCTATGGGTTTTGGGGTTTCTTCTCTGGTCCAGCCTCAGCCAAGATTAAAAAGCATCAAAGTAACAACACTGGCAAGAGCCATGAGGCAGAAGACACAGTGGGCTGTGCTGGGACCGTGGGAAGCTTGTCCTGGTCTCTAAGGGTGCAGTGCTCATGTCCCCAAACTAGTGCTGAACTGTTAGGGGGATCTCTACCTTGGAAGAGCAGTGGGCTGCAAGCCCTGATTAAGATACCACACCCCAGAGATTCAGGAGCATCCCAGGACTGGAGAATAAGGGGTTGCATCTTAGGATGGGTATTCATGTGCAGAGGAAATGAGCCAGCAGATCTGACAGAGCACCTGTCAAGCCAGCAGGGGCGATACATACGGTGATGCCACCTGAAGTAGGCAGAAGAGGAAGTGTTGCTCCATTGCCAGGCAGTGCTGAACTGCATCCCAATCCACATGTACCAGCCCTCTGTAGGGAAGGCATCTAGAATACACAAGACATGGCATCATCATTAGCACCTCCAGACCTAGCTGTCTTGGGTAGTTGCCTTGCTCTGAGGCACTGGGCCAGAGTCAGGACAGGATCCTGTCCCAGCTATTAGCTTTTCTAGTCCCACAGCTTTAACCTCTATGTTCCATCTGTCTGTTGAGAGTGCTACTATAAGTCCAAGCCTTCCTCCCACTGGCAGTTTTGAATCTCCCTGTTCATGGTGCAGTACAGCTACCCCCCAGGGCCATTACCTGCGAGGAAGGCATTCTCTTCTTCATCCTGGATGATCACCAAGCTTCCCCCAGACTTCTGACAAAGAGCCGAAGCTTGTGGCCAAGGCCTCATTTCCCAGAGGGCAGGGAAGTGGAAGGTGTAGCAGCAGGAGCGGAAGCTCAGAGACTTCACGGAGCCAGCAGAGGCTAGGGGAAAAGAGGTCAGACTAACTAAGACATCTCTGGCATCATCAGACCCTATTTACCCTATGGTTCTGGCAAGGGCCCCACAAAACTGAGTCTGCATCCATACCATTGAGTATACGGAGGGTTCCTCACAGCTCTCTGTACTCATGGGAATGGGAGTTTGCCAGTTTTGCTCATTCTCTGCGCCTCACCCAAGGGAGCTGTTCAGTTGCCAAAGCCACGTCCTTTAACCTTTCATCTAGATACATAACTCCAAAGACACAGACTCCCCAAAGTCCTTTGTCAGTCTGTCTGGTCTTGGGACATTCCCCTGAAGCTGTTTATCTGTTTGTTCAAGCCCCTGTTATGGGCACAACCAAAATGTGGGCAGCTGGGGCTCTGTACTGAAAGGTCATAGGCTGAGGAATCCAAAGTCAGGATTCAAACAGGAGTTAAGCAAGGATTCAGGCAGGAGTTGCACAGAGGAGGATGTGTGGAGCATTGAGTAGCCAAATGCTGGGAGGATGACTGCTTATATCCAGGCAGCTACACCCATGCTAGCCACTGGGGCCAGCTGGAGATAGGCAACCAGCAGATCACAGTATCATAGTGCTTAGGGTTGGAAGGGACCTAAACAGATCATCAGGTTCGACCCCCTGTCCCAGGCAGGAACGGGTGCCAGGGTCATATCACCCCAGCCAAATATCTGTCCAGCCTCCTTTTGAGGAGGGCGAAATAGGCTCACCCAGATGATCACGGCCCGCTAAAGGCTAATCAGTCTGCCTGCTTCCCTGATTCCTAACAGCCCATCTCTGTAGGGAGCTCTCTGTACCTGCAGCTGGCATTTCACAGATAAAGGAGGTGGTCCTGTTGCAGTCCCAGTCTCTCCACTGGTTGGTATAGAAACCCACAAGCTGCACACAGGTCTTGTCTTTAGGGTGGCCTCTCAACCAGTTCCTGGAAGCAGAGAGACATAGGATCACAGAGGCAAACAAACCAAGAGGTGAGTTTCCCGCCCTTGTTCATCCCAGAAAAGTAGCAAGAGAGACAGATCAGACAGTCAAGGGCTCTCCAGCAGAACAACATGCACACAACTTTAATATGTAGCCTCTGAAAACCACATACCAAGCAAAGGCTCCACACATAACAGGAGGAATAAGCACCTTGGAAAGGCTATCATGATTAAGCAGGAATGAGATGCCTACCAGGAACAGAGAAAAAAAGTTATGTCTCAGAGGTCAGGAGCCATACAGGTAAGTAAGAATTTCAAACTCAAGACCTTGCAGAGACTATTAAACCAAGTAGCAAAAACTTCTTCAATCAGGTCAGCAAAGAGAGACCACCTAACTGCCCTGCTAAGTTCCCTCTGCTTGGGAACCCGCTGTGCAGGCTTCATCTTTTCCTACCTGTACCAGCTCTGTGCAGCTTGTGTGCCATCCACCCAGGTGAGCTCAGTTTGCCCCTCTAGCTGAGCCAGCCCAATCCAGTACTGAGATCCAGGCCCCCCTGTGCGGTCCGTGAGCTCGGTCAGGAAAATCTGCACCAGCACAGGCAAGGGAAGCAAAGCAAAAAAGGCAGACAATTCCTACAGGTGTTGTTCATTAGCCCCATTGCTGTGGTGGGACAGGGGAGAGGAAGGGATTGGGGACAGGTGGCATGAACAAGGGAACAATACAACTGTCCCCTATATCTAGGTTGGGCTGTATGGGCCACTGTGCTCTGGCCTCCTGGATAATAGAAGGCCTGTCCCCAATATTAGTAGTCAATCTGAGCCCTGACCCGAGCCCTGCCTGCCCTCTGGCTCACCCAGTCTTCCCTCCACCCCCACATCCACCCCAAAAAGCTCTCAATGTAACTGTACCTGCTTGTTGTAATCCTTGATTACAATGAGGTCTGCCTTTTTCTCATGGCAGAAGGCCCTAGCCTTGCTCCAGGCCATGGCAGAGCTCTTGTCTGGGATGAAGAGGCAGAAGGCACTCTTGTACACCACCCAGCCAGGTGGGCACAGCCCCCAAACTGCCAGAAGAGGAAGACAGAGAGAGAGATTCCACCATGTAGCCAGCAGCCCCCTGCACATACATATCACAATACGAATGAGAGACTGGACTGTCAGGGAACACAAGGCCTGGGGCATTGCCTCCCAGCAGTGGCTAGCAGTAAATCAACAAGCCAAGGCCACTGTTTGTGGAGACCTCAGTGGCTGCCTGGAGAGACTCCATAGCAAAGTAATAGACCAGACAAGGCAGCTCCTGTCTTTACAGGAGGCAACTCCTTGGCTGGGCAGCAAGGTGCTACCCTGTGCAGGTGAAGAGCCGCTCTGCCTGCCGCTGGGCACGTTCCACTAACTTGAACCTGCCCAGTGTTTGTGGGCACAGGGGTGGACAGGGATATTCCCCCAGAAGTGGATGGTTAATCAGGTATTGTATGAGCAGGCCAAGGAGCCATCATCCAGGGAACAGGTTCCTTACGGAGCAAAGCCCCAGCAGAGCCACTTTGGGGCAGATGTCACCAGGCACAAGCACTCAGTGTCTTGGTTCAGTTTCCTCATCTCTGTGTCTTCTCCTTCTCCTTCAATTTCCTTACCACAGCTGGCCAGCGTCAGCTCCAGAGCCACTCGGACAGCCATGGGCCAGCAACACCCAGTCTTTGCCATGGCAGCCAGCTGCATCCAGCTGAAATGAAAGTAACAGCTATGATGACATTTCCATGCTCTCCATCCATGCCTGTGAGCCTGAGGGATGGGAGAGAAGCCCCACTCCAGTCCAGGCCTCTGCCTGACATCAAGAGCTGGAGCACAGGGTGCCCACTGCTTGTCTGGATGGTCCTGGGAAACCAACAGCACCACGACACGGGCAGTACGATGAATCTTGGACACTTGCCCCTGTCTGGGCTGGACATCAGTGCCCCAAGCCCATCCCCTGGACAAAACACCAACCCTGCAGGAGCAGGCAGTCTGTTCAGGGCAATATTTATTGCCCGGGCAGCTGTGGGTGCCAAAGGCCCTGGCTCTCGCTCTGCTGGCCCTGGTCTGCCTTGGCCCTTTGAGCAGTCTCAGGTGAAGACATCTCAGCCTTTGGGTTTTTGCAGAGGACCCTGGCTTGGCCTAGTTCCCTCAAGCAGGAGCCCACGGACATAAGCAAAGATGCTGCGCAGGGGCTTGAGAGATGGATGACAAGATGGGGTATCAGACCTCTTCCAAATGCAGCTGACAGCACCAACTGACCCTGACCCAGCCGCCCAAGGCCCCCCAGAGGAAGACCCTCACCACCCCACTGCAGGGCAAGCATCTCCCTCCTCTCCAGAAAGGTGTGGCAGGAGAGGGAGGCCTCTGGGCTGTGCCCCACGGCCTGGCGTACATCACCATCCAGACCCTCCTGGGACGCACACAACAGATGTCAGCCCTGGGGCACCCCACCTGCCCCAATCTGCAGGCCAGGTCAGCCAGGAGCTGCCTTGCTGAAGCAGAGCTGTGCAAAGAGCTCCTCCTCAGCGGCGGCTGTGCTGGGACACTGCTCGGGGTGGCAGAAGCTCTCCGGTCTGAGCGCCAGCGGGGCAGACAGTGCACAGGCCCTGAATGTCTTGGCTTGTGTACAGACACACACAGACTTACAAACCTGCGTGCCCCAGCGTGGGCACACACACAGCACCCTCCTACTTCCCACCCTTCCCTCTGCTTTTGCTCTCCTTCTGGAGCAGAGGAGCCGCACAAGATGGAGGCTCCTGCTGGCAGCCTCCAGGACTGCGCCTCAGGGGAGCTGGCTCACTGCCACAGCTGCCTTGGCACAACGAAAAAGACGGGCGCTTCAGTCAGTTCAGCCGTGCCGATGTGACCGATGTGCACAGTGACCGATGTGCCAAGCAGCGTGGCAGGGGCTGATCTCACTGTGGGCAAGGGGCAGCAAACAGGAGGCCGTGGGCCATTTTGAGAATGCCCCTTCTGTAACCAGGCAGCCCTTGAGGGATGTGATGCGAGTGTGAGAGGAAGGGGGTTACAGTGTGACTGGACACTGCTTCTTCCACCAAAATAAACATGTGCCAGGCCCCCGTGGCCTACCTTGGCACACCATAACCAGCTACTGAACTACTTCTACCACGGCCACCACAAAGCTCAGCGCCTTCCCTCTGGGTGCCAGGTGCACTTCCCCAGCTGCCCTCACTTATGGAGATGCTCAGGCAGAAGGCAGGGCAGGGTGATACCTTAGAGACTAACTGGTGCAGAGAGCCATGAGTCTCCACAGACAACAGGCTATTTTGTCATATGAACACCAGGGCGCACCTGTTAGAGGTTTTCAGAAACCAGCGCCGCAAGCGCACACATGCTGCTCTCTGAGGAGAGCCCAAGGAAGCTCGCTAACGATCAGCCTTGTGTGACCCTCTTAAAGCAGTTGGTATGGAAGCAATGCCAAGGCTGCTCATTCACATCTTACCTGCAGCTTTTCTGTTCAGCATCTGTCCGCAGATGTTGGATATCCTCTTGGAAACCTGAGCAGGCTTCTGAATGTTTGAGGGTGGAAGACAAACATGCCATTTCCTTGCTCCAAAAGCTGTTTATTCTCCTAAAATGACTGATTATCAGCTGAGCTTTGAAACCCTTTTGGGAGACAGAGCTCCACAAAAGACACTCAGCACTGAGGGGAGGGAACAAGCAACTTGCAACAGACATTCATCACACTGCCATCCTGTCGCTCAATGTGTGACTGCGAAGTGGTCAGCTACTGCAGTGTCTGGGGTGAGACAACAATATATGAGTGCTTAACTCTCCACCTGGGCCACAAAGAAGATTCCCCCACGACACAAGCTCAGAGGGGCCTATACTACCAAGCCAAAGGCTCTAGGGAGCTACATATGAAGTCCATATAACACCACTATGGGGGGCTGATGCCATGGCTTCCTTATTCCCTTTCTTCCACCACCCCATCAGGCTCAGGGTCCCCAGTGCACAGGACATCACTGAGTTATGTGGCCAATCTGATCACAGGGAGAAGATCAGATTGGTAGAAATCAGATCAACCCGTTCCCAATCCCAAACAACAGGCCCTTCAGCATGGTCCATAGGCTACTGCCTTATGCTACCAGAAAACTGCACTTTTGGCTAGACAGAAAACCACCTATCCTATTGCTATTGTTTATGAGCAGGCAGCCACATGCATGCAGGCAACCAGGACCAGCTAAGGGTAGTTAGGTCCCTGGCAGCCAGGCCCAAAGGGTAATCTAGGCTGCCTACTGCCCCTGTTCTACTGTGTTAGGAATAATCTTGGTTTTCCTAAGAGATGGCTTAGTCAAACCCAATGACTGGAAGGAGTAATGGCTCCAAGAGAAAGCTTTATTCTGCGTACTGAAGGGGGAGCATTCCTAAAAGAGAAGTGTGCAGCCTATGTGGAGAATGAGGTTCTTGTATATTTTTATTCCACTCCTGGAAGAGGAGGGGAATTAGCAATGGACAGGGCTGACTCTATGTTCCTGTCCACACCATGCATGACTCCAAACAAAAGCCAAACAGGGGGAGGTACTAGACCAAAGTTGGAGACACAGATGTTTCTGGAGAACGTGGTTTCATTTGTTCTAAGGGTTCTCCTGTTTTAATGATACTTTTTGGTGTCCTGTCAGTAATGTATATAGCGCAGGGGTGGGCAAAATGGCGGATCCAGCCCTGCACCAGATTCCCATTTCCTGGCAGCCCCTGCCTGTGTGCTGCACAGCTGGTCTCCATGGAAATCCCAGGATCATGGGGCCAGGACAGCTGCAATGCGTTCCCCGCATGCCCCCATGCCCGGGCCGGGGCTGGGATCTTGGGCCAGTGACGGCATGGGGCTGGAGCTAGAGCCACGGTCTGTTCCCTGTACGCCCCTGCCTGTGGAACCCACACCCATCTCAGGGGTGCGCACACAGCAGATCGTGCCTGTGCCCTGGCCCCATGCTGTCATTGCCCCAAGATCTGAGGGTCTTCCAGGCCCCACCCACCCATCTCGCTCCCAGCTGCAGCCTTCTCCCAGCCGTCCAGCTGAGTGGCCTGTGACATGTGTCCTGATCCCAATGGTGGGTGTGGGACAGATGGGCTGGGGTTCCTGGGCAGCAAGGCTGGGTCCAGCAGCCTCCCCCTCCCTCCACACCCTATATAGAGATTTTTGTCCCCTGTCTCCTGGTTCTCACTGCCTGCCCTGGTCCATAGTCACTGTTTATCACTGACTCCCTGTTCACCCAGGCCATCATGGCCTGTCCTGCTTATTTTGGATCACATAGAGACTTCTGGACAGATACCAACTTAGATGTCCATCCTTTCTGCAGGAATCTGTGTGGCTGTCTCTGCTGTTTGTTCAGGGTGAGGGGGTTAGGGGTGACTTTCTCTGCCAAATGCTCTGAAATACTTTAAATAGAGCTGGCCAGAATCCACCTGTAACCAGAGCTGTAAATTACAACAAAGACAGTAAAGAAGAGATTTTTTACTGAGACAAGGCATCTGACCTCAGGTAAGTATGCATAGTCTCTGAAGGACCCAGAATCACCCCTGCTTCCTTAAAGTCTTGGTGGGGAGCTCTGAAGCTCCCAGGGTGGGTGAGGGGAATCTCAAGGCTGCTCTGAATAGAAAAGAGATCTTGTGGCAGGACAGTGAGGGTGATCTTCCTCCCACTGCCAGGCTTTCAAGCATGGGTGGGCTTCTCTTATTGGTGCTCATACATGCAAAGGTCTTTATTGTAGTGAAATCAGTTATTTAAATAAGCTTCCTAGCTAAAGAGACAGGAAGTTGGTAATTGGGAGATGATCCCTCAGTTAAGTATCTAGCTAGTTAGAGAGACCAAGGGACTGCAGAGGCTGCCTACTCCTCCACAATAAAGTTCAGTTTAGTTCCTCTCATTCGTGTATGCCTATGCTTAATGAACCCTGTGATCACTACATCTATCTGTCCTTCCCAGCACACGTCTGACCTTCCCAAGGGCTCTGAGTGCATTTCTTGTCTCCTTAGACTGCACCTTTCCTCCCCACAGAAAAGTTTGGGACCATTCTAGTGGTAAGGAATGGACCTGACATTGCCTGATTTCATAAATTTCATAGACATTTGGGCTGGAAGGGACCCTGGAGGATCATCAAGTCCAGCCCCCTGCCCCAGAGGCAGGAAGTCAGCAGGGATCATAGGATCCCAAGAAGATAAGCATCCAAATGTGTCTTGAAGGCGTTCAAAGTGGGTACTTGAACCGCCTTCAGCAGCAGTCTATTCCAAACCTTGGGGGCTCAGACAGTGAAGAAGTTCTTTTTTATGTCCAGCCTGAATCAGTCACCATGGAGTTTGTGACCATTCAATCTTGTCTTCCTCTGCTTTACCTTGGAGTAGTCAAATGAAGTACCTAAGTTGAAACAATCCCTTCCACTTCTCTTTGAGGACTATGGCGGTTTGGCTCTGGGTTTTCTAGTTTTCTCCCCTCTCAGAAGTTCCAGCAGAGGAATGGATCATAAGTTGATCCTCTCTTTATCACAGCACATGCTGAGATCAGAGGTGAGAATGAGGAGGAGAATAAGGAACTCCTATGGCCATGAAGCCACATGGCATGTTCCCATAACAAGGCCAAGGGAATGCCTCCCAAAACAGTCCCCAAGGAAAGCCCTGTGGGACCAAAAGCGGGCTGGAAGGAGAGCAGATTAAACACCCAGGAAAGAGAAGGGCTCCCTGCTGCCCCAGAGGGCAGCACCTGGAACACACAGTTACCACAGCTCCCAGGAAAGCACTTGGTGGGGCTGGCCCTAGCACACACAGTGTGGGATCCCACTGCCCAGCCAAGCTGACTACCCACAGCCACCTGCACATGCCATGGCAGAGGGCACCCAACCAGGACATCCCCCCCTTGTTCTTAAGGAATGGGAAGAGCTCCCAACCGTCTACCCATCGCAGAGCCCACACTGGGGAGCGCCCCTGTCAGTGCCTCACCTGTAGGACAACTCCGGCTGAATCCCTCCCCAGTTCCCCCACTGTAGAGTGACCTTCCTACACCCAGCCTTCAGAAAGGGCTGCAGCACAAGGTCCAGCCTCCCCAGGCACCAGCACACCCATTCAGGGAGGAGTGTGAGAGGGTCCCAGCCAGAGTTCATTCCACACTGCTACTTGCAGTGTGGAGAGAGGAGGGGCAGCCTCTGTTGTGGGAAGGGAGAGACACTGTCCATTGCTCTCTACATGATGGGTAATTGGAATCTTTCCCTTGCTTTCCCTTCTAGGAGACAGCATGCGCTCTCCATGTTGGTTCAAAAACTGTTTCCCCTGCAGGTAGGGGTGGGAGGGGATGCACTCCACTATCCCCCTGTGGGGAGGGGAGGCAAAGGCAATCTTTCTTGTTCTCACTGAAGCAAAGGTATTTTGAAAATGTAGCCCCAATTGCAGAGTTTGTGCCCACCTGCTGCAGCACAAGCAGGCCCCAGCTGCTGTAATGGGGCCCCACCAGCTGGTGCATGTGTTACCTTCTCTTTTTATGCTAAGAATCAGTATGATTCTTCCACTTTGCCCCTCAGTTTCTCAGAAAAATCCACAAGGTCATTATAACCAGCTTCTTGCAGATCCTCCCCTAACTCATCTGTTTTAGTTCCCAAAAACACTCAACAGCAGCTGGCCAGCGGGCCTACAGGGGCTACTGTGGCTATCCTGGATCATGTTTTCTCACAGGCCCTTGTGTACCCCGTCAACCCCTGTGATATTCCACATCTGTAAGCTCTCCAAGGCTTATATCTTTTCATTCTGTGAGTACAGTGCCTGGCAAAAGGGGACCCTGACAGGAGCCTCCCAGTGCTACCAATGGGCACGGAGAAGGTTCCTGGAGAGGTTGTTCACTCTAGCTCTGTTTTCTTCCTGTGAAAAGCCAGAGGAATGGCATTCTTCCATCACAGATAAGTGGCAGCTTTTGCTGTAGCTTGTTTTGTTGGCGCTCACAGGAGTTGTGGCTTGTCTATCTCCAGATTAGAACTAGCCCAGGAAGCAAGTGGATGCAAGAAGGAAGGGACCACTCTGACTGCCCACTTTCCTATGAGCAATAGCAGAGGACACAGCACCCCAGGAGCATTGGATTTAATTCCCAGGCTAGGTACCTAATACTGTGAGGACACTGTCTTCAACCTCTCTCAACAGGATGATCTGTACAAGAGAGACAACCTGCTGGGACTCTGTTTTCCTGTTGTGGAGGTGCAAAGAAAGCCAATAAAGCTTTTCAACCACAAAATCATTGTTCTGTTTATTTTTTACCTTAGAAATATCAGGAGTGGTAGGACTCATCTCACTTGGTTTTGCTGGTGGACCCTGTGGAGGGCCTGTAGAATAGGCCTGACAACCTCCCTCATCCTTAAATGAAGCAGGGGTCAGGGAAAGCTTTTGCACTGAATTTGTAACACAGAGAGCTTCTTTTCAACTGTGTACCAAGCGTCTGAGTGAAACAGGGGTCAGCCAAACCTAACAAACACAAAGGGCTTGAAACAGAGCGGTAACAACCCTTCTCCCCTTGCAGTGGCTCCCCTGGTCCTCATGACATCCTTCCCCCATTAGCCCTCCAATGTACCCAAGCCCTGCATTTTTCATGCATGTGACAAACACAGAGAAAGGTTGTGAACAAGGAAAGTCCCCTTCGGTCCCTCAGTGTCCAGCACACAGAAGCAAAGGAAGAAGGGCTAAAGTAGCCTGATGTCTGCCCTGCCTGAACAGGAAATAAATCCCAGACAGTCAGGTGGGCAGATCCTGAGCAAATAGTGCCTGCTCCCTGAGCAGCTAGCCTAGCACTGCAGCTGCTTTCTCACTAGCTTCACCGCTGCTCCCCTGATTCCCTGGGCAAAAGAAAAACAAAGGCCGGTGGAGAGGAAACATCTCAGCTTCTTTTAATACATGTTACCTCCTCTGTATTCTTGGGTGTCAACCCCTCTCCCTGGAACCCCTCGCTGCTCCTCAGTGCTGTAAAATGCCCTCAGTGTCCTTGTCATGCCTGGCAAGGACCTCCACTGAATATCTGGTTACACCAGGTGGACTGGCTGCGATTCTGCTGCCCTAACTCAAGCACTGACAGGATACCAGATACTTGGGATCACCATGTCAGGTGGATTAGTCACTCAGATACAGACTGCAGGAAGTGGGCAGGCGGATTGCCCTTTCTCCAAGCTTCCCCAGACCCTGGCAGGATAGCCATCAGGGCATGTCCTGGAGTTCATCTTTCCCCAGACAAGCAGGAACTGGCCTATTGGGAACCAAACAAAGGACAGGACCCAGGGTATGAGACCCAGGGAAGGGCTGACCCCATGTCCAGGGACAGGATAGAGCTTGATTACTCTCTCTCGCGCCAATGAGTGAAAAACAAGCAGCCAGGGGCTGAAGCTACCATGGGAGTTCCAGGGAAAGCTGTGAACCCTTTGGAGAGGTCAGGCCTGGGACACTGTCCATGAGTCACCTGGAGAGACACTGTCTGCTCCCCAAAATGTTGTGCTGCAAAAATGCAGGCTCTGGGATACAGTGAACTCCCTGTCAGCCCAGTTTGGCCCTCTCCATCACTGGAGCAGGGAGCGCTCTTCACATGCTCTGAACCTGGCTACTCAACTCTGGCCTAGCTCTGGAAACAGCCTGCTCAGCCCTCAAATGATGCTTCAGCTGCACAGCACATGCACGGTCTGCAGCACCTGTTTCGGGGGAACTGTGGCTGGGTCGTCACTGTTTCCTGGCACAGCCCTGAGGGCTGCTGTGTGACTGGCTTCTCTTTGGAGGATGTTTTATAGGCTAAGTCTGCCTCCGGCCTGCAAGCTACCCGAGGATGCTCCTTCTCTGACTTCACTGCCAAAAAAGTAGCCAGGTCCAGGTCAAGCATGGCAACCCCACCACGGGGGGTGGGGGTGTTTTGGCGACACTGGGGGCAGGGGATCCACCGCTGCTCATTGGCTACAGAGTCGAGGCGCCTGATGCAGGCCTGGCAGAAGGTGTGACCGCAATAGAGCCGGCGAGGGAGCCGGCTGGCCAGGTCATAGGAGGAATAGCAGATGATGCAGTCGATCTTGTGGCTGCCTCGGCTGGGCGTTGGGAAACTACCCTCAGCTGCAGGCTCCACTTCCTCAGTATAGTCACTCCCCATGGCCTGAGACATCCTGGAGGGGAGAGGGGAGAGAGAAGCCTGTCAGCGATGGCTCCATACCGTGTTCCAGGGCTCCATGACCGCCCCACTAGCTGCTCCAGGGACTCAGAGCAAAGAAGGGTCTGGAGGTATAGAAATGCAGCCAGATCTGCTGCCTCACTGAGAGGCCACTGAGACACAGGGGCCTGAAACCTGGCATCCCAGCAGGAGGGAGGCACATAGCGGAGAAACAGGGTTAAGCGCACAGGACAGAGCAGCACATACGGGCCAATGGCTTTCACCAGAGGGACAGCTGGTGATTGGAACTGGAAAGAGAAGGTGGGGACTTTGCAACTATCAGGGAAGAAAGGTGAGAGATGGTGAAAGAGGGGTCTGAGAGGGGGAGAATACAAGGGAAGTGGGGGAGAAAGAGAGAACATAGGAGAGAGGGGGAAGCAAGGATAGGAGGTGTGGAGGGCCAGCACGGAGGAGCAGGAGGTGAGGCAGAGCTGGGAGAAGGGAAATGGGAGAGGAGCTGGATGCAGGTGACATCCAGCCTACCCCAGGCTCCTTAGCCTACCTTGTCACCCATTTCTCTATGGTTTGGCATCCTTGGTCAGAGGAGAACAGTGAAGCCCAACTGTCTCAGTGTCTTTCAGGGAGCAGGAGTGCACCCACAAGTGCCAGCAAGCCTGCTTTGCTCCCTGGTGTGTGCCGGCAAGTGCCTGCACTCACCCAGGGCCCAGCACATCTTCTATGGGCCTTCTCTTGCAGGACCCACCTCCTGCTCCTGTGGGGAATTCCTGCCCAGCCGCCCTTACATCCAAATCCTTCAATGTCTGACCCCAGCCTCTCAAGAAGGCCCAAGTGATTTTTTCCCTTCAGCATCCACCTGGCCTCCAGCTAGCTGCTCCTTGCCGTCCCAGGCTTTGGGGAACATATACTGCCTGGAATTGGTAAAGAAAGGGTCTTGCTTTCTGGTGGGATATACATACCACGTCTCCTGGCACCCCGGACTCGGGCAGCAGGGAGAGAAGAGCTTTGGGCATAATCCTACACTAGGCCAGGGGAAGGGCCCCAGACTTCACCCTGCCCAGGACAAGGCCAGGAATCTGCACTGCTCTGGTCCAGCATGGAGGAGGGGAGGAACACACAAAACCAGTCCCTGGCAGAGCTGTACAACTCAGAGTGCTCTTTACTAGGGTGGCTATAGAAATGAAAGGGGTCAGGCAGGGAATACTAAAGGGGCATGCATCAGAAGCTGAACACCCTAGTTGCGCAGAACCACAACATGGGCAGGGATATCTCCTACCCCTGGGACAGGACCTGGCTCCCTTCACACACTCTGGGGAGGTGACTCCCCAGCAGCACACAGGATAATGGTGCTTCTGCTCCTCCTGCTATCCTTCTCCAGTCTCAGTGATGCCAAGTAATCAGGGTCCTGTGGAATAAAAATCCAATTCCTACCTGCCCCAAGGATGCTGTCACCTCCCCAGCAAGGTTCAGGCAAAGCAGTGTGCAGGCTGCACAGCCCCAGGGGGCTCTGGCTGCTGGGTGCTTCTTGTGAGGTGCATTGCAAGGTGCTGGTGTGTGCAGCTCTTGATCCAGATTCCAGCTGCTGCTCCTGTCTTTGGTAATTATAATGGGCTCGCATTTCAGGACAGTCTTGCTATTGTATCTGCCACAAGGAAGCCAACCCTGTGAGATTGAGTTACAAGCACCTGCTAACAATGGCCTCTGAAATCCAATAACTCCCTCCCTCCATCTTCCTATGAGGTTTTAATACAGAGATCTCCCATGGCTGATGGTAGGCAGAGGAACCCTGTGAGAAGCCAAGGAGCCCTGGGTTTCACCCATATGACCCATATGAGGATCCCATGGCATCCTCATGGAAAAAACACCCAAAATATCAGCTGTCCCTCGGAGAGCAGGGCTAGGAGCAGAACAGTCCATGTAGTTGGTCTTGTCAGCACAGTGCGGGGCTACGCTCCAGCCAGAAAGCAGAGTTCTCAGACTGCCAGAGGGATGCCCGTCACCTTTTGCCAAGCAGCAGGGGGTAACCTGTAGCCTGCATGCAGCCCAGGGTGTCCTGCTCACCACAACAGAGGCCCTTCCACAGTAGAGTTCCCAATGGAAATCCCTTTTGCATCCAAGGAACTCTGTCACAGAGAGCATCATCTGAGCTGTGTGCTGTCCAGGATAGCCTTTGAGTGACTTACCTGCAAAGTGCAGTTGTGTGTGCTGAGTGAAGGGAGGAGCCAGCAGTCACAGCTCACACCAGTGCCTGGGATGTAGCAAATGCTGAAAGAGGGGTAGGAACCAATATTGAGCTCATTAAAGAAAAGGCTTCAGTCTGAGGTCCCTGGGGCAGTTTTCTCTGAATGGGTTCCAGGACCAACTGGACAAACTGGAACAAAGCCATTCCCAATGCACTGGAATTTATCATGTAACAGATGTTCTAGGTATTGACTAGTGCTGTGACACCTCTCTAAAATGGTTATACTGGGCTACAAACTACACACAGAGAAAGCAGTAAATTGGAAAGTTCAGAGGACCACACTGTGCTTAAAGGATTCCAATGAATCTGGTAAGATTAGAAAGTAATATTGGAAAGGTTGCACAACTGTAGGTATCTAGATGCAAACCCCAAGCCATAAGATTGTGTTACCAGCCTCCAGATCAGGGGAAAAGTTAGACCTAGCAACCACACCTGACATGATTCAAGAAGTTAGTGTAGCTAAGCCATTAAGCAGTGGTGGCCAGGGTAGCACTAAGTCCAGCATCCTGTGGTACCAACATCTGTAGGTGACACTATGATCTACAAAGGGGGAGTCAAGACCAAATGAGGAAGTTAAATGCTTAGACTCAACATAGAGGCTATACAGGCAACCACGAAGGGCCTAGGAAAGATGTGAATGCCTCCATGAGAAAGGACAGGTAAAGGAAAGAGAGAATAGTGCTGACAAATGGCAATGTGACTTTAACCAAAGAGGGACCTCCCAAAATATGAGACCCAGCCCACACGACACCAGTGGAGGGCCCATGGAAGAGGAAGAAGAGCAAAGAGGCAAAGCTATGAAACCAGATAGGAATTCCCCAAGCTGATCAGAGACAGGAAGCCAGGGAAAGGTGAGGTAGGAGGGACAGGAGCCATTGAGAAAGACAAATAACCCTACGTATCTCCTTCTCGCCTAAATGCTATGTTGCTGAAACGAAAATATTCTGGAATTTCCCTTCCTCAGTAAATGCCAACAATTCTGTCTTTTTGTTCTGAATTAACCAGAACCTGAATCTGTCTGCTTTGGTTTGTAACACAAGTACCTCAGAGCCCCATGCCATGCTGGCAGCTGGGTCTTGCAAGACCCATCCTACCCATGCCTCTCTGGGAGGGGTACAGGGCATTCAGGAACCAAGCAGGAGCCATGAGGTGGTTGGTTTCTCCATTCTTTTTGTGTTAGCACCCTCTAAAATCCAAGCTCCAGGGCAATATTGGTGCTGAGATTTCTATTGCCATGTGTGCTCTAACTGGGTAAGGAACAGCACATAGCAGGTGGTAAGGCCAGGAACACACCTGCTGTAATATGAAATCCAGGGAGATGCCATCCTCTTGGCCATAGGGCAGCGCAAGACTGTGACCCCATTAAATATCAGCTCAGCCTCAAGGGATCAAAGAGTGGGAAATATGCTTAACGCTGCCTCAGAATGAGCTGCACTTCACCCAGGAGCCAAGGTCACCTAGGTTTAGGTAGGTTTCACGCATCAGAACCAGAGTCAGTTTCTCACTGAGAGCCAGACTGCCACAGCAGGAGGCATCTGGTCAAGGTAAGGCCTGAAGCAAGGCTGCCATTAAGCCAGTGATTCTCATCCAGGGTGCTGCAGCACGCTTGACATCCTTTTAAGGGTGATGCACAATATTAGCACTGTTAGGTGTGCAAACACCTGCACGTGATTCACAAGATAAACCCAGAGATTTCAAATAAGAAGCCATACTGTTAAAAGCATTTCTAACCTGCTGTGTTCTTTCTGATATCTTAGAAACAGAAGAATTATTCTGTTATTTTTTCATAGCCAAAAAATGAGTGAAAGCTAAGAGCTGGCATTTTCCAAGGGGAGCCTGGGGTTTAAAGGGGCACCTTAAGTTTAAAAATGCTAAGAAAGAATCATGGTTCCAAAGGCGCCTGGCTGCAATGCCAGTAGTAGTCAGGAGAGAGCAGCAATACCACGCTCCTAGGCATTATAGGCCATATACTACAGAATGCTGGTGGAGCTGCTAAGGCAATGGAAAGCATGAGGCAGGGCCTGAAATAGCACAGGATTCACAATATAGGAAACTCCACCTTGGTTCTTTATTTGGCATCTGGCTTTGGAGTTTATAGGTCATGCTTATATCATGTCTCCAGAATTTCTTGGCAGCCCCACATAATCAAATAATTCTGGGAGCTGGAGCCTTAAGAAAAGCACTGGTATCCTTGTGCTCAAAAAAAGCCCATGAGAGCTGGCAGCACTGCAGCCCCAGGGCCTGAGAAGCCACCTCCCCTGTGGCATCAGCCCAGATTATAGTTGCAGTGTCAACAAGGGTCCCCACTTTGGAAGCATCTTTATGCTTTGGCAAAGCTGCCTGAATCCATACATGCTTCCCCCATGCTGCCAGTGAGGTTGTAATGGCACTGGGGAAGGGACTTCACCTGTCTGTCAAAGGAGTGGCATCTCCCTTGCCTGCACCCCCTCCAGGCATTTACATCTGTGCTAGTGGGTGTGAGACGGTCCTATTATGAACTGCACTCACTTGGCATCTGTGTAGCTATAACTCCAGGGTAGTGAGAGCAATGCTTGTGCCAAGGACAGCGCCAGCTGTGAATAGTTATGCAGGCTGGAGAGCCTAAGACAGCCAGATGGGGTGCCAATTCTTGGGTACCTTCAATGAGCTCATGTGCCAGGCTCAGGCAGCCTTCTGCTTTTGGTTTGGCACGTTTGTGACCATTCTGCTCCCAGTCAGGCCCTTATTCTGTGCGAGTACTCTCTGGTAGGGTATCTTGGCCTAACCTTCTACCATCCCCACAGGGGCAGCAGAGACCAAAAACAGCAGCCCAATCAGTTTGACCTCAATTCCTGGAAAAATCCTGAAAAAAATTACCAAAGAATCCATTACTGATCGTCTACCTGAAGGCAGGTCATGCCTGAGCAACCTCATTTCCTTCTAAGATCAGGTAACACACCACCTGAATAAGGAAGATGAAGCTGAAGTCATATATTTGGATTTCAAAAAGGCCTTTGACTTGGTCTCCCATGGCATCCTCATGGAAAAATTGGGGAACTGCAGCCACTTAATAGTTAAGTGGCTAGGGAACTGGCTCCGAGGCAGGACCCAGAGAGTATTAATAGACAGAACTGAATCGACATGGTGCATGGTAACCAGTGGCATCCCTCAGGATTCAGTACTTGGATCAGTGCTTTTTAACATATTCATTAATGATTTGGATTCACGTATTAAATGCATACTGGCAAAATTCGTGGACAACACCAAACTATGGGGGAGTGCGGTTATTGCTGGAGGATAGGCTGGGGATACAAGCTGATCCAAACAGACTCACAAGGTGGGCAGATCAAAATCTGATGACATTTTACACTGAGAAGTAAAAAGTACTCTATCTGAGGAGAAATAAGCTGCAACACACTTACAGGCTCGGTGGCGCTAAGCTTGCCAGCACCACAACCAAAAGAGACCTGGGGGTCATGATAGACCATAGAATGAACACGAGCCACCAATGTGATGCTGTAACTGGCAAAGCAAATAAGACACTGGCATGCATCTACTGTTGCATCTCAAGCAAGACTAAGGATGCCATCCTCCCGCTCTACTCAGCTTTGGTGAGGCCGCAGCTGGAGTACTGCATTCAGTTCTGGAAAGCTTGAGAGAGTCCAAAGGAGGGCTACACATATGATTAGAGGTCTGGAAAGCAGGCCATATGAGGAGAGGCTGAGAGCCTGGGACTGTTCAGCCTGGAGAAGACTTAGAGGGGACTTGGTGGCAGCATATAAGTATATAAGGGGTGCACATCAGGGCCTGGGGGAGCATCTGTTCACCAAGGCACCCCAGGGGAAGACAAGAAATAACAGTCTCAAATTGCTAGAGGTTCACTTTAGATTGAACATAAGGAAAAACTTCTTCATGGTTCGAGTGTCCAGGGTCTGGAACAGACTTTCCAAAGAGATGATACTATCATCTACTCTGGAAATCTTCAAAAAACATCTGAAAGCTCACCTTGCTGGGGTCAGATGACCCCAGGAGTCTTCCCTGCCCAAGCGCAGGGGGACTGGACCTGATGATCTTGTGAGGTCCCTTCCAGCCCCTAACATCTATGAATCTATGAAACCCCTCATTCTGGGAGCAGGGCCCTGGCTTTGCCCAGCCAGCTCATTGCTTAAAACCCTGGGGCTCCCAGCCCCTAGAAGGACCCCAACAGAGCTAAGCAGCAAGGGTTGGGAGGCTCCTGTTCCGAGCTTCAAGCTGGGCCGGTGGGGATTGGAGCTGCGCTGTCTCCAAATGCCAGCCCTATGCTGTGGCAGTGCCGGCAAGCCTGGCCTGAACCTCTGCTGTGCTGGCTGCCATCCAAGAGGTGCAGGAGCTGCAGGCTGTGGTAGACCTGTGGCCGGGGACAAGGTTCACCTGCCAGACTGGTTTCTGTGAAACCTGTTGAGCGAGGTAGAAGCAGGTCTCTTACCTGCCTGGGCCCAGAGCAGGTGTCGGCTGTTTGGGATTCCTGGGATTCCTTCAGAGCAAGGCCAAGCACCACCATCCCTCCACAGGGCCACAAGCACTGCAGCGGGCCCTGATGTCCTGCCCCTTTCACCAAACCCCACAGTGACACACCCCACTCAGCCCCCCAGCCTAGCCTCCTGCCCCATTTGGGTTCTCCTTTCCTCAACCCCATAGGGACACCCCTCATTGTGCCCCCTAGTACTGTCTCTGCTGTGTCCCCATCCCCCCACCTCATAGTGACACCCCAACTTCCCCCTTCCACAGTGCCCCTCACTGTGCTCCCAGCTCCACCTGATCAGCAGCACACTCCCATCCCCCCAACCTTATCTCCACCCTGCCCAGGTCTCTGCCAGCACAGCAGAACACGCCAGCAAGGCATCACAGGCACTTTGGCACAAGGGCGCCAGGGCCAGGCTGCCTTGCCGGGAACAGTGGTTTCCATGGTGCTCAACAGGGTTGTCAGTGTTAATGAGCCCAGTGAATGGTGATTGCTGCCATCTGTGCTGTGTGTGTCCCCTGACTCTTGGGGGGGGGGAGCTATGCTGCAGGCTCCTCTTCTCTCGTTCAGCTTCTTTGCCCATTTCCCAGAAGGCAGACGTGCATGCACACTTGCTCACAAGGTCCTATCGGCACCTGCACATGCCTGCCTGCATATATACATATAGCCATGAGCGCGCACACAGGCATGTACACACACCAATTTATGACCTACTTGTATACACCTTCCCATGTGGACATGCAAACTGGCCCCAGACATACTGTGAACACAGAGAAGCACAGAATGACTGAGATTCACACAGGGAAACAATCTGTTTCCTAAAGACAGAGTAGACATACACATGTGCACACTCTCCTGACGCATTGCTGGGCCTTTGCCAACTGCATGATCTGTGCATTTGTTCTGGGCAACGGTAATTTGGCAGGTCACTATGGAAGACCCAGGCCAGCGGTAGCTGCCCCCAAGAGCACTCAGAGTGAGAGAGCAATGTCCTCGGTGCCAACTGACAGCCAGGGAGCTGGACACTGACAATGACAGGGCTCCAGAACTACCTCATTTGCAAGGTGCCTGTTTCCAGGGACACCCATATCACACCAGGCCCAGAGGCTGTCAACAAACCATTCTCCACAATGAGTCAGTGTAAACACCTGGCCAAGTTAAGTCATCGCTTCCCTGGGTGAGGGCTGGGCTGGGCACACGTCTGCACTCACAGGCCACGGAAAACATGAGCCTTGAAGGTCTGGAGCGTGAGCAACAGTATCTCTCCCAGCTGGCGATATCAACCTGAGTGCATAGAGGGGGGTGCCCACACACACTGTGCCTATGGAGAGATGGCTCCTTGTCCGCTGCACCTTCTCCCACTACTCCCTTCCCTCTCCACACCCTGTGCTATCAGGGCAGAGTCGCCGGCCTCCCACCACACTGCCCAAGCATGTGTGCTTAGGTTGGGCACACCTAAGCCTGTTAGGTTCTACAACACTGTTTTTCAACCTATGGGTCATGATCCAAAAGTGGGTTCCTGCATTTCGCTCATGTTGAGCAGATTCTTTTCGGTATTGGTTGGTGGAACCGGAGCGTGCTCCGTCCACTCCATGCATTGACCTGGTATTGCAGTGCTTCCAGGACCAGTGCAAAAAAAAAAAAAGGGTTGCAAGAATATACTTACCTGGCAGGGGAAGCAGCGTGACCATGTAGGCGGGCTCCCCAGAGCAGGTGATTATCTCTGATATGTCCTCCATCGGAGGTCTATATTAAGCAGATTCTTTTTGGTGTTGGGTGGTGGAACCAGAGCTTGCTCCATCCACTCCATGCATTGAGCTGGTATTCCAGTGCTTCTAGGACCGGTGCAAAAAAACAGGGGAAAAAAAAAAGGGTTGCAAGAATATATGAAAGGGTTGCAAACAGACTTTAAAAATGGATTCTTCCTTAAAGGAGAAAAACATGGGAAATAGGGTTTTCCCTTGCAGGCTGGCAGAGTTCCAGCCAAAAGGGACTGCTTGAGGCCCCCATGCCCCACACCCTCCCCCCCCCGCAGGACTCAGGGCTGGGAGTGAGGGGCACCAGCAGGGCCAGGGGACTGTTTTGTACTTAAACTATTTACTGGGTCAGAACTGGCCATCGATGCTTACAAATGTGTCCTGGTACAAAAAGGTTGAGAATCACTGTTCTACAGGTCCCACTGTAGAGGCAAGAGTGCTACAGCCAGACCTGTGCTCCTCCAAGAGCCCTGCTTCCCCAGGAGAGATGCCCTGGACTGAAGAGATCCCTACATTTGCATCTTCCAGGGGCAGCGGGGCAGCTGGCAGGATCCTGGAAACACCCTTCCTTTCCTGGGGGTTGTACAGTGAGAGTGGGGTGTCTAGCCCCAGGTTGGGGAGTCACCCTGATTTCTCTTTCTTCCCAGCAAGGAGCCCACATTTCCCTCCTGTCCTGGGGCAGCCCAATGAAGAAGAGAGCTTGTGTTTCTCCACCTGCATGACAGAACACAGAAGGCAGGGTAGATATGCACATTTATAGACTAACTAGATATATAGAGGGAACACGGGCTTTTGTGACCCCAAATTCACTTCATCAGAACAAAGAAACCCACGTCCACCTGCTATGCAGCCCCCAGGAAGCCATGGGGCTCCGACACGGGTGGGCAGGGACTCTCCCTGCTCTGTGCCCAGCTAACAGAGGGGGTCTTCCTTTTTCATGCCCAGCACAGCTAATCCTACCATGGGTGCTGATGGCCCAGGTAGCAGATACAGAAAGCCGAGCTGGCTTTAATTTATTTCGTTCCCTTTCTGTTACAGCAGGAAGTGGCTTTTAGGGCTGTGCGAAATTTCACTGGCAGTTTCATTTCGATGCTGTTTTGACTTTTTTCAAGCTTGAAACAGCAAAATCAAAGCAAAACAGAGAGCTTCAAAACAGCTTCAAAACGAAACGAGGCAAGTCGAAATGTTTTGAAATTTTCTAAACGTTTTGAGTTTCGAAGCTCCAACTGGGCTCGCCTGCAGGGAAACAGCCACTAAAGTAAGGAGAGGGAGGGGGAAGTGGAGGGGGAAGGGAGGGGTGCTCTCATTATTGACTGTGTAGGTGGCCAGTGACTGTCACCCTTTCCTGAGGCCCCTTCCAATCCCAGCGCTCTGGGGGCAGGATGGAAAAACTGCATAAAAGGCAGCACTGTTTGATCTGCCCTGCTTTCTGCCTTGGTGTCAGTTGAGTGAGGGCACACCTTGGCACACCTTAACACACACACACACACACACACACACACACAGTGTCACCCACCCATGACACCAGTTTTGCCTGTCAGCAGCCAGAGGTGCAGGGCCCCAGAACCCGGCAGCCCTGCACCTATCTCTTTGACAGCTGGCAGGCTTAATGGCCTCAGCAGGCCTGCAGCTTTCACCCTGCTGCACCTTAACACACACAGTGTCACCCATGTCACGTGTTTTGCTTGTCCACAGCTTGAGGTGCAGTTTCCCCCAAACCCCTGCACATATCTCCCTGAAACTTAGCAGGCTTTGTGGCCTCAGCAGGGGCTAGCAGGCCTGCGGTTTTGACCCCACTGTGACTTAATGTATGTGACATGAGTTTTTTGCTTTCAAGACTTTGAGGTGCAGTTTCCCTGAAACCCTTGCACCTGTCTCCTTGAAGCTTGGCAGACTTCATGTCCTCAGAAGGGGCTACCATTCCTGTGAATTTCATCCAAATCAGGCCAGAAATGACAAAGTTATAGGCTGTTTCGCGTCTCCCCATTATAGCCTATGGGTGAAACGTCAAAACAGCGTTGAAACAGCAAAACTGTTTCGACAAAGCAAAACGGAACAGCGGTTTCAAATAGAAACAAAATTTGAAATGAAATGCTGCTCCGTCAAAACATAGAAATGCAAAATGGAACAGTGCCGTTTGGCACAGCCCTAGTGGCTTTATCAGCCCATGCAGTGCAAAGCCCTTGGTTCAGAGGCTGTGCAGGCTACAGCCCTGAGAAGGAGAGAGCCTCTGCGGGTCCTGAGGGGACTGCCCAGTGCAGGCCCACATGTGACAGCCACAGGAGCCAGCACTGCCCAGCCACAACCAGAGCAGGCTGAATTGATATCCTGGGCAGGGACTGGTCAGGCCACATTCCAGGTTCTTGGGGAGGCTTCTGGGGCATGAGGGACTGGGAGAGTGGCCCGTCCAGGCAGGGAGGAGCCCCCACCCCACAGTGGAAATGAGGGTGCTGATGGCAAAGGACATGGTGCTCCTAATCGCTAGCCCAAGGCAGGGAGCCTGCCCTAAGCCAGAAGAAGCCAATGCTTCCCCTTTGGCCTGCTACCAGGAGTTTGATAAAGGAGCAGCAAGCAATAGTTGTACAATTCCCAGGGCTGGAGCTTCTGGACGTACCCAGTGGCCTCTGGACTGCCTGCATGGTAGCCCCTCTGGGGTCACATGCCTGCATGGCTCCAGAGTGGGGCCTGCCATCAAGCACAGAACCAGAATGCTCTGCAGCATGGCCATGACATGTGGGGCTGCAGGGCACGATGGGGCACTGCATCCTGTACAGAAAGAGGGGCTGGAGAGCGGGTCTGGGACAGGGAATATCAAACCCAGGGCTCTTAGCAGGGCAGAGGGAAGGGCACAAAAGGCAGGCTGCCTGGCACACATCAGTCCTGTTTGGCTCATTGCATGCACCATTCAGGTAACCTCCACAGCTCTCCCCTCCATGTGCCCTTGCCCCTTGGTACCTACGTTCAGCACTTTTGTTTCCCAGCAGGTTGCCACATGGAGCCTCACCCAGCACTTCGAGCCAGTTCCAGCCTCCCAGTCAAAGGTTAAACAAACAACCAGTGAAGGACAGTGTGATGTGTCGTACTGCAAGTGACAGGCACCATTTGCTAGGGGCAGTAGTAGAACCTGAGTCAGGCTTGCAAACTTCTTCCCCACCACATGTGACCAATGCTGGGACTGCCTCAAGGGAGCAGAATTGAGTGCCCATGGGCTGTTAAGTCACTTAGGGTCTGTGTGGTGCCAGGAACACGCTCCATTCCCCCCTCCCACTCTGGCTGTGGTCTGGAAACATTCCTGTGGTCTGTGACAGGGAAAGGGGCTGGGAGAGGGGACAGGTAGCAGAGAAACGCAACAAGTGTTGGATTCAGGTCTATTTGTTTATTGACACTGATAGTGATTTCAACACTTGAAAACACCGCAGGGTGTGAGCTGAGCCAGCACATACAGATGCAAGGCAGCAGTGCCCAGCTTCATTCAGCAGCTGCCTGTGCCAGCTACAATTAGTGCCCTCCAGGTAGGGCTGGGATCACACCAGTCCTGCAGCACAGGGAGCAGGGATCTCCTCCTTACAGTGTAGGCAGGGCCAGGCAGTCCAAGGCACTAGCACAGCTCAGGTCCTATCAGCAATGCAATCCCGAACTGAACTGGAACCATATCCTGGGGTTAGCTGTGCTGTAAGATGGGGCAGACACATCCAGACTGGCAACACAGCCACGCTGCAGGCAATGGGTGTCATGTTGGGAGTGCTGGGGCTCTGTGGGAAACTCCCAGGAGCCCCTCCTCAGAGGCAGAAAACCCCATGAAACAAGACCTAATCTTTGCACAGCAGTTTACAATAAAATGAAGTTGGGGGCAATTAGGAGAGCCCTCTCCAGCTTGTTCAATAAGGCACACGCTGATTTCCAGAGGCACTTTGTTAGAGATCAGCTGGACTAGCACTCTGGATCACTAAAGAGCAACACAGCTGAGGGACAAAGAGCAGGGAAGGGATCCTAGCGCTAGCATGGATTAGTCTTTGCTGGTGATCCTGGCTGAAAGCATTAGGGTGAAGCAAATATTGAGCCTCAGCTGTGCAGCTTGGCCCCAGCCCTGGAACCCTGCCCTTCTCCTCCCAAGAAGTCTGTCCCTGCCTCCACCCCTCCAGAACGCAAGGCTCACTTCCGAGCAGCTCAGCGAGATTCAGTCTAGGTATTTCATGCTGGTCCTTGTTTCTTCCAGTTCACTACAAAGCTGTGAAAAGCAAAAAGCTCTTTACAGCCCAATGGTTACAATCCTTCTATGGTCCACCCCTCTGATCCTTGTACTCTGCCTTCTCCTAGAATCCTTCTAGCCATGGAAGCACCACACAGGCCTTCCTCCTCCCTCCGTGCTGCTCAGTGCCAGCATGCCTCCCTCGGAGACTGGGGCTGTCTGCTCTACAGACATGATGCGGTGGTACTAGATGTGGGGAAAATGCTAGCATAGCCAGGGCACAGGCATTTTAGCTTGGCCCCAAACAACTGTGCTGCGGTAGAGACGTGCCCACCCTGTGTAACTCTTACCCTGCACAGCTGCTATGACACAGAGATGTCCTAGTACAGACTCTCCCCACCCAGCCACACCGGAGCCAGCAACTGCAGTCACTGGAAGCAGTGCAGCTCCGGCTGTCTGTAAAGGACAGTGCAGGTTTGTTTCAGGTTTCACATGAAAACAGCTTAGTTTGGCTCTGCCCAGAGCAAGTACAGCATCCGCCAAGAAAGCCAAGGCAGGAGTGACACTGCCAAGCTACAGAGGGGCTGTGCTGGGGAGCAAGCTTGCATCAAGAGGTAAGAGAGGTACTGCCTCAGCTTCCTTGCACATTCCCCCCAGCCTCAGCATAAGGAGCTCTTCTATCTGTGCAGAGGGCAGGACTCTCAGATGGCCACAGTCAGCCCACAGCACCCGGACTGGGGCAGCTGATTTAGACATCCCCCAAGGGTTATTGGCTTGATGACTTCAGTCACCTGGATCCTCTGGGGTTCAATGAGTGCCTTGGAGCCCAGAGACTCCTGCACAGGAGGGTGGGCTCCAGAAACCTCCACACGCATCAAGCCGCTCCCTTTCCTCCCTAGTTTGTTCTGAAAACCACACTGCAGCCTGCATTGGTCCACAGCAGTACCCCTGCATGCTGCCACATCCAGCCATGCTCAGGTAGAGCCAGGGCTGCCCACTGACTGAGCTCAAAACTGCCTGGGAGCATAAGGGCAGCCCCTGACTGTTTTGTACATCAACTAACTCCTGGAAAGCTGCCTTTTACTGCCATGCTTGGCCACAGCCCAGAGCAAGGGGAGCTAATCACAAACACTTCCTAGCGCTGTGGGTTTAAACAGGAAGTCCTGTGTGCTCAGGTGCTGCACAGCCCTGGAGCTATGCCCAGCACCTTCCCTGCACTGGACTGTTTGTCCTGGGCATTTCCATCCCAGGTGCTAGGGGCAGGTGCAGTGAGGAACAGGCAGAACTGCACTCAGGCCTGGTTCATCCCCAGGCACTTAGCTGTTATAACAGTGTTGATTAGAGGGCAGTTACGCCGATCCAAGCTTCAGTGTGGGTGCAGCTAGACTGGTGCTTCAAACCAGGAGAGCTTACTTCTGTTTCACATGGGAACAGCTAGCCTGGGATAAGCCTTTTACACAATACAACTGCACCCACTAGGGACAGGGGTGCAGCCTACCTGAGCGCTCCTTTCTGAGTGTAGACAAGGCCTTGGCTTGTGAGGCCATATCCCCACAGAAAGCAAGAGATGTGTCCCAATCCCAGCCAGACAAGGCTGTTTCCAGTGTGATCCAGCCATGAACATGGGAGAGCAGTAGAAAGCATAGGTCCCACAAACACTGCCTAAGCCCCTTCCCCTCCCTTCCTCCCACCAAGCACAGACTCCTGCTTCTTTGGTTGGTGCAAGCTCCTGCACAACTTTGTCTGTACTTGAGGGGGGAGCAAAAGTCACACAAGCATAGCAGGCAGCACAGCTACATTGGGACTGTTCTGGGGGTTGGGAAGCAGGGGTTGTGGCAGCTAGGGTTGGGAAACAGGATCACAGCACTGCACCAGGCATGCAAGGTTTTGCTAGCATCCCCTGAACCTCTCCACGACCACAATCCTGGAAGCACATCACTGTTAGATAGCCATCACCAAGGTATTTGGGCAAACTGTCCATAGGATACCAAATAACTGGAAAACCAGCTTAAAAGCAGGGAGAATACAGTCCATGCCTCCTTTCAATCCACAAAGGGGCAAGGTGAGGCAACAATCTCAGGAGATGCCAGGGCTGCCATCAGTTCAGCAGGGTTCTCACCAACAGGGGTCTTGCAGTCCCAGCCAGTCAGGGTGGGCACCTTAACTCTGGGATCAGCCTTGCTCCACTGTACCAGGTGCCTCCCTGAGGATACTGGCTCAGGCCTGTGCCTCAGCAGGACCTTCATGGCGCCAGCTGGCTCGTCCTTGTTTGGCGTGTTCTGGTTCAGGTTTAGCAGCGATGTGCGGGGAGGCTTTTAGGAGACAACACAGCAGCATTTTCTGCAACAGGGGCAGCAATTACAGCAGCAACAGCTCCTGCTCTCAGCTTTACCTGCCACCATCTCAGGGCCCTTGAGTGGCTTGTCCAGGCTGATGCTGTAAAAGGGGTCTGAGGAGGCTTCTCCGTTCACCTTCTTCGTGCTGGCGTAGGGGTTGTAAGGCCGGCCCCAGGACTCATTTGTCGGGATTTTGTGACCGTTCCAGCCGTCCAGCGGCTCTGGTTTTCTCACACCATTCACCTGCTCTCGGGCTATGTAGGTGGGCACAGCTGCAGGGTTAGCGATCACAGTGGGCGAGGCAGGCTCCTCCCCGAGGTACTGCTTAATGAAGCTGTTCTTGAACTGCGCTCGTGAGATGTTCACACCGGCATAGGGGTTCTCAATAGTGACACCACGATCCATGTCACCCCCAAGGCAAGATAAGGTCATCACAGTCCCCCTCCAGACAGGAATTACTTGGCTGCTGACATGGTGTTACAGCATGAGAAACCGGAATTCAGTTGGCCCACAGCAACTATGCCAATCCACAGGGCCAGTGGCGTAATCAATCAAGCCAATAGTTTAGTCCCTTGCAAATCAGATCTCCCCAAATCCTAGAAAAGAAAGACTTCATTTGTCCAGAGAGAAGATGTGTAGTTGCACAGGACAGGCCTCCTCAGCTCGGAAACTTCCCCTGGGGAGGTGTGGATCTCAGGGCAGTCACTGGGGGCTCGGGGAGCAGAGACCAGCGGCTGCTTGGGGCAGGGAGAGTGAGCCTCTCGCCCCTCGCCCCTCCAGTGCCAAGACTCACGGAGGCAGTTTGCACTGCCTTCCCCGGGAGCCTGCAGAAGGCTCCAGCACCTCTTCCCCTCCCCAGGCTCCCCGTTAAATCCAGCCCTAGCCCCAGGGGATTTTTTTTTTATTATTTAATTTGTATCCAAAGCCAAATTAGCCAAAACTAATTCCAAATCCAAGAGAACCATGGGTGGCCCTACTACCCACAAACATCCTCCACCCACACCTGCGGCTTCAGATGTTTCCAACACCTTTGGCAGGCATCCTGCGAGGCTCAGATGCCCCTGAGTTTTGCTTGCCCTCAGCCAGGAGGCCCTCGGAGCAAGCTGGGGAGGAGATTTCCATTTCCATAAACTGGTCTTAAAGCTGCTGCAGCTGAGCCGCGCCAGAAGAGCAGCTGTGCGGAGGAGCCTCCGAGGGCCCTGGTCTCTGCTGCAAGCCGGGCGCCCCGCCGGCAGCCTGCCCCGACGCGAGCG
>NW_017728925.1:3584936-3588970 GCF_001723895.1 Crocodylus porosus
CGGCGCGGGCACCTGGGAGAAGCGAGAGCGCTGCTTTGGCCCGGGGCGCGACCCAGCGAGGCCCTGCCTCAGGGCGGTCAGGGCCGGCCCCTCTGGCAGAGCTGAAGTGGGTCTCTTGCTCCCAGTTCCTTAGTCAGGGGTGTGGACTGGAAACGTGACATCACATTTTTATGAGTCGATATGCACTGGTGGTGCAACGCTTACCACTCCTTGGTACTAACAGCCTGTAGTGGGGTAGAGGTTAGCTGTGTGGAAGGAATCAGGAACTGGGAATAAGGAACCAACTTCAGCCTCATTCGCTGCCCCTCGCTGGAGTGAAGATGCAGGCAGGCCGTCCCTGGGGTGAGGCGAATCGGGGTGACTGCCCCGGGCCCTGCACTCTGGGGGCCCCTGCGGACAGTGCCATACAGGCTGCTCGCCACCCTCCGGCCCCTGTATGGGCTGAAATGCCCCGCGCACCCCTAGGGACCGCTCTGGATGCAGGCAGCAGGGATGCCTGCTACCTGTCCTGGCCTGCTCCCCTCAGCTTTATTTGGGGGGCGTTATTTGGGTGGAGGGGAAGTTTCCCTGGAATTCTCCTAAGGGGAACGTGCCCCTGAAAAGTCTGGCTTTCAGCACAACCTGTTGCTGTTCCCTATCCCATCTCTTTGCAGCCATGCAAGGGTGGAAAGAAAAGCAGGTGGGAAACAAGGGAGGAATATTTCTAGCCATGGAAGCTCCATACAGCCCTTCCTCCTCCCTCAGTGCTGCTCAGTGCCAGGATGCCTCCCTCAGAGACTGGGACTGTCTGCTCTACAGACATGATGCAGTGGTACTAGATGTAGGGGAAATGCTAGCTCAGGCAGGGCACAGGCATTTTAGCTCTAGGCCCCAAACACCTGTGTCATGGTAGAGACCTGCCACCCCCTCATTAAGCTGAGGTGTGTGCACAGGGACCTAGGAAGCAGGGTGAACACGGCTGGTGTTTCGCTGATGCAAATCAGCTGTGAAGTCAGTGAAACTGGCTGGCAGCAGTTTTGTACAGCCCAGGAAGGGGCCTCTCAGCCGGAGAGAGCCCTATTTCTACTTGGTTCTAGTTGATTTTTTTCTAAATGACTTAACCCTTGTCTATACACATTGTTGTACCTCTTCAACTATGTCAATAGAGTCAAAGCAGGACAACCCTCCCTAGGGTAGACACAGCTATGTATGTACAGAAGTGCTGACATTGGGTTAACTATTTCTGTGCAGGAGGCGTGTACAAATCTCCCAGTAAAAGGCACATGCACCAATATAGTTGTATCCATGCTGAAGTTCATATTAATTTAGCAACTTTGGTGGGAAATCACTATACTATCCATCTCTAGAATGATCCTAACACTGCAACCAAATAGCGCTCTCAACATCTAAGTGCCTGCCCATTGACTTACACCAATATATGTATAGATTAGCCTTTACTTAATAGTGAATCATAGAAACATAGAACCAGAAGGGACCTGTAAAATCATCAAGCCTGGTCCCCTGCCATGGGCAAGAAGTTATTGGGCTCAGATTTTTTTAAAATTAAAATACATTTCTCCCTATATATAGCAAGTTATATATGTACATTTTCTATCATAAGCTTTCCATCACACATCCTAAAACCTCACTAAGAAACCTGCGCTTCCCGTTACATTAAACGCACCCACTCCCCTGTGCCTCTGCATACCCACCCTCACTTACCCAAATCACAGTCCTTTAGTCCAAACCCTGATTTGGGATTTCCATTCTCGGTTCATTCTCTGTCCTTGTCGCTGTTAATGTCACTGTCACTTCCACTGCTGCTGATCCTGTAGTCCTTCTCCCTGTCTCCAGGTCCAGTTGCATCTCTGTCTTCCTCATTCTCTCCGTCCACTTCTTCTCCCAGGGGGTCTTCGAACAACCTGTGCCAGGTGTCACTTTTCCAGATGAAGTTGGCTACATCTTCTCCGTCCTCGCTCACCAATTTCCGTGGTGTTCGTCTAGCCTTCTCTTAAAGACCCCCAGGGTAGGAGCCTGCACCACTTCTCTTGGAAGTTGGTTCCAGATCCTAGCTGCTCAGAAAGATTTTAACACAGTCTGTTTCATTAAGCTCAGCATGCTTGTATAACAGGAGGTTCCTGCATTGCCACAGGACACACAGTGGTCGAAATGTGTTGCCTGGGACCCCTGCTGCTCAGTCAGGCATCCATACATTGCCGCCTTCCTTGTCATCACCCTGACTCCTGTCACACTTTCAAGGAGCCAGCCTACATTTTCACACACACCCTTGGCATATGGGCAGTGCCACAGGAGGTGGTCAATGGTCTCTGCTTCTTCTTGGCATGTGTCCCTGGGGCAACTGGGTCAAATCCCTCATCCACACCCTTATTGCGAGTACTCAGTAAGCTGTCAACCAGCCCAAGTTTCTGTGGTCCTTGAGGAGGTCCTTGTGGAAGATCCAGTCCAGATGCTTTGGCAGCATCTCTGCCTCTGATTGCCCTCTGTATCTTTTTGTGGTTCGACATAGTTGCCAGGCTTTCCTTCTGTAACCCACACTTGCTCTGGAACTCGCTCAGGACCCTGCAGAACCAGGGCTGCTCCACGGTCCATGGTCTCCCATTGGTTGGTGTGTACACCCCCCACCATCTTAGAAGGTGGCCTGCAAAAAAAGTTTACTAAACAGACTGTTTTGGTCTCTGGCTCAGTCACCAGCTAGCAAACCTGGCTCGTGTACTGTGCTGTAGGAACAGGCAGATGTCTGGCATCCCCCTGCCCCCAACACATTTCTTTTTGTACAGGGTCTTCCTTGCCACCTTCTCCATTCAGGATCCCCAGAAGAAGATGCTCACGGCTCTCTGGATTCTGTGGATGATACGCTTTGCAGGGAGGAAGACCAATGCGATGTACAGAAGCACTGGTAGCAACACCACCTTTATGAGTGCCATGCCCCACCCATGGAGAGGTGACAGCCATGCCACATATTCAACCTCTGCTTCACCTTGGCCTCCTTCTTCTCCCAGGCCCTCCTTCCATTCAGCTCCGGGTCAAATTCCACCCCAAGGATCTTGACCCCCTCACCTGGGGCCGAGACACCCAGGGACTCCAGGTCCCCAAGCTCGCCTACAGCCAGGCAGATGCTTTTGCTCACATTGAGCTTGGCCCCTGCTGCCGTTTTGTAAATCTGTGTGCGCCACAGGACTCTTTCTACTATGCACTTACTCTTGCACAGGATGTTCAATCATCCATGTAGGCCAAGACTTTGGCTTGTTCCTTACTTCCCCCAGGGATCTGGAGTCCATGGATCCCAGGATCCAGCCTGATGCACTGATCCAAGGGTTTGATGGTGCAGAAGAAGAAGATCAGGGAGAGTGGGCAGCCCTGATGGACCCCTGACTCTATTGTGATCCACTCGCTCAGGAAACCATTTACCAGCACCTCGCTGCGTATGTCATAGTTTCATAGTTGGTAGGGTTGGAAGGGGCCTGAGCAGATCATCAAGCCCGACCTCCTGCCATGGCAGGAAAAAGTACTGCGGTCAAACGACCCCAGCAAGGTGTTCATCTAGCCTCCTCTTAAAACCCCCCAGGGTAGGAGCCTGCACCACTTCTCTTGGAAGTTGGCTCCAGATCCTAGCTGCCCTGACCGTGAAGTAGCGCTTCCTGATATCCAGCCTGAATCTACTCTCAGCTTGTGACCATTATTTCTTGTCATTCCTGGTAGTGCTTGGGGGAACAGGGACTCCCCCAATACCTGCTGGTCCCCTCTGACTAGTTTGTAACAGGCCACTAGATCCCCTCTCAGCCTTCTCTTGTGGAGGCTGAACAGATTCCGTTTCCATAGCCTCTCCTTGTAGGGCCTGCCCTGCTGCCCCTGATCATGCAAGTGGCCCTCCTCTGGACCCTCTCCATGTTGTCCACATCCTTCCTGAAGTGCGGCGCCCAGAACTGGACACAGTCCTCCAGCTGCGGCCTGACCAGTGCTGCACAGAGGGGGAGGATCACCTCTTTGGACCTGCTCGAGATGCATCTGTGGATGCATGCCAAGGTGCGGTTGGC
>NW_017728925.1:3589481-3596527 GCF_001723895.1 Crocodylus porosus
CAAGGCAAGACTAACTGGCTTATAATTCCCTGGGTCCTCCTTCCTCCCTTTTTTGAAAATGGGAACCATGCTGGCCCTCTTCTAGTCCTCTGGCACCACACCGGAGCACCACAAGTGCTCATAAAGCCATACAGCGTCCTTATCCAGCTGGTGAAAGTTGGAGGGACACCCATCCACGGCAGGGTCTCTAAGAGGAACCAGCGTGACACTCTATCATAGCCTTTTCCAGGTCCAGGTTCAGCACTGTCATCTTCTGTCCACTGTCCCATTCCAGCTGGAGCACGTCTCTCAGTTGCAGCAGGGCTCCGTGGATCTGGCATCCTGGTACTACACACAACTGTTCCTTGTGGATGATGGCATCTAGGACAGATTTAAATCACTCAGTCAAGACCTTGGCCAACGGTTTATAGTTGAAGTTAAGGAGGGTAATGAGCCTCCAGTTCTTCAAATCCTCCCTTGGACCCTTCTTGTACAGGAGGGTCACAAGGCCCCGGTCCATTCCAGCCCCCAGGCGCCCCTCCTGCAGTCGCTCCTGAAAGAGTTCCAGCAGGTCGGGGCCCACCAGGTGCCAGAAGATCATGTAAAACTCCTTGGGCAGGCCATCTGACCCAGAAGTCTTACTGTTCTTAAATTCCTGGAGGGTCTTCTTGATCTCCTCCAGTGTCCACTCTCACTCCAGCTGTTGCTGCTCCTCCTCTCCAAGGACCCAGGTGAGTCCCTGCAAGCACAGCTGCCTGGCCCCCAGGTCCTCTGGTAGTGCAGTGTTGAGCTTCTGGTAGAAGGCAGCCACCGCATTTAGCATGCCCTCCTTTGACCAGTGCTCCACTCCTGCTCCATTTCTCAGGCACGTCATGGGCTTCTCTTTGCTCATATATAGCCTGGTGAAGTAAGCAGACCACTCCTCCCACTCCCCCATCTATTGGGCCCTGGCCTCGAAGATCTTTCTCCTGGCCTCCTCTCAGAACCAGGCACCAATCTGGGCCTTTGCCTCCTGCATGTCCTCCCCCACATCCCAGCCCACCGCTGCTTGCCTGTGCAAGGCCTGCAACTTACAGGTCAGGCACTCGTGCTGCCTTCTGTGGAAGAAAGCTTGCCACTTGCCAGACTGCTGGAAGAAGCCTTTGGTCCTGTCTTTGACACAGGCCCACCACTCTGTTTGGTTTGGGTACAGGGCCTTTAGGGTCCTCCAGACTCTGTATTGCTCTCTGAACCTGTGCTGGGTCTTCTCATCTCAGATGAGCTTGACAAGGTGCCTGTCCAGCCTCATCTTGAACACCTCTAAGGAGGGTGACTGCACCACCTCTGCTGGGAGCGTGTTCCAGATTCTGGTGATCCTTATACAGAAGGAGTGTTTCCTTACATCTAACCTGAATTTACCCTCTATTAGTTTGTGTGTCCCTCATAAACATTTGCACTGATTTCACCAAAATGTGACATCAAAGTGATTTAGATCAACAGGTGCAGCTTTGTGTGAGGAGACCAATGTGCCAGTTGAACCTTAGTTTACATGGGTTTGGCTTGTGGCAGTTGTGAGTGTTTTTGGGCAAGCTACACAGATCAGCCATATCCTGATATCTGAGACTCCTGCCCATATGGCAGGAAATACCCTAGGCTCCGAGGGGGTGGGCAGCACCATACTTAGACTCCTGGTGGCCCTGGGCGAACTTTAGTATCAAACCCCCCTTCACTGGAGATAATGATAATAATAAAAATTACCATTTTCAGGCCCCCTTTCTGTTTGGGCCCCGGGTAGCCGCCCAGTTCATCCATGCCTGTGTCCGGCCCTGGGGGTGGGGAAGAACAGGAGCTAAGGCACAGGCTGGGAGGGCCAGGGCCACTAAGCCAACTGCTTTGCTCTGACTGAGCACCTCTACCCTGCACAAAGCCTGATGGGGAAATAAAGCAGATGAGAAATGCAAGGTACATTGTTAAAACAGGAATGAAAACAGAGAGTCGGGGAATATGGAGCAGGGTGGAAAGAGTGGGGAATTCAGGGAAGGGGGATGGGAGTGAGGGCAGAAAGTGTGGGCTAGGAGGCCATAACTTGTAGCAGAGCTAACAGACTCCAGCACTCAGTAATTTATTGTGGTGAAGCTGAACAGTGAAGGGCTGATAGGGCTGTGAGGAGCTGCTCACTGTCAGGAGGCCTTCCCTGTATGGGGGTCACATACTGCCATACAGCTTACAGCTGCTATGTGGACACTTTTTCAAGGAGGCCTGCTCTGGCAGCCAGCATCTTGCAGGCTCATGCTTCCCTGGACTGCGCACCCCAGTCAAGCCAGATGTTTTCAGTAGCTGGGCTCTGAGACTGTTTATTGGGGGACAGAGTGCAAGCCTGGATTAGTGCAGGAGTCCCATCCCTCACCAAGCACAGGCCACAGATTCTGCCCCAGACACCTCTCAACATCCCAGTGAGGCCTTTAGGAGAACAGCCTGGGATCATTAGATGTGTGCGCCTGCCACGTTGTGGTGGGCTCTGGGAACTGCACTCCCACAGCTCCGCTGGGGCTAAGTTTTCAGAGCACACATTAATGGGGATCTGGAATCCCTCCCTGTCCCTGAACAGCAGGGGCACTTACGCACCTACAGCCAGCTCTTGGAAACCTCAGTAGTTCTGGAGTGCTAGTGGGTTCACTCCAGAGATCCCCTGGGTGGTGGGGGTCTTACAGTCATACCTTGGAGCCCACACTATGATGTCTTGGAAGGAAGGCTAAGAGGTGAATGCAAGTCTCCTGCACCTCCTGAGCAGCTCCCCACAGCCCTATCAGCAAGATGCCCATACAAATGGAGAGTGTAAATTGGTCGCATCAGGCCCAAAGTCACAATGTGTGTCAGCTGCTCTACCAATAGCCCTGCACAACAACTACACAGCCCTAACACCATCAGCAGATGAGGCATCCACATCCCTCACACGAGGACAGGACAGGATCAGCCACCCCCACCAAAGAAGCAACCATAGGTGACTGGTGCCACCTGAGCCAGAAGGGGCACATGCCCCCCCAGTGGCTAGTCAGTGACTGGTGGGGTGTCCTCCCACAGCTGATTGCGCCGGCCAGGGAGCACAAGCCGTGCTCTCACAAGCGGCCGCGGTGCTCCCAGAAATGCCAGCAGTGCTTCAACTTGCACCCCCGCTCATCAGCCAGCACTCATGGGGGGGGGCACCAGTGCTCCCACCTGCTCCCCCTGTCCATTGCCTAAGCGAGGATCGCTGCCTGTCAGGGGGTGCACCAGCATTCTCAGGGGGTGCACATGCACCCCTATGTACCCACTACATATCACCACTGGAAGCAACGAAGGGTGATTGTTGTGGGAGACTCCCTGCTGCGGGGATCAGAAGGTGCCATCTGTTGTCCAGTCCCCTTTGCTCAAGAGGTCTGCTGCCTTCCAGGAGCCAGGATCCAAGATGTAACAGCGAGGATCCCAAAGCTGGTCCACCCTACGAACCACTACCCTATGCTCCTTGTCCAAGTGGGCACTAATGACACAGCGAGAAACAACTCCAGGAGAATCATGAGCAACTACAAGACCATGGGGGCGAAACTCAAGGAACTAGAAGCACAAGCAGTCTTCTCCTGAATCCTCCCAGTTAGAGGCCATGGTTGTCGGAAGGAGGAATGCATTGAAGAAGTCAACCAAAGGCTTTGGAGATGGTGTCACTGTTTTGGTTTTGGATTCCTCAATCCTGGTATGCAGTTCAGTGGCACTGGTCTGCATGCAAGAGATGGTATCCACCTCACGGGCAGGGAAGAAGCTCTTTTGTACGAGAATCACTGACTTGCTGAGGAGGGCTTTAAACTAGGCAAGTCCAGGGGCGTGAGGGTAGATTCCACTGCTGTACACAAATCCTCTGGCCAAGATGACCCAGGGGAGGATATTCACATAGGAGTCATCCAGGTGAGTACCAACACCCTGAGACAGTTGCAGTGACAAAAAACCCGAGATGACTGGGGTAAACTCAAGTGTCTTTATGAGAATGCCAGAATCATGGGCAATAAACAGGATGAACTATCACTCCTTCTGGCAGATGAGGGATTTGACTTCATTGGGAGACCTGGTTGGGACTGGGCAGTGAATATTGAGGGCTATAGGCTCTAGGAAGGATCAGGTTGGGAAGAAGGAAGGAGAGGCAGTCCTCTATGTGAAAGAGCAGTACCCTTCCCTGCAGGTCATGTTTGATTGCACAGGGAGGCCCCTTCAGACCCTCTGGGTCAAGATATAAGGGGGCTCAGGAGTAGGGGACCTGACGGTGGGAGACTACTATAGACCTCCCTACCAAGCAGAAGTGAATGACCAGGCATTCTCCAGGGAACTGACCAAGGTAGCCAGCACAAAAGACTAGATTATCATGGATGTCTTCAACTATTCTGACATCTGTTGGGAAGACCATTCAGCCAGCTCCAGCAAGGCTGCCAACTTATTGGAGGCTATAGATGACTTGTTTTTGACACAGGCTATGGAGGGACTGACTGAGTGGGTAAAGCCACTCTGGACTTAATGCTGACCAAAGGGGAAGACATGGTAGGCGACCTGAATATTGGAGATACTCTAGGCGACAGTATTCATGATCTGATTAGATTCACCATCCACCAAAAGGCTGGGAATTCTGTCAGCAGAACAGAAGTCCTCAACCTCAGAAGGGCAGACTTCGGTAAAAACTTCAGGAGTCTAGTTAGAAAGGCCCTTTGCAACCAGCAACTGGACGATTTGGGAGTTCAGAAATGATGGTGCTTCCTTAAGGAGGCAATTCTCACTGCTCCAAAAGAGGCCATCCCCATGCGGTCAAAAAGAGGGAAAGGGACCAAGAGAGCCACTTGGCTGAACAGGGACATTAGGGAACTTCTGAAAAAGAAACGTACATGCAATGGAAAAACAGTTCAGCATCCAGAAAGAGGTATACTCATATGGCCAGGGTCTGCAGGTATGAAACATGGAAAGCCAAGGCATACACAGAGATCAAACTGGCAACCAAAATAAAAGACAACAAAAAGTCCTTCTATAGGTACATAAGGAACAAGAAAAAATCAAGCTTCACTGTGGGACCCCTACTGAATACAGGTGGGGGAGGCAGCCCACAGTTGATCCCCTTGAAAAGGCAGAGCTCCTAAATACTTACTTCACATCAGTATTCTTGAAATCAGACGAGAACTTGTCACATGTTCAGAGGCCCAGAGAATACAGGAAAGACAGCAGTCCACATGAAATCAGTCCCAAACAGGTGAGGGTACTCTTAGAACATTTGGACATTTTCAAATCTCTGGTCCAGATGACCTGCATCTGAGAGTCCTGAAACAACTGGCTGAGCTCATAGTGGTGCCTTTGGCAAGGTTGTCTGAAGAGTCGTGGAACTCAGGAGTGGTCCCGAATGACTAGAAGAAGGCTAACATCGTACCCATCGTTAAGAAAGGGAAGAGGGATGACCCTGCAAACTATTGACCAGTCAGTCTGACTTCAGTTCTGGGAAAAATCTTTGAAAAAATTGTCAGGGAGGCCATCAATCACAAACTCCTAACTGGTGGAGTATTAAGAAGCAACCAGCACAGATTTATCAAAGGGGAGTCATGCCTAACAAACCTGGTGTCCTTTTATGACCAGGTAACTAACCAGCTGGACATGGGATATGAAGTTGACATCATCCACCTAGACTTCAGTAAGGCCTGTGATACTGTTTCCCTTCATATTCTCCCAATTAAGTTGGAGGATAACGGCCTAGACCAGTCTACAGTGAGTTGGGTTGGCAACTGGCTCAGAGGCTGATCCCAGAGAGTTGCACTCGATGGGTGGCCTCATCCTGGAGGGCTGCCTCCAGTGGTGTCCCCCAAGGATCAGTGCTCTTCAACATCTTTATCAATGACTTGAATAAGGGAGTGGAAAGCGCAATGATTAAGTTTGCAGATGACACCAAGCTGTGGGGAAATGTGGGTACATCTGAGGATAGAGTAAGGATCCAAGATGACCTTGACAGACTGGTCCTATGGGCTGAATACAATCAGATGAGGTTCAACAGGGACAAATGCCGGGTATTTCATCTGGGTAGGAAGAACCTTCACCATAACTATACAATGGGTGGTGGTCCACTGCCTGACACCACATCTGAAAGGGACTTGGGGGTGACAATCCACTGAAGGATGAATATGAGTCAACAGTGTGAGGAAGTTGCCAACAGGCCAATTTGAACTCCAGCATGTATCAGCCAACATGTAGACAGTAGATCCAGGAAGGTGCTCCTCCCCTCCATTCGGCGTTGGTGAGGCCACAGCTGGAGTACTGTGTTCAGTTCCCAGCACCGCACTTTAGGAAGGATGTGGATAAGCTTGAAAGGGTACAGAGAAGGGCTAGCCATATGATTAGGGGCCTACAGGATAGGCCTTATGAGGAGAGACTCCGGGAACTGGGTTTGTTCAGTGTGAGTAAGAGAAGGCTGAGAGGTGACTTGATAGCTGCCTACAAGGATGTTAGGGGTGAACACCAAGATCTAGGGGAGCAACTCTTCAGAAAGGCACCCCTTGGGAGGACAAGAACCAATGGGCACAAGATAGTTGAGGAAAAATTTAAGCTAGACATAAGGAAAAACTTCTTTTCCATAAGGGCATCTAGAATCTGAAACACACCCCCAGCAGAGGTGGTACAGTCCCCATCCCTGGAGCTGTTCAAGAGGAGGCTGGACAAGCACCTCCTTGAGCTCGTTTGAGCCCACTTACCTCCTGCTTATGGCAGGGGGACCGAACTTGAAGATCTTACGGGTCCTTACTGGTCCTTCTATTTGTTGTAATTATTTTGTACTTGCTAAGTGCTATAGGTGGCCATGTTCGCATGTGTTTAGTGTTTATGTAACAAGTGCTGGGTGGATGGGAGACTCTGGGGCTGCAGCGTGGAAGCACCATGCAGCTGGAATTTTCCGCACAGGGTCTCTCAAGGGGAAGTCCAGGGCCTGTCAATAATGTGACAGTCGCCGCTTCGGGCCAATGAGAAAGCGCCACATGTAATTAGACCGCCCTGCATCACAGAGAGTATAAAAAACATTGCGCTGTGAACTTTGGGGTCTTTGC
>NW_017728925.1:3596627-3598001 GCF_001723895.1 Crocodylus porosus
ATACAACACCAGTGTGAGTGGGTGCTCACTGGTGCACCCAGCATAGTTGATTTTGTTTTGTTTAACCCTTATTAATAAAATTAAGCCTGACCTTTAAAGCGAGCGTGATCTGCGTAAGCCCGACTATCAAAAGATCCTGTCCACACTATTCTTTGATTCTGCAGGTGTCAGGGAGTGCCCAGAGCCCCTGACAGTGTGCATCTGCCAGGAGCAGCAGTATCTATGAGCCAGGTGCATACACAGCCTGTTGTGTGTCAGGACGTAGTGGCTGAAAAAAATGGACCTCACCTTCTGATGGTCCTGGGGCAACCCTTGCTGATTCCAAAGGCAGGACTCCACAGTTTGCACACCTCTTGGGCCCTGATCTTTTGGGGGCAGAGGCAGAAGTGGAAGAGAACCTTCCCACACCACTGGGCTTGCAGTGTGTCAGGCAGAGATGACCTCAGCCAGGGCATGGCCCGTGCACTTGTCCGTCTGTGATTTACTGTATCACAGGAAGTATGATCTGGGGCTCACATAGCCTAATGTGTCTCCTCCCCTGGGAAACCCACAGCCCCAGAATGCTGGTGGGGAACCTCACTGAGCATACTACCCAGCTAGCAAGGTGAATTATATAGCCGTGGCTACAGAGATAAGGTAGAAGGGGGAACTGGAAGAGGACAGCAGCATGACTTTACAGGGAGCACAAGCACAAAGCTCCTGAAAGGAAAATGGAGAGATAAAGGAAGGAGTGGGTGGCATTGCCTGGCCTGGCCTCCTCAGAATCAAGGGTGCTGTGTTCCCAGTAGGGTACTGACAGCTTGCATTTTAACAACCACACTGCTGCCATTACACTTTCCATAGTGCAGCAAGGATGGCCAGCTTTTTTCCCCAGCAGTACCAAGCACCCTTCCAAGCTCACAGGCATCTCAGCCCTCTGCTGTCCTCCCACATCCACGGTAAAGTGGCAGCCACTGGTGTAACACTGTGACTAAAGGCTGTGCTTCAGCTCTCTGGGCACTGTGCTACTCGTGCAGCAGGACTTGCCGGGGTCAGTCACAAGCAGTTTGCTGCGGCCAGAACCAGAGTTGGAGCTGCAAACCTGGCTCTAGCTGGGGCAGTACTGGGCAACTCTGTACAGATCCTTCACCTCCCTGAGACTCCTTGTGTGCTGCTAGCACCAGCAGGGTGGTCTGCAGGGCTCACATCCAGTTCCTTCAAAAGCTGGGGGTTGCTCTGTTGAGGAGTTCATGACCCCTTGCAGAGCTATTCCCAAAGACACAGAGTCACTGTCTGTCTCAAAATTTATTCAGCATGCTGGGCACCCTGAGCGAACTCAGAGGCCCCAAATAAAACTGTTAGAGGCATTTTATAGTTTACAGACAAGATGCGCGC
>NW_017728925.1:3600496-3601746 GCF_001723895.1 Crocodylus porosus
ACACGGACCCACACGTAGTCACCGGGACTGAAGGGGTGTATCTCGCAATCAAAGGGTACAGGTTGCTGAACAGCAGCACGGCACTGTAAAGAAGTAAGCTGCTTCTGCAAAGAAATCACATAATGGGTTAAATTCTCATCTCCCGCTAGCAATCCTGTCGCTGGAGGAAGGAAACCACAGGTAATGGGGGGTGGATGACTGAACAAAAGCTCATAGGGAGATATCTTAACATCAGCTCTAGGCGCGTTTCGCATAGCAAACAGTGCAATGCCTCGGGCCACTTAAGCTGAGTTTCCGAACACACTTTGCCTAGAAGGGTTTTTAGAGTCCAATTTGCCCTTTCCACCCCTCTAGATGACTGAGGGTGATAAGGGGTGTGAAGCTGCCTAGTGATTCCCAACCCTGTGTACATTGTTTGTAAGACCTGGGAGGTGAAGTGACCTCCTTGATCTGAGTCAATGACTTGAGGTATACCAAACCATGGAATAATGTCCTTTAGAAGTGCATGGGCGACTTGCTGATGAGAGGCATGGGTGGCAGGAAACACCTCCACCCAATGGGTGGGCTGATCTCGCACTACTAAGGCATATCTGTATCCTCGGCACCAGGGAAGTTCGATGAAGTCTATTTGCAGTCTCTCAAATAGTTGATATGCCCAAGGTCGGCTCCCAGGTGGGGCTTTTCCCTCTGGGCCAGAATTGAACGCTGGGCAAGTGGGGCAGACACTGGTCACTTGTTTAGCCACTGCATGGATCCCAGGGGCAAACCAAACTCGGAGAATGGTTTCAGCTTGCCCATGGACTATTTGGCACAGGGGCCGCTGTAATATTTTAGGCAAGATGGGGCGGTCATCGCTAGTGTACCACAGTCCATCTTTTGAATAAGCCCCATAGAGACATTTCCAGTCTTCTTTTTCTCCTTTGCACGCTTGCTCATATCCTTCCAAGGCTCTGGGTGTCTCCCACACAGGAGCAAGGGCGTTGAGAGTTAGGGGTTGCAGAGCAGCAGCTTTGGCAGCAGCATCCGCCCACTCATTTCCTTTAGCCTCAGGCGTGCTCCCACCAGTGTGTGTGGCGACATGTATTACAGCTATCTGTCTGGGTTTCTGGATGGCTTCCAGGAGCTCAGAAACCTGAGTGGAGTTCGCAATCTTTGCTCCGGAAGAAGTAATGAAGCCTCGCTGTTTCCATAATTGCCCGGTGGAGTGACAAATTCCAAACGCATACCGACTGTCAATGTATACGTTTAAA
>NW_017728925.1:3601757-3621043 GCF_001723895.1 Crocodylus porosus
TGGTTTTTGGCTATGTGCTTGTTTTTGAAACGCTAACTAATCCTTGATTGCTTCAGACTTTAAGACGACTAAGGTTTAGTCATTCCAGAGTCTTATCAGGCTGTGTTCGTGAAATGCTGAGTCTTGTTTTGTAGTTGATTTCTACAGTATTATCTATGAACTTGTTAGAAAATTTCTACAGCTCTTCCCTAGTTGGTGCTGCGTTCAGTCTCTCCTCCTCTCTGTCAGGAAGAGGGCTAATTGCCCCTTTTAAATATGGGGTTATGCCAAGCAAGCCACTTCCAAATCGGCTACCTAGTTTCTAGTCCTGCATCTCCTATATGGGCAGCCTCTTCCACCTCTCTGTGTCCTGCTTTTCCTAGGAGATCTGCCTAAGATAGTTAAATGGCACCATCACCAAATTAAATTTGCCTACTGAGGCTAAAAATCCAGTTCCAGTCTCCACTGCACATTCAGAGGCACTACACACCCAAAACAGCATCCATGCAGAGAAGGGGCCTAGCCTGGGTTTTGCCCTACTGCTGTGTGGAAAGTGGCTAAACTGAAACCTTGCAGAACCAGACAACCTCCAGGTTCCTGCCACCCCAGCCAAGGTGTGGAGAAAGGGCCAAGACAAGGGTGCTAGTTAGGCTGCAGACCTGGGAGAGGAAGATGCAGGTGCATTAGCAGTCCTTTCCAGTTCTCTCTGCTGTGAACTACATTTCCCATTTCCCATTGCAAAGGAAAACTCCACTTCCTAGAGTGCTTTGCAAAAGAAAACTACGTTTCCCAGAACCACTTGCAAGGAAAATTTACACAAAAGAGGAGAGTGGCCAGGTTCTCATGCCCACTGGGCTGCAATGAGAAGCTGCAGTCACACATGCCCCGCGTGGGTCTGAGGCTGTCTGTCCTGCAGTTGTTCTGCCCCCTGGAGTGGAAGCTCCTCTAGACCTGGCCTCAGGTGAGTGTCACGGCAGGAGAAGCAGTATGTGGGGCGGGGGAAGTGGGACCACTGACTCTGTGGAAAGCAGCAAAACAAGCCAACAAGCTCCAGCCTGAGGAATGGCAGCAGGGAGAACCTCGGGGCTGGGAGGGAGATGCTACCAGCTTCTCTGATGGCGAGGAGAGCAAGGGCTTCACAGACCAAGTGCCTGCCTGCAGCTCTGCCTGAGTGCAGAAGAGGCAAGGTGGCGAGATGCTCCGGGGGTCTTGCAGCAACCCATGAAGCCCTCCCTGAGGACATCTCACCCTGGAGAGGACTCAGCTGTTTGTTTTCCCTCCACAGGGAAGGTGAAGCATAGGTGGCAGAGGCTGCTATGTCAGTGACTGCCTGGGAGCCATTGATTTCAGTTTCCACTGGTCCTTGCAACGGGGGGCTGCTGAGAGCTCCCTGGGTGTGCCGCGTACTGTGCAAGAGCTCCCTCCTTCAAAACAGCATTACACAGAGCTTGCCACAAGCACCAGCAAACCTAAGCCTGGCTCAGCAACTGATCCTGGACTGGGCTGCTCTGTTAGACCTTGCAACTAAGACATTGCCAAGTGGTGTGCAGTTGTGACCATCATGACACAGAGAAATGTGCAAGTGAACATCATGGGGCTAAGAAAAGGGCAGAGGGGTCATCCTGACAATCTTACTGGAAGAGCAGAAGGGAATCCCTTGTCAAATTCAGTTCTCTTCCATGGGCTTTAGGGCTCAGAGGAGTGGCATGGCCCAGTAGATGCTGGTCAGGGAAGTGTTGGGTATGATGTGCTCTAGGCTGTGTTTTGGCCATGGAGGTGATACTGAGCTGGTCACTTTTCCTTTCTCTGCCTCAGTTTCTCCAGCTGTCCTATAGCTAATAATAAGCCACCCATGCTCTTAGCTCACAGAATGGTTGGTCATATTTTGTGGTAGTTAGCACCTTGTCCAAGAATGGGATTTTCACCAGCTTGGAATTGGTCCTATTCGTCGTCCAATGCAGTGAAGTTTTCACTGACTGTGACAGTAACTGTTGGGCCATTGCCTTTTAAAAATCCCATTTCTTATATTCTTTGTGGAGAGACAGAAAGCGGGGAGAACATCACTCCCCAGGGAGCCTAGGACTGTTCTGCTTGCAGTGGCATCTCCTGGGGGAAAGGGTCTATTTGCCAATGGGTCCCTTCCCATGTTCTCTCGGCTGGCACATGAATCCAAGTAGAAAACTTCAGTTCCAAGCTGTTTGTTGAGACAAGGAAGATACCGTGTTTTTTGCCACTGTAGTTTTGCTGAACTTGGCTTCAGAAAAAAAGTCAATGTCATCTTCTAGGCTGGTGTCCTAGCTTCATGGGTTGTGAACCTTGTTAAATACTGTAACTTGAGTTTTAGCTAAACAAAACTTCTGTGTACAGTACGGACCTATGTGAGGGTAATATGAGCCATTGCAGCTGTAAGGGCCTGGACTGGGCTCTTTTAGATGGGGAACCCAGTAGGAAAAACAGGGACCTGAATAAAGTTGTACTGGTGACATTTGATGGTTGCTTCCTTCTGAGTCAACAGTGGACCAGTACCCTTGGTCTGTGTGAAGGGAACCTTGGGCTGGTGGAGGAGCCCTCTTTCAGGTAAGAAGTAAAACCAAAGTCCTGGTTACTTTCGAACAAACATGTCACTTTCAACAAGAGCCAAGCTGGTGCTCACTGTTCCCATTTTCCAACTCAGGTAGTTGCATTTTGTCTTCCTAAATGCTTTCAGCTGGACAGGATCATTTTGATTCTCTGACCTAAGCTATCACAGGGCAGTATTGGAAACTATTACAAGTTGCTGTGTTCCACCCCAGAGACAGCTGTGCTTCTGAGTGATGTGGACTTTCAACCTGTGCCCCAAATGTGCTTCTCAGTAGCATATCTGGTAATGGCAATATCCCCTCTAGAGAAATGACTGGACTGCCCAGCCAAACTATACCAGCATCCTACAGGACTGCAGATGCTGAATGCCAGCGTGAGGGTTTTCAGTCAAGCTTCTGACCCCCCCACAGCTTCCCACACAGGGGTGCTGACAGTGCTGCTGCTCCTTTGGTGGCTACCACCTCACTCAGGCCCCAGCAACTGTATTTCCTAGATGGTTTCCTAGCTGGCCAAGCTGTGCATTGGTCCCAGCAGTCACATACCCCTGTGCTGGATCCTCATCCTTCCCATGCTGTCTTGACTCTTCTTGGGTTTCCATGGCATCACTTAGCCAAGCATGGAGGGGCTGTGCTCACCTGTCCTTGAGAAATCTAGACAAATCTAATTCCTAGAGAAATCTTATTCCTCTGTTAAAGGGGGCCAGGCTGTGACCCTCAACCCACCCATAACTGGCTGACTGGTGCTCCCAGGGCACAATGCCATCTAATGCCACTCTCAGGAGAAGGCCCTGTGAAATAAGTTTGCAGTTAATACCAGCGGGTGATAAAGAAGGTGGGTTGAATGAATCCAAGGGGCTGGAGAGCTCAGGCACTGTTTTTAAGCCTTTCAGTGATGCCTGCGGGGCTTGGTCTCACCCCAGCCCTCCAGTTCAAGTATATTTCTATGCTGCAGATTCTTCTCTGTTTTTCCCCATTCCAGGCCTGGGGGCACCTGGGTGGAACGGGCCCGGGGCAATGGTGGGCATCAGGGGTGCCTGGGTGGACCAAGTGCATGGAGCCCTGGAGCATGGCTGAGTGAAGTTCTGTGGTTTCAGGTGCCGGTTACTTTGGCTGAGGTGTCTGAATCTCCCAGAGGCCCTGTGTGGCCAAAGGGCAGAGGCCACTCGCCAGCATGCAAGAGAATGACCAGACTGTGCTCGCAGTTGGTAAGGGTTTGCTTGCATGTAGACACTGCTCTGGCTGATTGGCTGTAGCTCATGCTTCTTCTCTGGGCCTTTACGTTTTGTGGTGATCTGTCCTTGTAAGAGTGGCTGGAGTCTGGGTAAGAGGCATTGTCCCTCAGTGGTGCTATCCTCTGGGCTTTGATCTAGGGTGGTAAACTGCTGAGGCTGTCTTAAGTCACAGTAATAACAATCCCTGGTGCACCTTATATGGAAGGGCAGAATAGCAGTGTGCCCAAGCCCCCATTCACTCCCTCTGTGTAGGCTGTTTCTCTCTCTCTGGAGCTCAGGCTCTCTTCATGGTAGGTGCTGGTCTCCAGGCTCCGTGTAAGTTCAGAAATGGGCAGTTGGCTTAATCCTTGTGTTGTGCCAGAACCTGGTCCCTGGATGTGAGGACTCAGCATATCTGCCATCAGTTGTCTTTCTCCCCCGGACATCTCCAGGCATTTTCCTTCCACCCAGATTGAATGACTCCTCCAGCTGAGAAGGGTTTGGAGTTTGCAGCATACTCCCCCATTTCTCTTCCTTGGGCAGGATTTCGCATTCCCAGTGCTGCTATGATCTCCTGGTTGGAGCAAGGGGAAGAACCGCATGTCCTGGATCCTCTGGACTCAGAGACGACAGAGATTCCAAGAGTCGCAGGTAAGGGAGAAAGTTGTATGTATTGAATCAGGTCCACACTTACATGTCCATGCTGCAGGGCACCAGAATTGCAAGCTGTCATGCCAAACAAACCAGTTATGTGCTGGAAGACTGCCAGTTAGCCATGGAAAGGGTAATGGAATTGTGCCCAAGGAGGCTGACTTCAGGGTGCAGTGTAATCTGAATTCTGGTATTTGCTAATGTTTGTGTGTCTGCCTCTACAGCCATACTGTTGTTTAGTATGTAACTCTCAGCTGGGCTTTAAAGGTAGCACCTCATGCCAGCTGGAAACCAAATGAAGAACAATTCATGGTAGAAGGGCTGGTGCATTCCAGAGAAAGGCACCCAGAGTGAGGGGAAGGCCTTTGGTGCATATTCCTCAGAGTACTGGGTTCTTGTCTCACCTGGATGGAAAGCAGGTGGGTTCTTTTAGCAGGGAGAGCACATGAGCAGCCAGCCATAGATGAAGTGCCCACACTATGTGGCACAGGACAGTGCAGAGGGGACAGCTGTCTTAAGGATGGAGTAAACACAGGAGCAGATAACCCATCTGGCTGCTTCCAGAAGCAGTAGGCCTAGTCTGCATGAGAAAGTTGTTCTGTGAACTTATAGTTAAATCCCCTGAGTGAAAGTGGTACAAGTTCCCACATGTAGATGCTCCAATTTCAGTTTGAGTGGCTTATTCTGGATACCTCCTACTTCCAACTATTTTGGTTTGTTTGCGCTAAACTAACCTCAATCTGGCTAAACCTGAGATAAGAGCGTTTTCACAGGCTGGGGACTTGCCTGAATGGGGGACTTAGATCACATCTCAAGATGGAAGGGGCTTGCCCTGTGTACAGGCAGGGTCATGGCATTAATGGCTCAGCCATGTGCAGGTCCCTTCTAGTGGTCCCCATAGCCAACAGGGTGAGTCACAGCCAGATTTCCTCTTTGCTCCTGCAGATGAGGGGATCCCAAGCAACAGCAAGGTGGATGCTTCTGACTCTGAGAAAACAGAACTGCATGAGATGCTGCTGAGAGGATCCAGCCAAGCCACTTCCTGGAGCCTGGAGAGCAAGTGCCAGGTACCACAGGCCTGTCAGGGCCCTTCAGGCCAACCTGACTGTGGGGAAGGCACAGGGGAGCTCCATGATGTGACTCCACCCCCAAGAGCCTTGGCCGGGGAGAAGCCCTACAAGTGCATGGCCTGTGGGAAAAGCTTCAGCCAGAGCTCTGATCTCATCCGGCACCAGCGCACGCACACAGGCGAACGCCCCTACCAGTGCCCAGCCTGCGGCAAGGGCTTCAGCGACAGCTCCACACTACTTAAGCACCACCGCACTCACACAGGCGAGAAGCCCTACAAGTGCACGCAGTGTGGCAAGGCCTTCATCCTCAGCTCCTACCTGCTGCAGCACCAGCGAGTGCATGGCCGCGACAGGCCCCACCAGTGTGGCAGCTGTGGGCGCCGCTTCGGGCAGAGCGCTGAGCTGATCCAGCACCGGCGTGCCCACCTAGGTGAGAAGCCCTACAAGTGCCCAGCCTGTGGGAAGGGCTTTGGCCAGAGCTCTGACCTCATCCGGCACCAGCGCACACACACAGGCGAGAAGCCCTACAAGTGCCCAGCCTGTGGCAAGGGCTTCGGTGACAGCTCCACGCTCATCAAGCACCAGCGCACCCACACTGGTGAGCGGCCCTACAAGTGTCCAGCCTGCGGGAAGGGCTTTGGTGAGAGCTCCACACTCATCAAGCACCAGCGCACACACACTGGTGAGCGCCCCTACGTGTGCGCCCAGTGCGGCAAGGCCTTCAGCCTCAGCTCCACCCTCTTCAAGCACCAGCGCACCCACACGGGTGAGCGCCCCTACCCATGTGCCCAGTGCGGTAAAGCCTTCAGCCTCAGCTCCAACCTGCTGCAGCACCAGCGCACTCATGCTGGTGAGCGCCCCTACCCATGTTCCCAGTGCGGCAAGCGCTTCGCTCAGAGCTCCAACCTGCTGCAGCACCAGCGCACCCACACTGGCGAGCGCCCCTACCAGTGCACCCAGTGTGGGCGCCACTTCAGCCTCAGCTCCAACCTGGTGCAGCACCAGCGCACTCACCTGGGCGAGCGCCCCTACCAGTGCTCACAGTGTGGCAAGCGCTTCGGGCTCAGCTCCAACCTGCTGCAGCACCAGCGCACCCACACTGGGGAGCGACCCTACCTATGTGCCCAGTGCGGCAAGCGCTTTGGCGACAGCTCCACCCTCAGCAAGCACCGCCGGACCCATGCAGGGCAGCATCCACACACCTGCGCCCCGACTGGCAAGCGGGGCCTGGGGGATGGGACCATGTGCCTGCAGCAACCCTGTGGGCACCGGGGTGAGGCTCCTCACCAGAGCACCCAGTGTGGCAAGGTCTTGGGCCAGAGCACTGGTGTGAGCCCACACCAGCACACCCATTCCATGCAGGAGTCCTGCAAGGACTGGCCGCTCTGTGCTGTGGCATCCTGCCCTTGACCTTGGCTGCCAGGCTCTTCTGCACCATGGCATCCTGCCCCGACTTAAGCCAGCAGGTGTTGGGGGACTATATGTCTGCTAAGGGGGACAGATTGTCTGCCAGGGAGGAACAAAATGTCCATCAGAGGGACAAGATGTCCACATGGGTCTCTGCAGCCCACTAGCCCTATCCCAGCAGCATGGGATGGATGAAAGTGCCTCAAGCAGACAGCCCCCAGCTGTATGAGGCTGCCCAGGTGCCATCAAACCCCTGACCACCTCTTGGCCTCTTCTGTCCCGTGTTGTAGTCTCTGAAGCTCTGCAGGTGCAGAAAGGACCTCAGGCTTTGACCGTGTGAGGTTGGTAAATGCCTGCACGAGGAGGCCTCTTCTGCAGTTAGGCTTCTACAGTGTTGGCCCCATGGAGGCACCTTCAGTATCAGCCCTGTGCCACTTGGGCTGGAAATGGCTACTGCTTCACCCCTGAGCGCTACCATGGGGCACTGCCCCAGCTGTACAGCGTAGAATGAGGAAACCTGTTAAGGACCTGCTCAGGTGGTGTGCACTAAAGTCTGACTTGCACGCAAATGTAGGACTTGGTTCCCAGTATGCCTCTGTGAGGAGGGGGAGAGGAACGAGCAGGGGAAGACCATCTGTAGGGAAAGCAGCAGCAATGGTTGAGTGGCTAATCCCCACTTCTCCACTTTAGTGGAATGGAGCTAAGAAAAGGGAAAAAACTAGGCCAGATCCTGAGGGGAAGGTTTCTGTGGGTGAGATCTGTGAAGCTGTGAGACTGGCAGGCCAGGTGGCCACCCTGTCACCTGAGTCATTTCACAGTGGATTGGATGTAAAGAGCCATCCTTAGATGTTAAGGGTCCTATGAAAAATAATGTCTCTAAATGCAGGGAAAGAACTGGGCCAACACCACAAGGCAGGCGTGACTCTGGGAAGCCTTTCTTGTCACAACCTGGCATGAAAATATTACCCGGGCGTCGCATGTCCATGGAGTCTGAAAAGATCCCAGGTGACAATTCTTAAGAAAAGCTGAACTGATCGTGCATGTGCAGTTGATAGTTATGCCTACTTCGGAGCTGTCTGAATTGGAGGTTTCCAACCTGAAAGTAGACATCTTGGCTCTCTTTGTTTCCTTCCCAGTGAGTGCATGGTGCTGTGTGGGATGTTTCTGTGAACTCTGATAGAGAACTGTTGCAGTTTGCATACAATAAAGAGACCTGATATGTTTTAGCCAATTGCCTTTTCCAGCACCTGGGAATTCTTTCTTTCCTTCACCCTGGTTGCTTGCTTTTTTGTAGTGCCCTGAAACACCCCATGTATTTGACAGACATAAACCAACAGGCCCCTTCCCAAAGCGCTAAGAATCTCTCATCAGCTCCCCTCCATCCCCTGAACAGAGAGTACAGCCCATGTCTTTGTCTGTGGGGGAATTAAGCAGGTACCTGGAGGATTTCAGCAGAATCTTAATCAAACAGGAGAAGCTTAAAACACCCCTCTCCTGACTTGACAGCTTGGTACAGCACAGGTAGCGGCAGCTGTGAGCATGCCCCCGCTGGGAAAGGAAACCAGCTCCGGTCATTCTGGAGAGCTCACGGCCTGCAGGTGCAGGGAGCTGTCCCAAGGTTGGGCAGCCTGGAAGGAACTGTGCGGTGTGTCAGGCTCTGGGATACAGGTAAGGATATCCTCTGTAAAACAGGACTGTCTGTCATTATTAACAGAGAGGTATCTGCTTCCCCATCAAAGGCAAAAGAACTGGGGTACTCTGTAAGCAACAGCAAGGACATTTAGCAGCTCCAAAGAATGTCACGCAAATGAATTGAATAAGGCAACTTTGGCCATGTTTTCATGACACAAGTAAAACCACCAGAACAACAGGGGTAACAAGAAATGTGCAAGTCAGCATCACTCTGTAAGCCTGAGCCCTGGTGGGCTCTGCAGCTACCCGCCAGGTGTGCCATGCCAGCCTGGTGCAGTGGTTTGAGTCAGTCTGAGCCTATGGTGACCCCCAGGGGCAGATGTGCTTACATCCCCCTCTGATTCCCCATCTGCCCAAAGTTTAAAACTAGCTGCCTAGCAGTGGCAGCAACATTTCAAGTCAGGCAGTTCTGAGGGAGTCTTTTGACTTCATGGCTCATTATAAAGTTTTTGCCCCTTTCTAAATTCATTCCAAAGGTGTTAATGACCTTTTCTTCTTTGTAATGGTCTTTCTGTTCTACCTATTAAGCTACCCTCTGCTTTGGATTCTGCTGTCTGGTAATGAAGTGCCTATTTCACAGCCCTGCAGATTGTTTTTCACTCATTCCTATGAAGCTGTATTTGTTTTTGCTTCAATCTTAAACTGAGTGATACAGCCCTAGGCCCCTAGCATATTAGTAAAGCTTCTAGTTTATTTTTAACTGGAGAAAATATGTGTTGTTTTATATGCAATGATGCACCTGACCACCTGCACCCCCCTTTTCAAAATTCTAGATCCATCCATGGTGGCACCAGGTCTTTTCCTATATCTGCACAGGCCTCTGTACAATCAAGGGCAAGTCCTGGGTCTCCATTCACTGTTTGGACAGTGCAGTCATGGTTCTGCACAGGGGTTAAAGAGTAACACCTCAGCCCAGGCCTGGAGACCAGCTAAGTACCTGGCTAGTAGGGTATGCTGGAAAACCACTACTGCCCCACCAGCCCACAGTGATAAAGCTCTGTGCTGGAAGCAGTGGGCTAACTGATGCAGATGCTAATTGAGGCAGTGACTTGCCTCTGTGGCACATCCAGCACCAGCAGTCCCTCACAGCTGAGGATGATTGTCTTCTATGATTGCCTTATCTGTGGGTCTAAAGATGGCTGCCAAGGCCAATTCAGGATCCACATGTTTTACTGCAACTCAGGCACATGTTTCCATGCAGGGTGTGTGGCTCTGGATTCTTGGTTTGATCTGTGACACTGTTTCTGCCACTCCCACTTTTCTGTCCCCTTTTGTTGTGAGATTTTAAAGTACTGAAATCCCTGTGATTGACTCTTCTTCCATTTAGGGTGGCCCTGGGTAATAGTGTCCTATGAGTTGATGCCAATATTCCATTTTTTTCCAAATTGGCCTTGAGGATATCCTTGCCCTCCTCTTGAGCATGCCTCTTGACTGAGCTGGAAGAATAAAACTTGCTTTGGGAGTCTGGAATTGGACATCTGGATGACATGGTTAGACCAGCAAAGTTGATCTTGGATGATCATTGCCTTGATGCTTGTGGTGTTTGCTCGTGAGAAGACGCTAACATTGGTGTGCATGTCTTCCCACTGGATTCAAAGGATCTTCCATAGGCAGCGTTGATGGCACTTCTCCAGTGGGTTGAGGTGTCTCCTGTACATTGTCCATGTCTCAGCTCCATACAGTAAGGTAGGGCTCATGACTGCTTGATAAACCATGCACTTGGTTTCCAATCTGATGTCACAATCTTTAAACACCCATTTCCTTAGGCATTGAAAGGCTGCACTTGCACATTTGAGGTGATGTTGGGTTTTTTTTGTTGATATCAGCCTTCTGCAAGAGATGGCTTCCAAGGTACAGGAAATACACAATGTTCTCCAGAATCTCACCATAGATCTGAATTACCAGAACTGGGGACTGCTCATTAAGATCTTGTTGACAGAAGACCTTAACATTCAGAAGACAAAGGTCCTCCATCAACAAGCTCTGTGGCACATAGGAGCTGTGTGAACCAGGTGGCTGCTGGGCTTCTCTCAGGAGCGCAGCCCCCCCCAAGGTTTAGACAGCCTTTCCCACAGGACAGGCTGGTGAGCTAGCGGCTTCCAGAGCAGCTACAGCCCCTACCATGGAAGTACAAGAGCCACAGGTTCATGTGGGGCTTTGTTTCGCATGTGGAAGTAAGATGCACGGAAAGGGTCCTCCCAGGTCAGCAAACACTGTTCCCTCTACCTTACCCACTCCTGAGCCACTGATCCCGGCCAAACCGGATGCTAACCTGGTTCCACCGGTTTGGCAGTGAGCATAAAGAAGGCACAGAGCAGGGAGCGATCACATTACAAATACAGTTGCTTTGACTCTTCTCCCCATTTAAACCTGAGTGCACCCAGCTATAGCTGCACATTCACAAAATGTTCTAGTAGCTTACAGGCTCTGAAAACTTCTGTAGGCTCTGTGACTTGTCTCAGCCCCATCCCCACCCCTCTGAGCCAAAAGGCAAATGTGTTATTGCCAGGAAGCCAAGGGACAATAAATCCAGTGGGGTAAATTGGTGCCCTGTCATGCTCACTTTAAGCTACTCAAGAGCCACAAAGGGGCAGAAATCCTGCAGGGGGCTCCTGGCATGTGGGAGTGTCCAGAGGGTACAGGCAGCTGAAGGGGTTTCACTCTGCATATTAAACATCTGCTAGAGCAGGGACTGGAACCCAGGTCCTCCCACACAGGGGTCCTCATGAAAGTAGAACTGTGACAATTTTCATGGGGAAAGGAATGGCATCCCAGAATACTCTTATGGTATTATGCTTAGTACAGTCACCTCAGTAGTGGAAGACCCATATCCAAATCCATTCTCCAAAATCTCACACCTTTTAAGATCCCCTCCTGTTTTGTGCATCTAGCTTCAATTTTTTTGAGCTGAAACTGGCAAATCTGACCTAAACTGGTGACTTTGGAATGACCAGAATGTCATTTTTTTCCAGCCAGTGTACTATTGCCCCATAGGAAATACTGAAATTAGTAGTAGTACATGTAACAGTGGGAGCAGTGAGCTAGTATATCTCTTGTGGTACCACAAAGAGGCCAAGCGAGCTAGTCTCACTGTGCTGAGCATTGTAAAGAGAAAGCCCCTGTCTTGAATTGTTCCCAGTCTACAGAACAGGTAGATCAGGTGGACAGGTTCCACATCTAGGTATATAATCAGTCCATTTATTTGGAACTTGGGGCATTCCCAAGCTATGGAAAGCCTCTGGGAGAGGTTTTTTCCTTCTTGCTGTTTTGGTGTTGTTATACACTGTTTTGCACTGTTATACACTGTATGTCCGGCAGCCTATGGTCCACCTGCTTGTCCGTAGCAGCTAAGGCAAAGGATGTCCCTTCCATTGGTCTCTGAGATGGGTTTTCTTCTGGAAATCGCACCTCACAGAGATGGTGCTCTTGCAGCGCAAATCCCCTGCAGCTCCCTCCATGAAGTGCAGCCCCCTGCAGTGGTGAAGTCAAGGAACTGGGGGCACTGTGGCAGAAGCCAAGACAAAAATGGTGCTCTTCTTTCATTGACATGTAGTGTCCCCCTTCCCCAGCAGAGGGCAGTAGCAAAACCTGCCACTTCTTTTCATCTAAGCATATGGGAAGGGAGCCAACCTCAAAGCTGGCAGAGGTTTTGAAGGGCCTGCAGAGGCTCCTGGGATCCAGTTGTGGGGAACCTAGGCAGGGAAATATACTGACAGCAAATGGCTTTTTGGTCCAGGATAAGCCATTGTGGGATAGCCTGAAGGAAAAGATAATGGTTTCCTTTTAGGAAAATCACTGAGTTGCCCTCAATAGGAAAGACTGTGTGTGGTGTTCATTATATAGGCTTTATGCCTATGGATACATTTGCCATGTATATATGCATGCATTGTGTTTTGTACATGTTATCTGTCCTCTCTGATATGTGTGTTGCGTGTAATTTTGTTGTGTCTGTGCAATGGGCTGCAAATGTTGTGTGGCGTCTACATATATGCATGTGGTGGCCATTTCCTGTATGTATGCCTATGTGATGTGTTTTGCCTTCAGATATGTGTTTGCCTGAAGAGTGTGGCATATGTGTGTGCAAGGGGTGTGTGATGTGTACCTGTATGCCAAGACTAAGCCTGCACATGTGCGTGCTGTAAGTGAACATGTTTGTGAGCTCCTGATGCACGTGCACTCCCTGTGCTGTATGCACTCAGGCCCCGCAGCCCAGAAGCCTTTCTATTTTTGCAACCCCTCTGGGGCCTGGCCAGAGCACGCTTACATTCCTCGTATGTAAGCGCTGTCAGATAAATAAATCCCAATGTCCGGGCTGGCACTATGTGGGCCATGCAGGCCATGAGTCACTCAGGGCCTGGCCTGCTGCCTGGTGTCTCCCTTGTCCTTGTGCTGGCCTGCAGGAACCTGGAGATGTTCTGATTTCCTTATCGCTTCTCCACACTCCCCCCTCGCACCCCATCCCCTACAGATCAAGAGACTGTCTGTCTGGTCCCCATGGCAGGCAGGGCCTTGGCAGAAGGGTGAAGGGAAAAGGGAAGTCACATTGTAGCTGCCTGCTGTGTGCTTGGCCGGAGGAGAAAGCAAGGATTTCCTGTCCCAGAGCAAGTGCTTCCCATCTCCACCCAGAGGCAGCACACCTTTGAGACTGTGGTGCAGGACATTCCCATTGGGCTTTGTGCAGAGAACCACCCTCTTTCCCTGTACAGTTCCCTGGTGTGTCATGGGGAGGTACACGTTACAGGCAGAACCCTGTGCATCACATGACTGTCCTGCCATGGAGGTGGCTACCTCGCTCCCACGCTGCCATGTGCCACTGTCTGGAATTTCATTCACCCACTGGAGGCTAGGAAATAACCCCCAAATGGAAATCCAACGTATACAATACAGGTGCAGCCTGAGTCTGAAGACAGCGTAAAACTACTGCTTCAGGATCAGTGACACTAGGTGCATCTACATGTTCATTAATGCGCAATAGTTACTGCACATTTAGTTTAGTACTTGCTTAATGAAGTACTAACTAAACGCACAGTAACTAGAGTTACTGCGCAGTAGTGCCAGTGAACGCCTTTTTCGTGATGCTGTTGCACAGTAGCCTAATAATACTGCACAATAGCGTAGTAGCACTGTTTGTGCTGTGACGTGCTACTGTGCAGTGTTATTAGGCTACTGCGTATTTGGGGGTCCTGTGCAGATGCGTCCACTGAAACCTAGTGACGGTCCCTTCGGTATTGATGTGGGTAATTATTTCAGTACCAATGAATTAGTAGGGATACATCCTTCTACTGTGCTCACCACCTGCTGCTGCGGGCTGGGTGGGGAATAGGGTGCTGGTGTGCTGGGAGTGGCGGCCCATCTGATGGGGGTAAGGAGTGGGTATTGGCTGTCAATGATTGTTGAGGTGAGGAAAACAGTACATCCTCACACTGAAAGCCACCTTGCCTCCTGTCCAAAAGAGGGAGCCAGAGGAAAGGTAACAATGGTCTCTGTGGACAAACATGTCATCTTCCTCTTGATCACCAAACCAAACCTGCCTCCCACACACTGCCATCCCTATCCAGGAGCCAAAAGCACTAGCTCCCCTGACTACAGCAGAGGCACAAGATAAACCTGGGTCATGTCTCGGACAGCAGCATCACCTCTCTGCTGCATCACCACATTACAATGTGCAGTGTAGACATGCTGCAACTGTAACACGCTTTATTTACCCCCTGATCCTGGGACAGATCTAGTCCAACTGTACGCAGACAACCTCCTTGACCAGGAGTCCCAGTCACGCACCAATGCCTAGCTCTTTGTGAGCACCTCTGACTGCTAGGCAGAGTGCTCTGGCTGCTCACACAGCTGTCTCCGCCCAGAACTGTGCATAGAGGAACTAACACCACGGCATTTCTTCCCAAGACTCAACAAGAACTTGGAAGATGATGTGGAAATGCCCCTTGTGGTGATGCCTTCCATGGCAATATTCAATTATATTCTCCTACTTGTATTATATACCTCTTCTTTATGCATAGAAAGAAGGAACTGTGAATGAATAGGTAATTTAATCCATTGGTTTGTGAGCGAACATTAATTTTGAAATGGGATCCTTAAAGAAATTTAATGCCCTGGCCTGGACTATTTTCTGTACCAAATTATTTTACTAATGGTGCAAAGCAGTCAAACTTCCCACAGAGAAAAACCCGCTGCAATCTTGGGCTTCAGCTGGAGACATGTTTTTGGACCAGTGGCTATTTGCTGTCCTTCCTGAGTGATGGTTTATCTGTGAGCACAGGCTGAAGGATGGTTTTCTACTGCAGAGGATGCCAGGAAGAACTTCCTCCTGTCAATAACTGCCATCTCTTTTGTCCCCATTGGGGGTGAAATTACAGGCTGTTCATGGCCTGTCTCAAAAATAGCCACTGCCTCCTGTTGTTTGAAGCGGTGTTAGCAGGGCAGAGCAGGGGGTGACCTGACACAGCTGGGAGCGGGGGAGCAGTCAGCGCAGAGCAGAGCTCTGGGCCTCATCTCTCTGCTAGCTGCTCTCTGTTTTCAGCTCTGCAGTCCACCTATTCTCCCTCTGTTCAAACAGCTTCAATTTGTTTGGCTCTTAATGCTGGCTGGAGCCAGAGCTGTGTGTCTGGGCTGCCCCAGCACAATGGCTCTTTGTTCCCGTCTGCTTGCTGAATTTGTTCCCTCCTTGTCTGTCCCTTGTCTGCTTCAGCAATTATCCTAATTAACAATGCTCCTTCCCTATACTCTGCCTCATTGGCTGCTCTGGGCTGTCCCCCCAGAGTCCTCTTCCTCCCTCCAACTGTGCAGGTGCAAGAGGGCGGTCTCTGCCTCCAGCAAGGAGCCAGGGAGCACATGCAACACAGCAAGGCACAAGGGATTCACCTTCACAGGCCACAGAGCACCTAGGCCAGCAGAAGCCTCGCAGCTGCCCTGTGGTGCGTCCCCTGAACCACGACCCGCGTACCTCGCTACAGCTGGGCCACGATGGCACATCCTGGAGATGCCACTGCTGAGATTCCAGTTTGGGGGCAAAAAGGTTCATGCTGCTGGGCCCCTGTGGTGGACCTAAAGGCCCGGAGGTCTCAGCTGCAAAATTTCCCCTGACAGCTGAAGATAACTGCAATTCCCATTTCCTTCAGAAGCAGAAGGGCAGCCAATCTGCAGGGTAGGCTGCTCTGTCTCCTCCACCACAGACCCCCGAGGTGCTTTGAACCTTTACACTCTAGCGCTGTGGCCTGTGCATGATGGGTATGGATAGGGCTGCATAGCAGGAGTCTGGCTTTAGGAGAAGAAAGAAAGGTTCTGGCTGGCTATTCTCCACAGTGAATTGCAGCTGACCTGCATCCATACTGATGCTGCTAGCAGGCTTGTGTGTATGTTCCACCTGCTGGGCTGGAAACATATTCCCAGAGGTCCCTGGGCAGCTCTCTAGGTGAATGCTCCTTCCTTCTGTTTCACAGGGTGGACCTTGTCTGTGCAATACTGCTGGGACCTGCCCCTGAAAAGCCAACTTTAGGCGAGACCCAATAACAGAGTCCTGACAACTATGCCTGTAGGACAGGGAGAGAAAGAGGCCTGGCCTGACCATAGCTTGTGCAATCACCCTCTGTTCACTTGAATTCCCCGTAGCTGCAGTCCTCACCAGCACCTATCTACCCATCTCGTCCTATCCTGTTGTGCAGTGCTGTTCGAGAGCTGCCTCCTTCTTTTCCAGACGTCACTTTATCTCAGATGTGGGCAAAATGAGTCTGCTTCCTGTGGGCTGTTAGGCCTGCCCCGCTGTTAACAGGAACTCTTCTCACCTGCACTTGGTTGCTGAAAGCTTCAGAAGCGTGGCTGGAGTTTCCACTGCAAAGCTGAGCTGGGCCTGCCATTGACGCTACTATGGCTGAGCTTCTTTTTCAAGATGGGGTAATCTGTGTTGCTTAACAGAAAGCCTCTGTTCACAGATAAACCATCATGCAGGAAGGACAGCAAGTGACCATGTCTCTAGCTGAAACCTCTGCCTAATATCCCAATGGATTGCTCTCTGTGGGCAGTTTGACTGCTATGAACCATTATTAACACAATTTGGTACAGAAAATAGTTTGAAGGGGTGATCTGCACCACACTAGGGGTGAGACTACAGGTCATCTCCCTAAGGCTTCAGCAAGAGGGACCATGTCTGCAGAGGAGAGCTGCCAGCACTTCTGCACACAGGCATGAGGTCCCACAGCAGTGGTGGGTCTGCATTTGCTGCTGATTCCTCTTGACCAATTTCTGGGTGTGGAAGCAGCAACAGCACAACTCCAGGTTTGTGATTAAGTGACGTCTAGTCCCTTGCTTTGGAGAGTCACCCCTGCTTGACCCAGGTGGGTGGCTCTGTGGGGAGGGCAAAGCAGTTGGCCCAGAAGTCTCCCTCAGAGTGGCCTCTGTACGGCCATGCTTAGTTGTCAGCAGCCCGCATTGCTGCAGTCCATGAAGTTCTCTGATGCACCAGTGAGAGCTTGTGAGTGGTAGAGCCACACTGACCAGGAGCTGGAGCTGACAGTCCTGTTCTTTGCAGACAGAGCAGGAAATATGATGAGTGCTGCCACTTCATCCTGAAAGCTCCCCCCCACCACACACAGTCTCACAAGGCTCTGCCCAGTCCCCTTTCTCCTCCAACATCCTCCTCAGGGAGATGCCAGAGGCTCAGCACTAACCTGATGCCTGTGGCACTTAGTTACACCTCATCCTCAGGGGACACAGGCAAGGCCATCACACAGGCTCCACATACATTACCCAGGGTTGGTACAAAAGGACAGCTTCACGGTTGGTCTGGATCAGAGAGGTGATGCTGCTCAAATGAAGATGTGTCAGACCTTTCCTCCCACTCCAGGCATCAGCCTCTGGGCTCAAGAGTGGCAGTGGTCAGATATGCTAAGCTTTTCCTAAGGGATGCAAACCCAGTCGCAGTGATACACATTGGCAGCTCCCCCCATCCTCTTCCTTTTGCTTTGTCTTGCTTGAAACATGACAGATGGTTTCTGAGCTGCTGGATCTTTGTGGGGCTGGCATGGCATCGCCACATGCCATCTACACAGAGGGTGCTTGTGGATGGAAGTTAACATGCAGCCAGCATAGGCTCCAAACATGCCCTGGGATGACCCTTGAGAACAACTGATGAGACAGAGCTAAGTCACAAGAGTCAGTGAAATCAGGATTGTCTTCTGGGAGCTCTCTCCTCTAGCAAGCTGCAAACTGCAGGCGCTCTGGGGAAACGTAATTAGCTCCCATTAGCCAGCCATCCTACAGGCTGCTGCATGGCATCTGACAGTGGTGAAGCAGCATCATATTACAAGGACTGCTGTGTAGTAAACAGCACGTGCACATCCACCTGACAGACAGACAAACACTCCCTGCCCAGGCCCACACTGAAATCAGTGATTCAGTGCCCACTGCTGCCAAAGAAAGGCATCCATTTTAGCATCTTTATCTGCACCCATAGTGCCTATGGGAGGTGGATGGCTTATCACAAGTACTCTGGGGGAGAGTTTGCCTGTCAGTAGCAGGAATTAGTATGTGAGGTCAAGCTCCCACCAGCATTAGGCCATACCCAGAGAACTGTTCCTTCAAATAGCCCTTCACTGCCAGCAGGACAGCTAGCCTTGGGGCACCCATGCGTAGTGTACCCAGCATGTGCAGGCTCCCTCACACTCCCGCTGCCTTGGTTCATTATTGAAAACAATATTTGGTGTCATCACAGTTTAGGGGAGCCCTGGCCCATCCCAGGGGAGAAACAGAAGCAGCTGGTCCCTAAGGGAAGCACATGATGAGTGCTGCACACCTGTGGGGACCATGACAGCAGCTGTGTCAGTGTTCCAGGATGTTTCCCACCATCTTCACTTGCTCCTCCTCTACTCCAGCTCCTCTCTGCGCCAGCTGCAACGCCTGTCATTGTGCTGCGGTGCTGCGTCCAGCCTCACCCCTGCCTGTTGTTTGGTTACCAGAATTTGCTTATTCAGCCCTGGAACGAAGAGGAAGCAATTACTTTCTTCCAGAAGGATTCAGCCCTTCTTAGTCTTCCCATTCTCACTGGCCCAAGGGGAGCTGGGGCTGGGGAGACCTAATGGCTGTGATTAGAAGCAGTGCTGGCCAATCCCTAGCCTTTCACCACTCGAAGAATCGGAGGAGGGAAGGGGGAAAGGAAAGAGAAGGGAGGCTGAGTGGAGTCACCCATTCCCTGTGCTCTATCCCAGAACAGGCTGTAGACATGTCTGTCCTGCAGGATGCTTCCTGTCTGGCTTAAGGGACTGTGCTCCTATCACTTCCCTGGCAAGAACTCCTGCAGCTTCCTGAGCAGCCAAGAGTTTCCCTCGACATTTTGCCTATACTTCTCCCTCCTAATTCCTCTGTGCCGCCTGGTAAGACCCAGAGCTGCAATTCCTATCCTTTGCAGGTGATCCTCAGCAGGAAACTAGGACCAAACAGGGTGGACAAAGGAACAAGGAGTCACCAGCCCAAGACCTGTCAGAAGGGCTACTGCCTGCTGGGTGCTACATGACCTGCTGCTTGTAAGTAGGCAACCATGACTATGCAGGCACCTGTGGCTAACTGGGGGTAGGTAGACTCCTGGGAGCCAGGCACACTCAAATTTCATAGATTTCATAGACATTAGGGCTGGAAGGGACCTCGGGAGATCATCGAGTCCAGCCCCCTGCCCAAAGGGCAGGAAGTCAGCTGGG
>NW_017728925.1:3621054-3628346 GCF_001723895.1 Crocodylus porosus
GATGACCCCCAAGTCTCTTTCTTCTGTAGTGCTAACCAACGTAGCACTGCCGAGCCTATAAGGGTGCTGCAGGTTTTTCCTCCCAAGGTGGAGCACCTTGCATTTATCGGTGTTAAACACCATGAGGTCCAGCTGGGGTGCCTGCTGCCCGGGCTCCTGACACTTCTACTCTTCCCCTCTAGCTCTCCAGAATGATCATCACTGCAGCCTGCCCTGTACCAGGCACGCAATGACCGGTGTTCTCAGGCAAGTCCCTTGACCTCACAGTCCCAAAGTTCCTCTGGCCGTCAGGCCAGTTCTTCCCTACCCAGATATCACTTTCTTCCATCCTTGGCCTAAGAATATGCTGGCAACTTGCACAAGAGAAAGCAGGTCCTGACAGGAACACAAGCCAAGAATGACAAGTCTTCTGGACAAGCAAGGCCAATGGGTCGTGTCTTGCCTCTCCCAACTAAGCCCTGAGCCAGAATGCTCTATGCACAGACCCCTCAGCACATCCCTCCCCATCACCCTGAAGCACTGTCATGGGAGTGCTGTATGAATGTCACCTGGCTGCATATGCCTGAGGGCATGTAGACAGTTAATATAAAAAGCATGATCTACTGGCACGTGGAAGAATCGAATATTGGTCACAAGTCTGCAGGGCCAACAAAGCTGTTGTCATTATGCACTGCAAATAGCTTCCAAAATACTTAATTGTGAGCAATTAGCTGGTTCCACTGATTCATGAGCCCCTTCACTTCCTCTCCTGCATCTCTGGGTATTGTTCATGCTCCCTTTGCCACTCAATGGAACAACCTCTTTTTCCAGTTTGGCAGGTCACCACTCTTTCCTCATTCAACCCCACTGAGCAAACCTAGCTCTTCCATCATGTGCATAGATGTGAGCTTGTAGTGATCAAGCCACACCAAAGCAGATTGCTCACTTGCACCACAGGCAGCAAAGAGCTAGGCGATATGCACATGCAAACCTTTCCCACGCACTGTCCCCCTAGTTACCTCACAGGAAACCAACCACAAAAGAACAACTTAGTATGTACAGGTGGGCGGCTGCATAGTGGGCAAGAGAAGGGTATGCAGTAGCAAACCCAACTGGGAGTTGCAAGAGGAGTCCACAGAGAAAAGGAGCTCCAGGGGCATCTGTAACACATGGCAATGGCTACTGTAAAATGGGTAGATGCCTGTGTGGACACTTACTATGATTCAAGATAAAATCACCCGCAGGGTTTGTCAATGGTTTACAACACTGATATGTTGTAAAATCACATCTGTAGTTAATCTAGGGCATCTTTCTGGCATAGACTTGGTCATATGAGCACAACAGACACTCCTCTAAAGCTATTAGCATTATGTGAGCTCAGACTGCCCCAGTACCAGTCCAGTACTGCCCAGGCACAGCATTGTACTAAGGCAGTCATGCTACTTCTGGTTCCAGAGCCCCTGCCCTCTCTGAGCTGGGAGCAGCAAAGCTACCCTGGCGGGCTACATGATTTCAGCTAATGCACCTGGAGCAGGCAGTGTCCATCTCGCTGTAGTGCTGCCTGGCACTAGCATGAAACAGGATGTAACAGGATGTGTTACTCTGGGGCAAAAATCTGGAATTTTTAAGTATTTTGGGATGCCAGGCCAGCATTATTCAAAATGCAACTGTCCTGAGCCAAACCAGAGCATTTTGTAGCTTTACCCTCCTTCTCCTCCTGCACTCCAGTGCTCATCTCTCATACTAGTATTTCCAATGCACTAAGCTCTGGTGGAACTGTGGCGTTCAGTACCTACCTACCTTTATAGCCTCAATAAAGGTATTAGTCACTGTTTCCTATTCACTTATTACTGCCTTATTTAGAAGTTTCAGCCTTCGAATCCAGGAGCGCATACAATACCAGCTGACTATACTGATCAAAGGCAAACCACTCATAGCCATTAGTCAAAATGAACAGTCTGCAAACACTGAAAATTGTTCCTCCAAACTCCTTGCTTCAGACACCAAGTTCCCTGCTGAGACAGTCCACAAGCACAGAAAAGGCCGCATGGGCTGGAGAAAGGATTCAGGATGAATTATTGGACAGCTCTAATTGTAGATGAAGTCAGAGCTGGCTCAGGTACTGTTCTTCATCTAATGAAGTGAGCTTCAGCTCATGAAAGCTTGTGCTATATATATAGATATATAAGTAGATATATATATCTACTTCAGTTAGTCTGTAAGGTGCAGCTCTATCCTGCTTGCTGCAAGATGGATCAGCTGGCTTCGTTGCAGTTTTCTGGGTAGAGCTTTCAGAACAGGCCTTAAGAGCAGAAGCTGTGTGAGTATCTGGGATAGTATAAAAACAAATCCCTGCTCTGAGGTTTGTTTGCTAACAGTTCCAGTTAAAGAGCTGTGCAGCATCTACCCCATCCAGTATTTTTACAATCAGTCTCCTTTGGGGTTCGCTGATCAGGGAGAAATGAACAGGAACTTGAACAGACAATTAAATCCTCCCAAAATACTGTGTGTACTGGTAGGTCTTGTGGATTGTATGGACAGAGCAGGCTCAACATTACTTGAGCCTTCTCAAAACCCGGGTTAAATCCCTCTGCTGTTAGAAAATGCTCTGTGTATGGCACTGTTGATGGGCACAGTCTTATACTCTTACCCAGTCTGAGACTCACTGGATATGTCCTACTGAACAGTGCTGTGAAGTTACAGTCATGAAGAGCATTAATCTATTTGAGAGAGTCACCACAGCCAAAATACAAATATGTTGTGCCCCCCTCGGTCCCTTTTGTATGCTGAACTTATACCTCTGGAACTTTTTGGTTCTATAGAAACAGTAAATGGCATTTGCAGCCATTTGCATCTGCGAAAACAGGTCCACAAGGTAACCCAGAGCTGCTCTTTCATCAGCCTTACCTGCCAGAAACCATCTTTGACATCTAGCAGAAAGCACTTTTGCCTTTGTGAATCCTAGCAGGATCTCTGCACTGGTGTGAAGGGTTAATGAGACTATCTCAGAGATGTGCAGAGTGGGCCTGTTTTTTAACAGCCCTCTCTCCCCTGTTCAGACTGTCATCCACATGACACCCTTTCAAACTCCCAGCTCCACTACCATATTGTGTATTTTAAGATTCTGAAGTTTCACCTCGGAGGGGACTTCCAAATTCTGTCTCTGATTGCTGCAACCTATATGCTCGACCTTATTACCTGTGGGACCTAAAACTCTCCACTCTCTAATAACTTCTTCGGCAAGGAAGCCAGGTTTTAGTGAGGCAGCTAACGGGGTGGGGGGCAGCCTGGTTGCATAATGACTTCTAAGTTTCGTTTCATGTTGATCTTTCATGTCTTCTATTTTTCTCTAGGCAGAAAGTATTTGTCTAAACTGTTAGTATTTGGGTGCAACTTCCCCTTCTTTGTCTGGTGCCAAGGAAGTGCTGAGACCTTCAGAAGCAGACCATGCCCACTGCAGAATTCCAGGTGCCCTCTGACCGGGCTGTTCTCTTCCAGCCTTGCAATTGCTTCCAAGTCTGTGGCTGAGTCCCTGAAGAAGCTCCATGTTTCAGAGATATCCCCACAGAACTGCAGCACAGCAGGGAGGGGAAAGGTGCATACAGTCAATCTTTACATGACTCAGTGCCTTTGCTCAACCACAAGGAAGAGTTAAAGGTAAAAACTGTTTTACTTCTGAGATCACGTTAGGATATCTGGGTATGGAGTCCCTAGAGGAAGCCAGCTGCAGTGCTCTAGAAAGGTTTCATTAATCTACAGAACTGCAATACAGATTATAAAGTGGGGAATATCATTTTCTACCTCCAATATGCCTCTTAGCTATTATCTTTTTTTTACCTGTACAGCTATAGAAAACTCCACTGGAAAAAAATTGAGATACAGGTCTCACAAGATCACACTCATGACTGACTGACTTCTACAAGGTGTGCTTTCTTCCAAGCCAGGAATACCAGTGTCCATTATCATTAGGCACTGCAAGGCTAGTTCATCTTTGAGCTGAGCTGGACCCAGGAATAAACAGAGGTGTAGTCCTCACTGTTTGCATCTGTGGGCCTGTTTAGAGCTGCCCTCATCTGTGTCCCTACCTGCAGTAGGTCTATGGGCTTACACAGGAATATGGGACTGGAAGGGCCTCCCAGACCATCATCTCCAGTCCACAGCTGGAACACTCTAGAATATGCCCTAGATAAAGCAGGGGAGACAAGGGCACTGCCAGTGCCCTGCCTCTGCAGTGACAGGGAAATACTCCATTAATTGCCACTGGCATGACACACAAGAATAACTAGGGCATGTGAAAGTCATGGCCACACTTCCTCGTGCCACCTGCCAAATTTACAGGCATATGCTAAGATGATATAAGCCAAATGTAAATGCATGGAAGAGCTCCTTCAAACAGAGATATGTCAGTTTAACTAAATTAATGTTATATTACAATGATCATTAAACTATTGCAGCTTCTGTATGTAGAGTAGGCTTTATGTATGTATCCCTGATTGGTACAGGGCCAAATCCTACCCTTAATTTCCTCCTTTGAGAAAACCCACTGAAGCCATACAGGTCATCTGCAGAATCAAGAGTCTCCATATGTGACAAGCAAATATCAACCACTGATTTGCACACTGATCAGTATTATTGCATTGTTTTCTTGTGTTCTGACCCTCTGCCTTAACCCACCTCTTAGCTCAGCTTATACTTTGGCTATGAGCTTTTCATGAGGGTTCATCCCTGGTCTTTGTTTGAGCAGCACCCAGCCTGAGGAGGTGAGGGGGTAGGTGAGGAGGTAAGGTCTGATCCATTACTGGGATACCCAGATGCTACCATAGTAGTAAATAATGAAAATAGTTAATAATAATTTATCAACTCTTTGGCCTCTCAGTGGCCTTTATAGTATCTATACATCTATGATTCCTTTGTAATTATTATACTGTCTGTCACCTAACTGGAGGGTGAGGGGGATTATAATTGTCATAATTCCAGAAATAGCAGGTTTCCAACCCTTTTATATCTGGCAGCCTCTTTGCAGATGGCGTAATAGCCACGAGCCTGGAAAAAATCACTTCATCATCATCCCAAGCAGCATTATCTCTCTGTAGAGCCTGAAAACAGTTGCAAACCTAGAAATACCCAGTTTAGAACCATTAGGGAACTCCTTGAGCTTGAGCTGGGAGCACATAAATGGTGAGTTCCTGACCATTACAAACCCGTGGGCCTCTTTGCTGTTTTACAGAGCTGCTGGAACACAAATAGCTGGCTTGCAACAATAAATGCCATGGGCTTCTTGGCAGATTTTTTTAATAGCTTCTAGCCTTGAAATATTGTTTTTACTCCCATTGTGAGCACTGGATGTATTTTGAGCTGCAGACAATTTATTCCATTATTTTGATAGCAGTTGCATGAAACCTTGGGGAAACTAGTAGGTGTGACAGCTACTCTTCTTTCAGGATAGATGTAAGAAGCAGCTAGGCTCCTGTTTCGGTAGAGGGAACCATCCAAAGCACAGGCAGCTTGCTAGACTTATTAGAAGCTGGGTTGTGTGGCACTGGGATTTTGCTGGGGGTCGAATGCAAATGCCATGGGCTAGGTATTGTTTCGATGGTGATGTCTGTGTCTGTAAGCAAAAGCAGACAGAAGGTGAGAGAAAGTGAGAGAAACATGTAGCCCTGAGAGGAGCGGAGGGGTAAGAGTCTTGCGGTGAGTCCTGGCTGCAGAGTATCTGGGTACTACGGGAGAGGATAGTGCTTCCTAATCTTCAATTCTTGTGGCATTCAGGGAAGTAGGATTTTTAACTCATTTGATAAGCTGGATAGCTTAAAAAGTACTTGACACCACCACTAATGTACAAGGCCCTGGCCCTGCATACTGGTTGAGCAGTCAGGCTAAAGCCCCAGTGAACACTGGCCATTTTTCTCTTGGGCAACTTTTCCTGAACAGATTTTGCGCTTTATGACTGTGCTTGTCATTCAGAATCTCTGGGCATATGTTTATCCAAACTCGCTTCAGATGCCAGATTCTTTGAGACCTTGTTCACCAAGCCTGTCCTCTATTTGCTCTTGCCTCAGGGGAGCTGGTCACTCTTAGGACTGGGTATTGTTTCCACATCTTGTTTCCATTTCTTGATGGGATGGATGAGTGTGATAGCCGTGAAGAGTGCGAGGGCACAGTCAACTTCCTGAGCTTTTCATTCCCTCAGGAAGTAGATAGAAATAGCAGGCAGCCTTAGGAGCAGCTCATTTGGAAAGACAAGAGAATCAAACCTTTCCTTCTTCTCATCTGGCACATCCCTGCTTTCAGCATCCAGTTACTGTATTATAGGCTAGGACAGATTTCAGGTTAATTTCTCACCTGACATTCATACAAATTACCAGTACCTGAATGCAGGACATGAAGTGAGGTCTTTGCTCTAGAGAGTGGGAGGATGAGGAGGGACTCTGTGGACACATATGTGCTGTGCTGGCAGCAGGCTGCTGCTGGCCCAGCCCCAAGCACACCCTCCTAGCCTATTCCTGCTGGCACAGCCCAAACCAGGTAGCATAGCTAGTGAAGCTATTTTAGGGTTATCCCCTGTGGCTGCTCTCAAAATCAAGGTCTTGAGAATAGCCACAGGAGTATGAATGTGTCATTTGGATCATGTCACCAGGATCAGGGGTGGAGGCATGCTCTGAGCAGTCGTGGCTGCCACACTGTAGAGATGCCCTGAGAGTGGTCTGAGAGCTGCTGACCCTCACCAGGTGTTCCCTGCAGCAAGTGGACAGCACATGAGGGCTTGAGCCACAAAAACTCTTGGACACCTACCTTCTACTCTACTAAAGTCCCAAATGTAGAATCTCAAAATCCACATTCTGCTGCTGCCCAGCAAAGTTCGCTAGGTACCCAAGTGCTTGCTGCTGCACGTACCCAGAACCATTCTAACTCCAAGCAGTTTGGCACTTAGTCCACACCTGACCTCCATCAGGATCCTCTGCCAGGGGAAACAGCAGTGATCAGTTCTATTGACAATTGATGTGGAAGTGTGAACACATAATCACAAATATTTATATTCCATGTACAGGTGGTTTGCGAGTGTTGAGATTCACTTATACAGGAGTGTTAGCTAATGCAAATGAACTGAAAATCACTTAGCTCCAGATAATACATGTGCAAAACCTTTAGTCTGGGTATACTCAAAGAGCACAACACTCTGCAGTAAAAGCAGCCATTTTGTTTCATAGTTTCTAGGGCTGGAAGGGACCTGAGTAGATCATCTAGTCTGACCCCCTGCCATGGCAGGAAAGAGTACTGGGGTCAAACGACCCCAGCAAGATGTTCATCTAACC
>NW_017728925.1:3628357-3659780 GCF_001723895.1 Crocodylus porosus
GACTCCCACCGTTAAGTCTCTTTCCCCTCGACTGCCTTGTACTCTAACCCAAAGCACTTCAGAGTGCCCCTCCCCTGACTCCTTGCTAATTGACGAGGATGTGTATTCCTCCTTAATATATTATTGTATTAGTGTATGGATCTTGGCACAAGTTGCAAAGAAATACCAAAGCACATTACATTCTTGAACATGCAGCCAGAGAACAAAGCTCTTATAATGACCGATGAAGATGATGAGGTACGGACTTAGGGTGAAATTCTCTACTGGCATAACTGTTCATCTCAGTGGAGTTACACCAGTGAGAGCACTTGGCCTGGAGTACTTTGTTGGGTTCTCTCAATAGATTTACAAAGTGAAGCTCTAGAAAGTACTGACATAGAAGACAAAGGCATTTGTAAATACCTACTGGAGAAGAGTCACTGGAATCACAGCTGTCTGGTACTGAGGATCAATGATCATCATCTGACCATAAAAGAATACAACCTCGTTTTTTGGACTCAATAAGGGAATGGGGCAAAACTATGCTTGCAGGTCTTTGCAATGAGCACTCATCAGGGTTTAAAATGGTGGAACTGCTAGTGCACTTGACTTTAAGATCCACTTGTAAGGACAACTGATCAAATCGGTGTACTGGTTGTTTACTAAAAAGGGTTCCAGCAATTTTGGTTTATAATGGGGCACATGCAGAACCTAATGCACTACCAAAAATACGCTTGACCCATACCTCTTCCACCCAAATCTGCATCCACTCAGGAGCCACAGGTAGCCAGTGAAGCTGTCTTGGTTCATCTCAGGCCCATTGATGACAAAAAGCTCAAGAACGGGTACTTGGGATAATCCCAGAGCTACTTCACTGGTGAACTTCAGGGTCTGGACCTGGTGGGTCATGCTCAGGACCTCCAGTGCCAGGACATACTGTCCTTGTGCTATAGACAACCACATGCAATCTCATCCATTGTGACACGTGTGTTGAGGGCCTGCCCTATAGAATGCTTGACAAGTAGTGTATACCTCCAAAGCACAGATTTAAACCCAACAGAATATGATCCAACTGAAAAAAATGCAAGGAATGGACTGTAATCACTAGCAATTTCATGAGCAAAAGTACACATAGAATTAAGTCCAGGTAGAACAAGATCATGAAACTTTGGAACTGTGGCATGAAAACTATCATTTAAAGCATGTTAGGTTGATAGAAATGAAATTGCTACAGATGGGGGAATGATTCTGTGAGTAAGACATCATATCATAATACTACATGCACAATGAGAGGACCATGTAACCATCGGAGCTTGAGAACAGAGCTTGAGCTGTGCTACTCTTGTCTAGGCAGGAGTGCTGCCATTGACAGTGAGGAAATCTGCAGTTAAGAGAGCCATTAAGACCGCATGAAAATTCACATCATCCTGGCACAAATCTATTTTTATTAATCAGGAAAAAAATCCCTCATTAGCAGACTGCTACTTAATATTTGTTCATAAAGAAGCTGTTGTACAACACCTTGAGTAACAATGTAATAACACATTAGAAAGTTGGATCAACAGGAGATACCAGATGAATTAATGACAGAAAATGGCTCGCAATTCATAAGTGGTTCGTCATCTGCATAATTTTCTTTGACCTATCAGTTCAAACACACAACATTAAGCAGACAAGTTAGTAAGAGAAGTAAGGCGAAAAACCCTTCGTAAAACAAAACCAAGTAGAGATAGAGTCAGGGGATCCACGCTAAGTACTGTTATAAAAGTGCAAAGTGCTTCAGACTGATGTTTAGGCTGAAAGAAATATGTTCAGAAGGACAAGCCATTGCTGCCAACAACTAACTGGTTTCTAGAGCCAAAGACAATTAACTCTAATGTTATACAAAACTATCCACTGGGATACAAGACTAGAAATATGATAAGAATGCCAAACAGTTGACCAGACTGCAAGTGGCAGTGTTGGATTCCAGAAAGACAATGGTTGACAACCTGTTTAGGTAAAAGCTATACTACCAATTTCAAGGCTATACAAAACAACCACTTGTTAGGGTCAGGCCAACAAGAGGTCATTGGGTCTCTGCCTCTTGTATACATCCAGCTGCTGCTGCCTTTGCTTCTGGGATTACAGCACACACCTACCCAGTGAAAAACACAAGGAGTAGCTCACATATGCTCCAGCTAGCATCAGCGTTCCCTCTAAGCTGTGCGGCATGTGTGGTCGCGCAGGCGCGCCTGGCAGCACAGCATGAGCGTGCCTGCGTGGCCGCACAGGGAACGCTGGCGAGCATGTCCTCCTCAATGGCTCAATAGTCCCCTGCAAAAAAAACAACCCCCCACGAAACTGTTTTCAAAACAAGAAGTGACTGTGTGATCAGGCTGCTGTTCTAGGTCAGAGATCTAGCCAGCAGATCTGAATTTAATTTACATGGGTAAATTAATTTGCACCTTAATTAACATGGGTCAGGTTGTTTCCTGGCTTCTGACTGAGACATATCCATGAGGGGCTTTTTACCTGTGTAATGGCGGGGTTGGACTGTGGCAAATAAATTAGAGTATGGTTGTTGGCTTCAGTTGGGTAGCTGTTGAGTTACAGTGTAGCTGTTTGGATTGAGTGTGCCTGTTGAGTTAGGGAGTTGCTGTTGGTTAGGGTATAGCATTTAGTTATGTTCATTGGGGTAGTGGTCATGGTCATGGCTTGGGGGGTATAGTTGTTCAGACGGGGTGTGGCTGTTGCGTTTGGCTCTTTTACCTTCTTTGTATTTAGTTGAAGTAACAAAGAAGGAATGAAAAAAGAGGAGGCCGAGCAAGTCCTGTCATGTGATGCATGACAATGCTGGGAACATTTGTAACCCTGTCCCATGTGAAAGAACAGAAGAGACAAAGAGTCTTTCCTTACCAGCTTTCCTGGGTGGCACCTTCTTCTCCCACAGCCAAGGGCAGCTGAGGAGGCAAAGAGTTATTTTCAAAGAGTGTTTGTCTCCATGCCACTGTGCGAGGCTGAACTGGCCTAACCATTTCCAGAGCCTCAGGTGAAAGTTTTGTTGCCTTATATCGACTGGGACCGCCAGAGCCCCAGATGCGGGGATTAATGGTTCAGAGAGGCTGCGTTTGGGTTACCAGGACTCCCGGCTATGGGGATTGTCTTGTATCAGCTGGGTCGGACCAGCCCCAGGCGCGGGCTATAGGGGTTAGCCTGGCCGTCCCCAGGCTTAGGCTCGGGGCTTTTGAGAAACCTGTCCCTGGTGAGGTATTTACAGCAGGGACACGTGCGGGTTTGTCAGTGAGTTGCTGAGTCACCGCAGGCCCCTTCCGAGCACGGACCCCAGCTCCGCGCTCGCCTCTGCCCTGTTCTGCACGGACGGAGGCTCCCCGGGGGCCAGGCAGCACCGCGCTCTATGAATGGACCTTCTGGCAACCGCCACGCTGGCCCAACGGGCCCCCCGAAAGGCTTTTGTCCCTTTAAGAACAAGGGGAGGAGATAGACAGCGGCATATGTATTTGTGGGGAGGCTCTGAGGCTGACCTTGTGTGGCGAGGGGAGCAGAGGGACTCTGTATGGTGCCAGCAGGCGACTCAAATGGCGGAAAGCAAGCGTGAGGGGGAGGAAGGAAGCCCAGACCACAGCCTGTGTTCCTCACCCGCTCAGCAGAGAGCTTGCTGGGGCCGCAGCCAGCCTGCCATCGCTAAGGGAAAATTCCCCCCCCGCCTGAGTGGGAGCTCACGCCCCAAGCAGCCTGCCCAGAGCCCACAGCTGCGCAGGCTGGGGAGCTGAGCGAAATGCTGCTGAGGGGGGGAAATGGCTCATGAATGAAGAGTGGGAGGGAGCCAGCATTGGGCACTGCAGCCCACTGGGCTCTGTGCTGCTGATTGAGAGAAATGTGAGCTGGCTGCATCACTGCAGTACCCACTGCAGACACCAAGCAAGAGGGGGAGAGCGAGCAGCTAGGAAACAGCTCCCTGGCTCCAAGCATCCAGGCAGGACCCGCACCCTCAGTGGCAAGGAAACAAGCCTGAGCACAGAGCATCCTGCGGCGGACAGGCTGCTACAGCAGCAGAGAGAGCAGCAAAGAAACAAAGCATCCCTGGGGGCAGGATCCTCTAGCCGTGGAAAGGATTCAGCAAGGCCGCCTCTTCCAACCAGCCCTGCACCTGCTGCACTGCCAAGGACCTTGCCTTTGCAGAGGTGAGCACAAGAAAGGTCTGAGGAGAGCCTGCCATCTCCCGTGTGCCACTGCTGGTTCTGTAGCCTGCACATATCTTGTTCACTTGCAGACATAGTGTTGCATCAGCTTCTTATCTGGGGAAACAAAATTCTGCGTTCTGCCCAGAGAGCAGAGGGGGCGTTTGCTGTCTTCCTGCTGCTGGGAGTAAAGGAGTCTGGTTGGAAACGAAAGCCCCTGGAAGAGGAGTTTGCCCTTCATCATCATAGCCTATGAGAGAAGTCACATCCTGGGATCTAAGACGCAGGCAGGAGCAGCGCCTGGGGACCTGGCATCCTGGCTGGAACATCAGCAGTGTTATCTGCCAGGGATCAGATCCTATCTGCCTCCAGGTAGCTTGGACTCCTGGCCCTTGCAGAACATCTGGAACTTGTGGGAGGAGAGCCCTGCATCTGTGAGCTCTGCCTTTGTGTCCTGCTCCTTAAGGAACAATCACCTTTTTGGGTGGCTGTCTATTTTCCAGCAGAGGAGGCTGCATTGAGCAGGCTTTTGCTGGAGGCGGCCATTGAGAAGCTGGGCTGGACCAGAGACAGAGACAGGCTGGATTTGGGGAGGGTGTGGATAATCAAGAGTGTCCCTTGGGAGTTGGGACTTTGTGCAGACAGAGCTGGAACCTGCATCCCATCTGCCTTTCAGATAACCTCTAGCAACTGGGGCCTCCAATCCACTGGTGATTTGTCTGAGACAGAGAGGGGCAACGGGTGCCAAGTCGGAGGTACTGCAGCGCAAGGATCCTCCTTGAAAACCAAGCAAGACTTCCCAGAGCTGTGGCCCATCACAGGTAACAGCATGCATCCACTGTCCTCTCCGCCTGTTTATTAACATGTGTCAGTGCAGAATAGGCCTCCAAAAGCATGTTTGTATGTGCATGTGTGTGTGTGAGCATGTCTGTGTGTGAACATGTACATGCATGTGGCATGTCAGTATGAAAGCTGTGCATTAGCATATTTGCATGCATGTATATCCTTATGCAAGCTGTGTATTACGAGGTGTATGCATCCTGTTTACCAGCCCATGTGTGTTAATGTGAATGCCATATGTCTGTGTGTCAGTATAAATGCAGCATGTCTGGGCTGTGTGTCAGCGTATGCTGTGTGGCTCTGCATGGTGTGTGTCATGAAGGCTGTGCATCTGTGTACAGTGTGTGCTGTGTATCTCTGTTCCTGTTGTGTTGAGGTCAGCACTGCCCAACAGCAACCAACGTGCAGTGTGCGAGTGTGCATGCTGCATGCTAATGTGTGCTGGGAGCACAACCTGTCAGGCTGAATGGTGCGTCTCAATGTGCACACTGCCTGCCAGCACGTATTGTGGGGGTGTAGGGGGTGGGCATTGTGCTATGTGCCAGTGGGAGCTGTGCTCTCTCTCTCTCTCTCTCTCTGGGTAGAGGTAATGTGGAGCATTGCAGCCCAGGCATGGGTAGCCTGCTGACAAGGATTCATTGCTTCTCCCAACCCCAGGCTGTCTGCAATACAGGCATGTGCAGGCCAAATACTCTTCTCCCAGGCCCAGCTAATGCATAGGCTCTGCCACCCAGCTTCATACTGAGAGATCTGGGTTGAGCAAGACATTTGGTAGATTGGAATGTGACAAAGTCTCTTGACCTGTCCTTTCAGCTGGCCCTGGGATCTGACACTGAACCCATGCAGGCCCCTCAGGCTGTCCCATAGTCAGCTAGTCCCTTGGACAGTCCTGGGTCTGTACAGCCCCCTCTGGGTGGTCAGTGGACTCTCAACCAGCTTCTGGAGAGTTCGACTGGAGCAAGCTAAGCGCCCCAGTAATGCAATACAGGAATTTAGCAGGCCTGGGGTAATGGAGAGCTTCATCACGCTTTCCAGAGGAGAAGCAAGACCATAGGCTAGAGGATAGTGGTTACAGAGCATCACCTATTTGCCCTCTGAAATATGGAAATACTGTGCTCCCCTGGCCTTCCAGCCCTCACTCCAGGACATAGATGGGGACATGGAAGGAAGCGAAGAGCAAGGCCAGAGCAGAAGGAGGGGCTGATAATGGTGGGCAGTGAGCCATGGAGGCAGAATGACAGAAAGACATAGTGCTTTATGAGACAAGAGCACCCTGTGTATTCCTAAACCTGGAGAGGACCCCAAGCCCCCTGAGAAGGGACCTTGAGACTTCACTGGGGCAGAAGGGCAGCAGGAAGAGGAGGGTGAGCAGCAGGGAGGACAACCCTTCTCTTCCTTGGCTCAGCTGACAAGCAGGTACCAGCAGCAAGAATAGGCCTATGGGAAATGCCTGGCTTCTCCCATTTTCTTAGGCCAATACAAATCAACTGTATGGGTAGATGGAAGGGGCCACCGAGGTCTGCACATGGGGGAGCAGAGAGCTGATCATAGCTCCCAATTAAAGCATGCAGATTAAAAACCTCTTGAGAGTGGAGTCTCCAACTTCCTGTTGCTTTTTGTTTCCAGCCCTTTCCTGCAAGCTGCTGCAGGGAGCACCAAGCTGAGCCTGGGGCCATAGCACTGGGGCTGAACTGTGCCAGCGTGGAGAGCCTCTTGTACCCCCAGCGGAGGAACATGCAACTACAGAGGTGAGCCAGCTCTGCTCCCCACCAGCTGGGGATCCTGCCTGGCTGCAGGGCTTGTGCTCAGCTGCTGGCTTGGGGGAGCTGTAGGCTCCGCAAATGTCAGTGACTGCAAGTGGGAGAGACAGGAAAGTCAGAGCAAAGGAATTCACAAACACATTCTTCTGGCCTGCAAGGATCCTGCAGAGAAACAGGAATACAGGCAGGATAGGGGCGGGGCACCTGGAGGAAGGTGCAGGCAGCCCTCAGCACAGGCTGCAGTGATCACATTCTGGCTGGGAGCCGTCCTGGGATGAATTGCAAGCCTGAGTCACCTGCTCCCAAGGCAGCACAAAGCCCTGGAAAAGCCCTGCCTTCCCTAAGCCTCTTGTCACAGTTTGCTATTTACAGTTGCTGCTGATCTGGCTTGGAAAGTGACAGCCAGCAAAGAGAGTGGGAGGTCTTCTGAGTGACAGAGAGGGACTGCAGAGAGCAGCCACTTTGATTATCCAGATTGTGACAGGAGCATGTCCTTAGCGGCTTTGCTCTGCAGGATATTATTGTGAGCAGCAACTTCCTGTGCACGCCTCCAGCCTTGCCAATGGCAACTTGAGGGCAGTGGGTGAAATTGGGGTGACTGCAATCCTGAGGCAGAAGAAGGACACTTGGCCCCATTGGTTGGCACCTTTCTCCCAGGATGTGTCCCCGCTCCAGTGGCTTTCTTCCACGCTATCACTTTACTGCCAGAAGGAGATTGAAAGCTCTGCATGCTGCCAGCATGTTCTAGCCTCATGCAGGCGACCCTCGGAGATCCCAGAGCAGTGGACAGTAATGTAAAGACAATACTCATGTCGTGTCTGAAAGGGCAACAGGTCATCATTAAAATGGAGGCGATGAAGATCATCCACCCGGAAAAGTTCTCAGAGCTGCAGGGCTCCCAGTCGCGCTACACTCCTGCGCCCCGCCGGGAGCCACCACTCGTGGCCAAGCGTGCCTGGCCGTCGGAGTCTGAGATCATTGTCAATCAGGCTTGTGGAGACATCCCTGCCTTGGACAGTAACCCTGGCTCCCTAGGGCTGCCCCGGACTCCACCGCTGCCACGACGAGAGCGAATATACCAAGGGCAGCGCAAGGGCAGCTCGGAGGTCTGTTTCCACCGTCAGCCACCATCAGATGAGGTTATCGTCAACCAGTATGTGCTGCACCCTTCCACGCCATGCGAGCCCCTGGAATGCCCCACCTGCGGCCACATGTACAATTTTACCAACAAGCGGCCCCGCATCCTCTCCTGCCTCCACTCGGTGTGTGAGGAATGCCTGCAAATCCTCTATGAGTCCTGTCCCAAGTACAAGTTCATCTCCTGCCCCACCTGCAAGCGGGAGACTGTGCTCTTCACTGACTACGGGCTGGCCGCACTGGCGGTGAACACCAGTATTCTGAACAGACTGCCTGCCGAGGCCCTCTCTGCCAACCCTGTGCAGTGGAGCAGCGACGCCGACCGCAGCTGCTACCAGACCTTTCGCCAGTACTGCGGGGCAGCCTGTACCTGCCACATCCGAAATCCGCTGTCTTCCTGCACCATCATGTAACCTGCGTGCCCTGCCCTGCCTTCCCCCCGCACCACTCGCTGCATCAAACGGCAGTACCGTGTGAGAGAAGAGCATTGGCATTGGCCTAGCACAGGGGACAACAGGACCCAGAGCTGACAGCAACAGGCCTGACCCTCTCATCAGCGGTCCCCATGCACCACAGGGGATGAGATCTTTGCTGTAGCCCAAGGTCCTGTGGTCATGCAAGGGATCTCCAGCTGCTGGGCTAGAGGCTGTTCATGGCTCAAGCTTTGGCAAGAGCTGGGGGGAATGCAGTCCCCCTCGCTGACAGGAAACCACTGGCTGTGTCTACTGGTGGAGGAGGGAGCTGAGATGAGGAGCTCCCCTTGTGCCCTGGCTGAGCTTTAGTGAGAGGGACATTGGGACTGGCAGTAGGTGTCTGTCAGCAAGTCCGGGCAGTCCTGTGCTCCCTTTCTGTGGCTCACGCTTTCCCCGTGTGTCTCACCGGGCACCGTGCCCCCCTTGCGCTCACTACCCTGGGCAGCATTCTTTCTGTTTCTTTCCTGTGGCTCATGTGATGTGGTCTGAGTGGAGCGACTCGGCTCAGGAGGCTTCCCTGCCAGCAACACAGCTGAATGCCACTGTAGGCACCCTGGGGAACAGTGCACCCGATGCACGGAGGTGATGGGGAGGGGAGCCTGGAGCTTTCCAGTGCTGAGCTGGGCAGTGCGTGCAAATCGAGCCTGCCTCACAGGAAGCAGAAAGAGGCTGGGGAGGGGGAGGGGGGGGGAAGGAGGGGAAAGAGGGAGGACCACTGGGCAGCCAGTTTTCTCTAAGTTATTTGCCAAAGCTTTCATCTCAGTGGCCAAGCTGAAATGCCTCTAAGTAATTGTAGCCAATTCAACCTGTTGCCATGGCCCCACAGTTACTAATGGACATGCGTCCCATTTCCTCCGCAGGCCCTTGAGGGAAGCTCCAGTTTATCCTCATTTTGGAGGATCTTTGTTTTCCCAACCCATTCCAGGACACTCCGTCCTTGGGATTGTTCATGTTAATCAAGGCGATGAGCTGGGATCATCCTTCTGTGGGTTCTGTGTGTGTGTGGGAGGGTCCCCTTCCCTGGTGCCACCCCCTGTGGCCGCAGCTCCCACCCAGTGGATGGAGAGTTTGGCCCTAAGTACAGAGAGGCCAAGGCCTTCCTCAGAGCTGGATATGCCACGTTCTTTCCATCAGCATGGCTGTCCCTGCCAGTGAGGGAGGAGTCTGGCTAGCTTCTGAGCAGGGCTGTGGGAATGAGCTGGGGGTAGCAAGTCTTTGCCAAGGTCACCCCTTCCCTTGTTGCAATACTAACTGCAGAGGTTGGGGGGAGAAAGATTTGATTCCAACAAAGTCCCCTTCCTGGAAGGAACAGCATCAAGGGGGCTGAGGGAAGGAGCAGCTGGCACAGTAACATGCCTGGTGTTCCCATGGCGGGTGGAGGGGCAGGGGAAGAAGCAACTGCCCTGTTCTCAGTGACTTTGTTCCTTCATGACATTTTGGAGGAAAGTTTGCTGCCAAAAAGCAAGAAAGCAAAAAAGAAACAAAAAGCCATATTTTGCAGGTGCTCCCCTGAGAGAGGCTGTGACAACAGCACCCCGCTGGGTAAGGCACAGCACAGTGCCCTGAAAGACAGCAAGGCTTGGGATTTGGAGGCTACTCAGCCCTGGGGGCAGCTTTGTCTGTGCATGGGGCCTAACTGCTACCTTAGCTGAAAGCAGGTGGGCATCTGGAGCCCATGTCCACTGGGCTGGCTCTGCTGAGTGAGATAGAGAGACACCCTCCCACTCCCATACCAATCAGCAGTGTTGCCCCAGCCAGCTATTGAAGAGGAGCAAATCCAACCACCCATTCCAGAGGTCCTCACAGTTGGCCTTCAGTGGCATAAGACACCAAGGGAGAGGAAGGGGAGGGCTGGAAGGTAGCCAGATTTGTCTGTGAACCCCTGAGAAATAAGCTGCAGAGAGCTCCCCTTGCTCCCAGCCCCCCTGCAGAGAGTGAAGTGGGCCTGGGTGCCCACAGGGGAACTCAGGCCAGTACCCGGGAAGCATGTACACACTGGGCAGGGGGGAGGGCCAGGAAGAACAGGGCCTGGTAGCATTTCTTTTCTGCTCTGCCAATTCCTCCTGCTGCTGGTTGTGACGGTGATCATGTTTTATACCCAGCCTCGTCAATCCCTAATTGATCTCCCAAATAAAGATTATATTGGAACGAACCACACCAAGCTTTTCTGCAGTGTGTTGCATGAGGGAAGGTGCTGGGGAAGGAGCCAAGGCTGCAAGCACCCGCAGCAGGCACCATCTCTCCTTGCCCACACGGCTATTGTCCTGCCTGGAGTACAACGCCATACATTGTTGGCCATGGAGCATCCCTTCCTGTTCCATCCCAGAAGGCCCTTCCTCTGCCAACCTGCTGCCTTTGTCAGCTACATGCTACCTGCGGCAGAGCCCAGCATCCTCTGCCTCAGTTTCACTTTGCCCAGGCCTGCTGGGTAAGGAGAGTTTTTTGACCCACTCACCACAATGGAACATCCCACTCCTGGAAGGCTGGTATGCCAAGGTGTCGTGACTAGGCTGCTTGCTGCATTGACAGTCTGTGTACCTGTGGGCCAGTGCCCCAGGGGAGACCATCATACCCTAGGGGTCAGACTTTCTTGAGGTCTTTGCAATGGGGCAGTTGCAGCAATGTGGCTATGCTGTGGGGAAAATGGGTACGCTGTCCCAAAACAGGCCCCTATCAGCTCAGTACCATGCTGTATTTCAGGGGCAGCTTCAGAACAGAAGTGAAGCTAAACCAAACTGGTTATGTATGTGTCAGTTGCTGATGCCCCAGTGTGATGCCAAGCTGGCCAAGTGAGTACAGAAACAAGCAGGAAGTGTCGATACCCTGCTTGGCTTAGAAAGCCTAAACTTCACTTAGCTTTAAAGTAACCATTAGGATTTCATTGAGCCCTGATGTGGGAACTGGGAGTTTGAGGTTTTGTAGGAAGGGCTGGGGGGGTAGCCAGTGGGGAGAACTGGGCTGAACCACTCTATAGCTACCTTTCCTCCCTGGGAGCTTTGTGCTAAACAAAGGTACAGCAGACACCAATCCCATGGAACTGGCTTCAGGTCTTCCCTGCTGCATCGGAGAAGAAAGAGTAAATCTTCCCTGACTGCAAATTCTTCCTACAACAGCAATTGGGGTCAATGGGAAGCATCCACTTCCTTTGCAATATTTTACAAACGAGTAGCAAAAATCTAGGTTACTTAAATCCTAAAGCTATACAATGAAAATTAAAGAAGTCAGGAAATGCTGAGATTAAGGGTCTGCAGGGCTCCTTTTCATGCGAACAATGGTATGAAGCTGCATATTTAGCCAGAGAAACAGGAACAAAATAAATACACAGCTAAGGTTCTAGCATCCACTCTAATCGAGCTGTGTGACAGAGGGCGTATCTGTGTGTATGCACTCACGTATGCATGTGCAGGTACACATGAGCATGTGTCTTTCCCTGTGAATATGCATGGGGGTGGGGTGCATGTGTCCACTGTAATCCAGTGATGTTGGAATCTTACATTTCCATGTTCCTGACACTCCATGACTGAAGCTGCGTGGCCTGAATATTGCATTATTAAGTCTTTTTTGCTTTCAAAGGACCAGCAGGTCTGAGGACCCTCAAATAACCGAGAAGAAGAAAACACCTGCAGACAGCCCATGAGACTGAGTGTAAAGTGAATGGGATGGACCCCCTGGTGAGCTGCACTTCTCCCTAGAGGACACTAAGTGTGACTGTGGAGAGGCTATGGCTGACAGGTCCACCCTCCTGGAGTGAGGTAGAGGGGTTTATTGGCCAGGAATGAGTGAGCAGCTTTTATATTCCATGTAACCCAATTCAGTCGTATCCTCAAGCACTGCCAGTTCCTAGTGGCCCAAATACTGACTTTGCAAAGCTGGAAGACAAAAGAGACCTGGCACCAGTGGTGTAGGGGATCTAGTCCTGTGAAATCTCTTCAAAAAACAAGGGAGCTATTTGTGTGTCATCGCCCCTTGGCACTGCCAGGGCACACACATTGCTTCAGGAGCCTTATTTCCTGTGAAAACTAAACCACTTCAAAGCCTGTTGGTGCTGAATTACAGCATCAGCAATGCATCTCATGCCATTGGTTTACAGATGGAGAATCTGGGGTAAAAGGAGCTGCTGTCCCTGGCAAGGGAGGGGACCACAGACTCTTCAGGCCTCAGCTGCCTGAAGTTCTGTCATGGCATAATGCACTTGGGTAGCGCTCACTTCCCTTGGCAGCCCTGCAAGGCACTTGGTTCCTACTACTGCCTTCTCCTGCCTCCACCCTCCCTGCTGGGTCAGCCCAGGTCGCTCATTAATGCTAAAGCAGCACCGGTTCCCCAGCAAACATGAGGGCGGCTGTGAAAGGCTCTGATACATATTCAGAGGGCTGCTGCTCAGCACACCAGACAGGGAAAAGATATTCTTCTCAAAGGCTCCTGGGGGGACCGATCCAAGCAGCTCCAGGTACTTGGGGATGTGACTGAGTCTGGGGCAGGGATCTTGGCTCTAATTCTACAGCAAGGCAATCCCGGCTATTACCCAAGGAGAGACACAATTCAGGTGCAAGGATAAAGAACATAGTGATCTGGAAATGCCAGTGCCCATCTGAGCAAATCTTTCTCTCCAAGGAGCATTGCTGTGTTCAGGTCATGTACTATGGCACAGGGCAGGGCAATGCAAAGAGGTGGGGTGACCCCCATGCCCTTCCTAGGGATCGCATTAGCTATCTGCTTCTTTTCATTCAGAACCATAAGCACTGGGACAAAACATACGGGAATGGGGTTAGTGTGGTCAGGTTCATCAAAGGGAAGCAGCGTTGCCTCCCAGTCTGGACACTGCCCACTTGGGCTTTACAACACCTGAGACCTAAGCAAGTCGCTCTCATGCACCTTCCTGGCTCTGGCCAGTCTCAACACACCCATGCTCCTTGCACTGCACTGAGGGTGTGAAGGTGCCACCTAGGGCATTTACAGCCCAGATTGCCTTTGCTCTGGCACACTTAATGCAAAGAGGCCTTTGATTCAGAGATGTTAAGAAAACAATAAAAGCTCCCCAAGAATAACAAAACTCCTATCTCCACTGGGTTTGTAGTGGGGGACTTCCAGAAGCGGAGCTGACCACAGCTGTGAGAAACAGGTGGTGGTGAAGTATAACAGGTGGAGGGTAAAGGCTTGAGAAGCACCCACAGTCACCAGGCCATCTGCAAACCAGGTGCCATTAAGGGATAGGCACACAGCAGGAGATAGCACTTGTACTGGCCATATCCTGGAACTGGACCTCTTCCATCACCATGAGCAGTTTGTGGCCTTGGCTCAAAAACAGTCCTTTCAAGCCAGGTCTAGCAGGTTCCCTTTGGAGAACAATGCATTTCTTTTCATTACAATTATGACACAGGTCAAATAGTTTAAAGAACACACCAGGGATCCAGGCCCTGAACCAGTGAAATCCAGCTGAGACACTGTTACCTGCAGGGGAGCTTTTTCAGAATGACATTGGCATGAGCAATGAACAAATCTGGCCCACTGGCTTTCTCTTGGGAACTGTTCTGAGGGACTCTCAGGAAAAGAGCTGCTGATTAAAGGAATCGCTGGTATGACACCACCTTTTGCAAAGCTGGCAATCAAAGGACAGGACCTTTGGTACCAGGGTCACCCTCTGCCTTGTTGTGGCATTGGGTGACCTTGCAGTGTCTGCCCCAGCCATATCTAGAGTCGTGGGGCTCCAGACTCAAGGAACTGTGGCTTCCTGCCCCACAATGCCAGCACCTCATCCTGTTACAGGTGTCAGAGCCCTGCAGCTAGTTATTAGCACCCACTGGGGCACTCGGAGGCTCACAGCAGGCTAGGGAGCTCTGACACAGTCTGATCCCAGGGGCAGGAAGCTGAGAGCAGCAGAGCCTGGGGAGAAGGCTGGGTGCATGGTTCATTTGGTGTCACTGAGGAACAGTCCTTCCAGATTCAGACATTTCATCTCTCCAGTAGTGTGTGGGCCTTGCTTGGAGCCAGGACAAAGACACAGCCAAACTAAGAAGCCGTGTTGGAGGCACTTGTCACAGCTGCATGGGTATGACTGGGCTGAGTGCTGCACTTGAGGCAGGGATTCACCCTTGTTAATATGTGTGAGGGGTGTAGCATGTCCCCCACAACTCTGCAGCACCCTGTGGCCACAGCACATGTTTAAACATAATAGTCTGACTCTGAGTTAAAAGTAATTAGGAAGCAGGCCCTTTCAGAAATGCTGCGTCCCAGGCCAGCCCGTTTTTTGTTCCCTGTTGCTCTCCATTCTGGTTTTGTCTGTTCACACACAGCCGGCCTAAGGTGAATTCTGAGTAAGATCTGGGACAACAGGAAGTTCTTTGAAAGACAATTGGACAACAGCTTTTCCATGTTGTTTTGCATAATTGGAAGTTTCTTCTTCATTAGAAACTGGAGAATAACACTTTCCTATGTAGAAACTTTTTCAAAACGACCATCTCCTGTTGTTCTCAAAGGGACTAACGGCACAGGCTGCCCTTAGCAGTGATGGTCACCATTTCAGTTTCTCTGTTCCCCATAGTGACCCTTCTACAGCTTGACAATACAGAGTTACTGTCCTCATTCCTGAGGTCAGCTAGGTTTCACTGGCACTGGGAACAATAAGAGAGGCATTGGCCATCTTGGTTGCTATGGGGATGTACAAGATCAACACAATGACTCTGCTCAGTGATGTGATGCCACGGGGGGGGAGAAGAAAAAAGAATCCACGCTGTCTTTACAAATCAGATGAATTTACTCTGTGACCACAAGCTCTGAGAAGCCTGAGTTGTTATGGAGGAAGAGTAGTGATTTCTATAGTAATGCTGAGTCAAGTTTTCTATTTGAAATCTCATTTTTTCAAAGCTTCTGATATCCATGACTGCATGGAGGTTGTCCTGAAAATTGCTATGCCCTTCACGGGGCTGATGGAAAGTTTGTGGTGCCAATTCAGTCAAGAGGTTGCCGAGATAAAGCTTTCCCAAAATGACGTTATTCCTTCCTGTTTCATGTCCTGTGACAAGGTATTTAACAGAATTGGCAAATTTGTTGAATCTGACAGGGCCACACTGTGAACGCTTCTGCTATGGCCTCAAACTTGCATTTGTCAACCCATTCCACCCCAGCCCCATGACATCTCTTAAAATGTATTTGGATATTATTATTTTTCTTTGTCCATGGCAAGGGATAACATCCTAGGCAGTATATACATCAGACTCCCAGCATCAGAGAACCCCATGGTTCATCTATAGCATGGCACCAGGATTGGGCCTTCAGACATTAAAACATTATTAGATCTTTACTCTTACTCCAGAAAGTAGCACACATACTGATCTGGGCTACAAAAACTAGTATGTATTTGGGAGCTCCCTCAGGGGAAGGATAAACAGCTGCACAAATTCTCAGTAAATAGAGAATTTCAGAGTGCTCTAAAATTCACAGAAGGACCCAGATCGGCCTAGAAATTAATGTGCCACATTGGGATGAACTTAGTGGTTTAAAATTAGCAGTGTTTCATCACAGGGATCCTGGGGAAGGGCCCTCCCCAACTGCCCTGATTTTAAATGTTAAAGTGCTCTAAATTCCACATTGTCTTGAAAATTAGTAGGCTGCAGCAGGGCCTGAAGTAGATTTGGGATCATTTGACCAAAAGGCTTTTGAGATCTGTCTCCCACAAAATGTGCAACCTCTAAAATATGCAAATGTTCATCACTTTCTGTATGCCTAATGCAGCTCTATTGGGCCAGTGTCAGTGCTGGGTGAGGGACAGGGTGATGATGGGGGAAGGGAATAGGGATGGCTGACAATCCTGACTGTACTTCTCTTTGTCAGGGGTGGTAACAATGGTGGATCCAGCTGGCGGCCGGACTCCATTTCCCAGCAGCCCCTGCCATGCTGTAGGCTAGTTTCCAGCCAGACTAAGCAGTGATGCTGTGACAGCACAGTGGTGCCATGACAGGATTTCCACAGAGACCGGCCCTAGCAGCTTGGGCAGGGTGCACAGCTTCTCTGTGGCCTGGGCTAGGATCTTGGAGACCATGTGGTCTGGAGCCGAGGCCGAGCTGTGATCCACTGCCTGCATACCCCTGCCCAGAGTGCGCGGGCAGCAGATCACAACTTTGCCCCGGTTGCAGACCATGCTGTCACTGCCGCATGATCCCAGCCCTGGAGCCGCTCCCCAACCAGCCATGCACCCTGCCAGCACTGCTAGGGCTGATCTCCATGGAAACCCTGGCCCCCTGCTGTCAGAGCACCATGGCTGCTGGGTTCTCCATGGAAGCTGGCCGCAGTGATGTAGGCAGGGGCTGCTGGAAATAGAGTCTGCCATGGGCCTGATCCAGCTGGACTTTGCCTGCCCCAGCTCTATGTCCTGCTGTTCAGATGTTTATGTTTAGATACTCCTTGCTCTGGAAAGACCCAAAACAGTACAGGCATACCTCGAAGATATTGCGGGTTCGGTTCCAGACCACCGCAATAAAGCGAGTCACATGAATTTTTTGGTTTCCCAGTGCATATAAAAGTTATATTTACACTATACTGTAGTCTATTAAGTGTGCAATAGCGTTATGTCTAAAAAAAACAATGTACAGACCTTAATTAAAAAATACTTTATTGCTAAAAAATGCTAACCGATGGAAAAATGGCGCCGATAGACTTGATCGACGCAGGGTTGCCACAAACCTTCAATTTGTAAAAAACGCAATATCTGCGAAGCGCAATAAAGCGAAGCGCAATAAAATGAGGTATGCCTGTACTGGGTACCTTAACTCAGGATTATTTAGACAGCAATACCCATATAGTGATTGCCTGGTGTGTCAGTATGGCAGAGATAAGAATGTGTGGGTGCCTTAATGGTGCATTTCAAGCTCTAAGCATGCTGAGGCTTCTTTTAAGTGTAGCCATAACTAAATTTCCCAGACTTGTAATGCCTGTTTGGGGGATAATTCCAGCATCCCTGCAATGTTTCACCTCACATTACTTATTTTTGCTCTCAATCTGAAGTCCCAAATGCAGTTTTGTATCTGGAAATGCATATTGTAACAGGGGGCCTACCAGGGCTGATCTCCGTGTGGCCGGCCCACCTGTTCTTGGGCAAACCACCTGCCTTCTCGCCCGCCATGCCTTGGTCTTAATTGATTAATAGATGTAATTAGGTGGGAGGCTGCCCGTTTTCTGCCCTGCTGCTAGGGGGCGCTATCTGTGGCTCCAATCCTCCCCTACACCACAACCCGTCTTGCTGATGACATCATGATGTTCTCATAGGTGCCAGTCCCCCACCAGGGGGCCCAGAATCCTGCTGTAGGACCCCACCTGAGTTCCTCCCTTCAGGTGGACTCTGCCGCTGTCATACTGGGCCACATATCTCCCTGCCACCAGTTTCCCTTTGGGTGTGATCCCCTCACTGGGACCTTCGGCTCACACTAGCCCCAGCCCACCTCCAGGCCAGTCAGGACCCCAGGTCCATGGCTCTTGGGTGTACCTCTTGGTGGGCCTCCTTGCCCTTCTGACCCTCCTGGTCCTGGCCCCCACCTAGGCCAGTCAGGAGAAGCTCTGGCAGACCTTAATGTATGACCCGTACTCTTTTCCTGGGGTCCCCCTCTCTGGGTCCTCCTCCACAGACGTGGGGAGCTGGGGTTACTTTACACCATGACTGGTGCCTCAGGGTCTCACAGGAGACTCTCACTCTCCCCTTTGGGCAGCAGGTCGTGGTGATACTACTGGTGTTATATTCAACCCAAACTCTGCCTCCCCACATTGGAGGGCTTACTGGGGTCAGGACTCAGCTCTCTCTCTCTGGCTGAGCCCCCTCTCCCTTCACAGGGCTCCACACATGCCCCCCTCACACTGGGGGCTCCACACTGCTCGTAACGCCCCCTCTACTCAGGGTCTCGGGGCTTCCCTCCACAGGTGGGCTCAGGTGGCCGTAGCCATGCCTCGCCCCAACTCTCCTCCTTGGGGTCTCAAACCAGGACCTTAAAATGGCAGGCACACCTAGTGCCCTGCTACACATATGAATCTGCAACTGGCCACAATGCAACTTTATTGGGGGGGGGGCACCTCAACCCTGACTGCAAGCAACAGGAGAAGCAGTCTAAGGCAGATTTGAATAAAGATTCAGGGCCTGACAAACAGCCTCAAGCACTGACAACTGCCATTGTCCAAAGCCCAGGCACAGAGACGGGAGATAGCAGCAGGTATTGTCCTGGCCAAAAGGGGTGAGCAAGATGTAGTGGGGGTGTCTGGTTGGACCCCAGGAGATCTGCCAGGCAAGTTTGTTAGCAACGTGGATCTGGAAGTGCCCATTTTTCAAACACAGCAATTTGATTTTTTTTTTTTTTTAGCTTCTTGTTTTGAAATTACTTTCCACTTAAAAACACTTGAAATCAAAGTATTTTGCTCAACCTGATTTTTTTAAAAAACTTTTTGGTCACTGAAAGTTTAAGAAACAAGCCTTTTCAGGTCATTGGTGCAGTCAGCAAACCAAACCATTTATTAGAGACACTGCTTTGCTGGCCAACACCTGAAAAACTGGAGAAGCAGGTGTCATGACTGCCTAAGAAATGTGAACCCTGCTTTGAGCCTGCCACAACCAAGCCCAGCTGGGACTACTCACAGCTCACCACCAGACAGAAACCAGAAGGAGAAAGAGCCAGGCTCCATAGAGGATTCAGACCCAGAGAATGCAATGTCTGTAGATGAAGCCCCCAGCAGACGGATGTCTGCAATAAGTGTGATACAAAGAACTCCCCACTTTGGCAATGCTTCTGCCATGAAGCCTGTGGGAGCCAAGCAGGGCACACAGGATTGGTTCAGTTAGGCTCCTGGTGGCTTGATGGACCTTGGGAAAGATTAGAAGGCAAACTCACAAGAAGATCCCAGAGTGCCCTTTTGTGTAGCACTCCAATTCCAGAAGACAGTGTGCAATGGTGGTGAGAGGGACTCCCTTTTAGACTTTGCCCAAGGCCCAGAGGACCCTACCCATGTCTCAGTTGAAGAACTCAGCATTCAAGGCCAACTCACAGCTTAGACACTTCTTGGACAGGGGAGCCATACCTGGCAGAAAGGAGCCCAAGCAGGTTGGTCTCCTTGCACTCATTCTCTGCTGTCAGCTGCCCCAGGGATGTTTCCATCCTGAGTCTTTGCTTGCTGCTTTCTGAACCCTGCCTAGCTGCTTGTTGCTATTTCTGCCCTGGGGAGCATAGCAGTGGCTAAATATAAACCTGTTCTTCCAAACAGACATTCCAGTCAGATTCCTGACGGCCCAGCCCTTCCTGCACACCAGGTTATGGCCCTTGTTCTAGTGGCCAAGTAATCTGGGTCAGTGTGCTGTATGTCCTCATCTGTCTGACCCACAGGGAAGTGGGTCTGCACTGGCAGGGCCCGGTCTTCAGCCCAAGATGTAGAGATGCAAAGTCTTATCCCCAGCAGTTGCTAATTTAGTCCAGCTGTGTCAGCTAAGATGGTGCCCATGACATCTGATCCACATTTGAGCAGTTTTTACAGAACTTTTCCTCGTTCTCACCATCTGAACTCTGCCTTTCATCATGACCAATATCCAGCTTCAGCATCCTTCCCCAGAGATTCGAGCCTAGCTAGGTGCAACTGAGATTCTTTGCCCTCTCTCAGCTGCCAACTAACTCTGTATCTTCTGCCAGCAAAATGCCTACATTCATGCCAGTAGGCCTGCTCAGGGCAGCTTCAGTCCTGGCAGTGTTGAACAGCAGTGTGCCTCAGCCCTGAAATATTCATTGGCCGAGAGAGAGAGAGCAAGCTGATGGCTGACTCCACAGTTTGATGGATCTGGAGGCTTCCTCAGATGTAAGATACCTGGGTTTAAATCTGGGGATGGGAGGGGGAGTTCCTCTTGGCATGTTAGAAAGACCTGACTTGGTTTAGGTGCCTAATTCCAGTAGAGGGGTCACGCATGGGAATCCAGAATGAATTGACACAAGCCCTTCTGTTTGTGGAGTGATGAGAGTCCCAGTCCTCCACACCCACTAGAGAGGACTAGGGGGCAATACTAGAGAAGATAATAATAAAGGTCAGACAGCCTCTACAGAGACGCCAGATTAAACCCACACTACGGCTGCACACATCTCTCCCTCACACCACACCTCCAGCTCAGTTAGGTACCCATCTCCCTGGGTGAGGTAAGGGGAGGTTTCAGCCCTACCCACTTCCTTGCCATTTCCTGCAGACCAGCTTATATGCCCTCCTGATCAAGGTGCTGGCTGCTCTGGATCTGTTCTGAGGGAGCCTAGCCACCTCCATGCAGCGTCTGCAGGGAGCCCAGGTGCTTCATTCAGGGCTGTGGATTCCACTGAGTACCTAGAATTGACCTTGTGCTGAGTGTCGTTCTCTGGGACTGAGCATCCTGGATCCTGGGCCTGTGTGTCCATGTCCCTGAGAACTCCTTGAACTGGGACTTTTGTCCTGAATTTAAAAAATGGCCAGGTGCCATCCTGCTACCTCTGCTGAGAGGAGACAACATGATGCTGCCTACCACCGCATTCAAGTGGCACTGTGCCCCAGCTGCAAGGACAGAGCTACACTCACTAGCTCTGCTGAGAGGCAGGGCTAACTAGCCTGGGCTTGGCAATGTGTAAACATGGCTATGCTGCTTCCAGATGGGGAGGGAGCCACAGGCCACACTCTGGTATCTTCAACAGCAGGAACTAGAAGTGATACAAACTCCATTCTTTGCCTGATTTAGGAAAATTCCACCTGTTTGAAACAAGGTGGGCTTTTGGTATTGGAGGGAGTTGGCCAGGCCAGGACTGCATATATGTCTCCAGCATCCTACCTTGTGTGGCAGAACCAGCACCTCAGTCCCAAGAATGGAGTGATTTGGCCCTGTGCTCAGCATCTGCACTGTCACTGTCTCTGAAAAGAAGCAGCAGCACTAGGCTTAGCTAGTGGCTTCTGAGTTCAGCAAGTGACTTCCTAGGTGTCCTTAGGCAAGTGACATCTCTGTTCTGTACCTCAGTTTCCCCTCTGTAGCATGGAGATAAGGCTCACCTGTCTCTCCGATGTTTGAATTAGCTGTTTAACCAGGGCTTTCAAACACAAAGTGTGATGGAGTACTGTCAGCTGCCTATAGTGCTGGGAGCTCTGGCCCTATTTGGGTCTGCCATTAATCCGCACCTCCCCCTGCTGCAGCCCAGACCTACTGGTTTCCTGTCCACACTTGCTAATGTGAGCCTCCCCTGCCCACAGCTGGGGGGGACCCTATACTGAGAACTCCCCTGCTCTGTCTACCCTAGATGGTACCACTCTTGGGGCTGCATGCTGCCAGATGTTGCAGTGTAGGCTTGTTTCCTCTCAAGAAATCACATGGCTGTCCTTCCTCTTTCACTGGGCTCTCTGGCTTGCCACAGGCCACATTCTGAGCATCTTACACTTCGAAAGAATGCTGATTATAAGGAAGGAAATGACATAAGAGATGTTTAGGGTGATTTTCCCATGATATTCAAATTGACTCTTTGGATGCCTTTGAATTATGGGGGCCAAAAAAGTGACCTGGATATAGGGGGTACCTTGGGGGCTGCATCACACCCCATGTTGCAACAACAAAGCACTGGAGATGAAGGACTTGCTCTGAGCAGCCTTCACAAAACAGGAAGAGGAGGTGCCCTTACTCTATTATTCCATAGCCCAGTGGGTTCAGTAGTCCAGGATGGGGAAGATCCATGCTCAGTTCCTTTTACTGCCTGATGGGATCTGAGCCCATGGCTCTCATGCACATGTCCTTACTACAATGCTCCAAGGTATGTTGAAGAAGGGCTTGCTCTATCTTCTTTGATGCTCTTCCACTTTTCATGGAATACATGAATAATCACAGAATCAGGGACTCCGTAGGACTCCATAGGCTGGTGGTTTGAGTACTGTTGGGAAATGGGACACGTAGCTACAGCTCCTGTGTTGACAAATACCCAAGAGCTTGGGCCTTAGGATACTGTGCTGGAAGTGGGCAATATAGGTTGACATTCCCTGAGGCAGAGGAAGGATTTGACTGGGGTTTCCATCTTGGGTTGGTACTCTAACCATTGGGGTATAGAGTCAAAGCCAAACCTCTTCCTCAAGTTATGTGAACCTAGCATGAAAACTTATTTTCAGCCAAAACTTTTTGCAATTTCAGGTTGGCTACAACCAATAAACCACTCACCAAAAAAAGAAAGAAAAAAAAAAGATTGCCTAGCTACATATAGTGGCATCTGGCATGGTGGGGAGAGAATGAAAACCCCAGCATTGGATGGGGGCAGGGGGAAATAAATTCCTTGCATGATGGGGGAAGAGGAAGAAGGGGGGCACTTTGCTCTGGGCATGAGCAAGAGGGATATACATAGCCCCAGGAATGAGGGAGAGGACAGAGGGTTGAAGAGAGTACTGGAAACAGAGTGAGGGAGGAAAGATGGCTTATGGGGGAGGATGAAGGGGTGCCTGGGGCCATGGGGCATGCAGGACAACAGACATTTTGTCTAAAAACAAGTAGAGGTAGGGACACTGTGCTGAATGAGCAGGTAGGCAGTGAGGCATCCATGATTATCCTGCTATGCCAGGGGACAATGTAAACAGAAACTTCTATACAACTATTAGCCACCCTGCTTGCTGTGCTGAGAGAAAGTCAAGCTAGTTTTTGGCACCATAAATCAATGTGTAAACAGGCAACAATCAGATGAAGGGGTGACTCAGTTACCTAAATGGGGTGATCTCCTCACTCAAGAGGAGGAATGAAAGTCATCTGGTGTGGCTGTGTCACATTTCCCTAGAAGGCTGGAAGGTTTTGGAGTTGCTGTTGTATGAACCATGTAGTGCAAGCTCTGGGTGTGTGTTGGGTTTGTTATCACACTTCCACATGTGCTGAGCCCTAGCTCTCTGAAGCCTTGCAGGGGGTCCAAGGACTGCGTAGCTCTACAAAGCTATTCCCCATAGCTTGTTGTATTTAATCTGGCCATGTAGTATTTACAGAGTTCCTATTCTGTTCTCTTTTGTTCTCTCCAGGTTTTTGTCTCATCCATCTTGCCTCAGTATCTGAGCGTCTTTTGTTTTTGAATTAAACATGATGAACATCTGCCTTGTGTGGTTTGCTCTTACCCCAAGCAGGCACAAGGCAGTATTCTGGTGGCCCTTTTTATTGCTGTTGTTCAGAAAATTGGTCTGTGCTTCTGTTAATGAAAGCAAGTTGGTGGAGTGCATCTGGAACTTGGTGTGGTGGGTGATGGTCTGTGGTGACCCTTATTTCTTGGGGCAATTTATCTCCCTATTTGGAATTGACTCCCAAGAGAGTTCTCTCCCCAGCAGTTGAACTTTACTCCATCGTGAGTCCCTGGATGGACAGCCGCCAGTTCCTAGTAGGTGCCACTCAGATTTGAATAGATGTTTTTCATTGGCTTGAAGGTCTGCTGGATATTGTCCAGGAATGTAGGCAGTTGGGTTGGAGTCTAGCAGTTGTTAAAACTATTACAGAGATTAGACCAGAAATTTGGGATCTGAGGTGGTACCAGAAAAAAGTCTAATAATCCTACATGCTTACACCCTCCTTAGCAGAGCCCAAGGATGCTGGTGATAAGTAGGTTTAGAAGAATGGAGTGGTGATTTTTCTGCTGGAATGGTCTCAAGCCAGTGATGAATGGTGACTGGATGGGTACCCTTCTTCATGGCATGCCCAGGAGGCATTACAGAATTCAAATTCCTTTCTCTCTTGCCTACAAACCCATTGTTAGGTCTGTATTATTTCTGCCTTAATTAGGCCTGACAATGTCTTTAGTTCCTCCTGTTTAGTTAAGCCCTCTCCATCCAGTTACACACATAGACATCCATTGACATGTATTTTCTCATCAAAAAGTGGTGCACATGTGCTGGGCTTTGGACACTGGTAGCATTGACTGGCAGGGGAGGGACTCAGATACTGCGATGCCTAACTTCTAGGAAGGAATTTCCCCATCACCCCACTGAGGCTGACAAAGAACAGTAAGGCTTCTTTTGCTGTCCTCTGTCAGTTCAGTCCATTGTTCAGTTCCTAGAATCAGTTGGGAATATTTTACCTAACTAATGCTCTTCACCTGCAAAAGTTTGATGCAACGGTAATGACCTCTCTCTTACCTTCTTCCTGACAAATATCATAGGGATTGGGATTTGTGTAGGGCTTTTTCTTTCTTTTTGGACCAAGGTTCCTAGGTTTGCCAGGAGGGTCTGAAGTTGGGGCTGACGTTGATGTTCTTGTGGACCCCTTTGGACATGTGTCTGCTGTGTGGATGCCTGCAATAACAGGAGAGTAGACTTGATGATCCAGGAGGTATGTTCCAGCACTATTGTAACAACAGGTAAGGGCACCAGCCCCAGGCACCTACTAAGAGGTGAATCAAGAATGGCAGCTGTCCCTCCCAGAAACACAAAAATTTAGGGACTTGCCCTGGGCTACAGAGTAGCCTCTATCTTCAGCTGGGATTCATAACTCAGAATCCTCTCCTGAGGTTCTGCCGCAACCCTTTTTTAGAAAAGTCTGCTGGGGAGGCAGCACCTCCTCCTTGTACCCCATCCTGTGGTTCGAGCACTTGCCAGGCTGTGGGAGACCTGTTACAAGGCAGGCATAGGCATAAGCTTAGTTTCATAGTTTCACAGTAGTTTCATAGTACTAGTGATTCACTCGAGATCAGAGTCAGGGGGTTAACATAGTGGAAGTGGCTGAGGTCAAAGCCAGATGTCAGTCCAGGTTCCAGGATATTGTGATGAGGGTCAAGAGAGGGTCATGGCCATGGTCAGAACAAGACAGTTGAGGCCAGGAGGTTCAAGACAGGAACAAGATTAATCAGAGACAGAACAGGAAAGTCCAAGACAGCAGTGCTATTTCTGGGACAAGACCCTGCAGGAACCTGGAGATTTTTATACTCTTTCAATCAGGGGCTTATGGCTCTCATTCATCCCCTAGGTCACTCGTCCCCCACCCTTTGGAGACCTCATGAGGGGGTCTAGCCTGAGCTGAGGCTGGTGTCTGATTTCACAGACATTATACATTAGGGTTGGAAGGGACCTCATGAGATCATCAGGTCCAGCCCGGGAGACCTTGCTAGATCATCAGGTCCAGTACAAGCAAGCTGGACAGGACACTAGGTTTCTGCCCAGGGGTGCCAACTGTCTAGGTTCAAATCCCAGAGACCTTGATGTCTGGGTCCAAATGCCTACCCTACCTGAGGGGATTTGAATATGTGTTTCTTACGAGTGCCCCAACCCCCTACCTGTGGTTTCCCTTAGTTTGGTGCTCTCTCATCCCCCTCTGCTGAAGCTTCTCTTTACAGGGAGTTATTAAATATTTATTGTCCCAGGAAAGGGAAGATTAAGCATAATGCTAGACCTATAACTTAGTGGCTTGACTTCTCTGAGAAAGGGGACAACTGGTTTCCAGTCCCTGCTGCCATGAATAGTTCATATAAAATAGGCAAGGATTTCTGTGGGAGATACCTTTTATTGAACCAAATGCAGAGTTGGGATAAAGTTAAACCTGAATAGGTAACCCAAAGAAGCACACTTTGCATTCAAAAGCTTGTCTGACTTCCTCTCAACCATGCAGTTGGTCCAATAAAAAGTATTACCCGCAAAAATCTTTACTTCTCACATTATTCCTGGATCATTGTGGCTACACCACTCTAACTCTATCATATAAAATAGTTGTACAGTCATTGGATACTGGTTCTTCTCTGTCTCTGATGAGTGCCTTAACCACTAGGTGCCAGAGTCACGTTCACTCCCTCTCACTGGCTTGATGAACATTTAATTATTACCTGAAAAGAGGAACAACTTCCAATGGAAAGACTGAAGGAATCTTTCTACAGATTCAATTCTTCTCAGGTCACTTAAGGAAGTGGATCTTGGTCTCCCACCATATGCTGCCTGATTGCTTTAGCTGAAGTGTTAGGTCAAGAGGGGACCACCACCTCATACTGCATTTTAAGGGCCTGATGCTTTGAGAATGCCTACCCCATTGGTCTCGACAGGCAGGAAAGCACCCAACTTCTGGGCCCTGCCAGGGTTTCAGCAGGGGATAGAAACCCACCTGCTCCATGCTGCCAAGATAGGTAGTTCCGGTCAGGACCAGAGACAACGTTTAGGCACGTAGAGAATCTTAATGGAAATGTAGGTACCTCCAGGAAGGGCCAGAAGATGAGCAGGGGCTCTGGGGAACTGTACTTTGGGCTTAGGTGCTCACACAAGGAGCTAGTCAGGTCCTTGACACACTGGTCCTTTTGTGAACCCAGGCCTTAATTCAATGAGGGCAAAATTTTCATGTGTCAGAAGCACGTGGGTCCTGTGGGTGCGAGAGCCCAGCTCCACACCTTTTCTGCTGAAACACTACAGTTACACTGACGAGTGCCACACAACTCTCCATAGGATGGAGGCTCTGCCCCTCCACCAGGGAGCTTCCAAGGAGCGCCCAGGAGTGCCAGAGCTGTCTGGGAGGACATCTTTGCTATTATAGGACATTTGTGGCAGCCCTGGGTGCTCAGGGCCAAGGAGGCCAGAAATTACCTGGCAGCTGGGGGAGTATCCTGGTTGTGACAGATAAATCCCCCACCTCCACAGCCTTAATAGAAACTCCTCCTCATCCCTTCCCTGCCCTGTTTGTTCACCCTGCAAAGTGGAATGAGGAAGTGTTGCCTGTGACTAAGCTGGCAGCTGACCTGGGATGAAAACAGTGCTTGGGCAGGGTGTGGCTGCAGCATGGGAAATCGCAAGCAGCATGAGGGGGTGAGAGCACCATGCACCCAGCAGTTCCTGGAGCGGAGTCTCGGTCACTACTAGACACAGAGACAAAAGCCAAGCTGCCGGCTAGCCCCTGGAGGAAACAGCATACAGCTCACTTCCTGGGCACTGTGGTCTGGCTCCCCCCGTCCCCCCCGGGGGGGTTCAAAGGCAGGGCAGTTGGTCCCTTGTACAAGGCTGCCGGCTTTGCTCTTGGGAAGAGCTGTAATCCCAGGGCTGTAGACGGGCAGGACTTGGGAGTACAGGCTCTTGGGACATCTCATTAAGCGTCTCCAGTCGTTTGTCTTTCCCATAGAGCATGGCGTTCTCAGCCAGGCAGTGAGGCCTTGCTATGTCCTCTCAGGCCCATGCCCACACCTGGAGTAAGGCAAAACAGGGCCTTGGCCCCCTGCCCAATGGCAGGCAGGTGGGAAAACAGCACTTGCAGAAAGTGGGAAGTTCTGGGAGATGTCAGGTCCGTGTACCAGGGCACAAGGGCACATGAGTGGCTCGGCGGCCTCAAAGAGGATTGCTTGCTTAGCAGCCATGCACGCGCTGCTTCACCTGTTGCACGTGGGAGGCCCAGCTGGCTGGGAGGGAGGGTCAGGCATGCTGGGGCTCCTGCCCCATACCTAGTCCCATCCAGCTGGGTGCTCCTGCGATGGAGGTCAGGGAGCAGGAATGGCAAGTGAGGCTGAGGTGGTTGCTCCCCTTGCCCTGCCCTGCTGTGCCTCTCATGGATCTCAGGCAGGGCTCTTGCCTTACTCAGGCCACCAGCACTGGCATCAGCCTGGCTGTTACCCCAAGGAGCTCATTGGGAGAATGAATCCCTGAGAGCTCCAGGGACGAGCACAGTGCCAAGCAAGCCCACAGCTGTGCCCAGCCCCATTGCAAGCAAGGCCCTGCTGAATTTCCTGAGCGCAACCGGCCCAAGAGCTGCAGGTCGAGCAAGGTCAGGAGCTTGTACACTGCCCCCTGCCCACAGCACTACCCGGTGCCTCAGGCCAGCTCTCCACGCCCAGACCACCCTGCTCAAGATGCAGAATCCAGCCGGAAAATATCCTGCTTGCTCCCCCGCTGGAGGAGAGGCCCGTTGCTAGGCAACAGCTCTGCAGACACCGAATCCTGCATCCCTCCTCGCTGCTGAAATATTCATGGCTGGTGAAGCCCTCCCTGCCCCCTCCCTTGGCAGCAGCTGCTGCTGCCAGGAGCCTTGTGCAGGGAAAGCACAATCCGCCGCCGCTGCAGCTGGCTAATCGAATTAGACGCAGTTGCTAATGAGCAGCCCCCTCCTCGCAGCTAGGTGCAGCCTGCTCTTGCCTATCCCGGGCCTGTCCTTAGGAGCCACTGGCTGGAGTGACCAGTACAGACCAGCAAGCAGCAGGCTTCCCTGTGACCAGCACTGTTGGGGCTGCTTGCAACCCCAGGGGACCCCACATGCTCCCAGCCCTACCCTGGCACCATGGGCTGGGCCCAGCACACCAGTCCAGATGCATTAGGCTGGGTATTTACCACCACCTCCGCTTTGCAGCATGCAATTTTATGGCCAAGTCTTGCCCTGCTTGGCTTTGCTGCCATGAGTGGAGCTGAGGGGCCTGCATGAGTGGAAGTATCCTGATCTGAAGAAGACTGCATGTAGGGGTGGAGCTGGGAGCTTGGCAGCTCACTAACTCCACCACCTCCCGAGTGGGCCTGCACAGGGGCCTGGCCATGTTCACTGCCACACTAGCCCCCCCTGCCTGCTCACACCCACCCCACGCAAGCCAGGAGTGATGGCGGGATGCAGTGACTCTTGTTTCCCTGGTGCCCATCCCCTTGAAGGGGCCAGGGTCACGCAGGATCATCGCCTGACAAGGTGGGGCAGTATCTGACCCTGGCTAGTCATCTGCCCGCCTCCTGTTCTCCCTCTCACCAGCCTCCTTCCCCCACTGTTCACCTCCCCCCGCCCGCCCTGAGCCCAGCTCTCTCTGCCTGCCTGCCTCTCTCCCTCAGGCCTCTCCACTGCTTCCCCTTTTCCTCACGCCTGGCATAACTCCCCCCACAGCTGCATGGTCAGTGCCTGGCAGCTGGCCCTGTGGGAGGGAGTACATGCAACTGCCTGCCCCCAGTGTTTGGGAGCCCTGACCTGGGAAAGATGGATGGAGGTCGAGACCTTTCCCAAGCCAAGGCTAGGTCACCTGAACTCGTGTCATGATTCAAGGCTGGTCCCACTCCCAGCCCCTCTTCTGTATAGATGTTGCCTGCTGCTGAGCCCCACTCTGAATGCCTATTGGATATGTGGAGGGGGGGGGGCACTCCTTTGGTGCACTCCGGTGCTGTGGAAATGAGATGATCTTCCAGTGCATGAGGGCTTAGGGCTTCCCTAGCTGTTAGGACCCCCAGACATGGGTAGTGCAAAGGCACAGCAGGGCTGTGTTGGCTCTGAGCTGTCAGACCCCTGTAGCTTCCCATGCCGCAGCCCTGTATTCACACCTATGCTCCAGTGTAGTTGGGGCTTCATGGGGATTTGAAGCTAGGTCAGGTGAGCTGCATGGATCCAAAGAAGATGTTGCTGCCTGTGATAATGTGCCCACACCTCTGTGATGGCCAGGAGTGAGCTGGGCAGTGCCCAACAATGCTGTGTGCTTGTGAGGAGAGTGCCTTGGCAGCCTGGGGCAGCTCCTGGTTTGCAGGAGTAGATCAGCACTCAAGGGCTATAGGTCTATACAAAACGTTTACTGTGGAGTAGGTAAATTAGCTCCACAGTAAACATTGCACATCTATATGCGCACCCCTATTAGGCTGGAGTAAACTAATTAACTTGATTTACAAGTAATATCCTGCTGCAGTTATTCACTCTACAGTGTGTAGATACTGCCTGAGCCAGCTGGGGCACGAGGGTGCTTTAGTGCTGAGGTTGCCTGCTGGCTAGCCTGACACTCATGTCTCAGCCAGCCCCTCTGAAGCCCGTTGAGCCAGCAGAGAGCAGAGCTGGGCTGGCAGGCTGACCCCCAGGACCCCTGCCAGGCAGTGCTGCTTTGACCTTGCTTAACGTGCTGCAGCCCCAGACACACATGCAAATGATGCACCCAGTAGCAATAAACTCCGGGGCAATAAGCTCTGCAGTTTATTGCCTTGCATTAATTGCACATGCAGATGCACCCAAGAGCTGCCAGAAAAGGATAAAACAGTGAATTTGCAAGCACTGCCTGGTTGTACTGTGCACTGGCACCCACCATCTTAAAGCTGCAGGGCTGTAAGCTGTTTGCCCAGCCCTTTGGGCCCTGCTTTGGGAGAAGCCAGTGCTGGTTTAACTGATGCCCTATGCAGGTGGCACACAGTTCTTCATCTGTGGGGAATGAAGTCCAACCTGGGGGGGGGCAGGGGATGAGGTGATGCTGGTGTCTTGCGAGGATGGTGAGAGCTTGGTAGAGGTCCCAAGCTGTCAGGTCAGGACCAGTGTCAATGCACAGGATGCAATGCACTGATGAAGGAGCAGCTAGCCCATTCTCCTGGGCCAGGTCAGCTGCAGAGGCTGACACATCTCAGCTTGGGCTGTCTTGGGTACTAGCTGGTGCCTGGGGCCTTCTGGAAACTACAGGTCATAGCACAGCCCTGCAAAGCCAGCTAGGCTGCCCTGGCAGAACTCAGACCTAGCACACTCCCCCACCCCGCTTCCCCCATGCAGGCACAGGCACAGGCACAGGCACAGGCACAGGCACACACACTCACAAAGCCTGGCTTGCAGGGGCCACAGAAAGGCTTGACCCTGTGGCTGTCCTGGGCTGTAGCTCTGCTGGGAAGGCTTGGCCTGCGCCAGGCCCCATCATACTGGCAGGAGGTGCCAATGGGAAGTAGAGTTTGGTTTGTCCAAGATCCCCTTCCCCTGCCTCTGTGTAGCCTCTCCTGTCCCAGCTGCCAGGCCTGCACATGCAGGGATGAAGGAGGCAGGGGTTGCTCCAAGTATCACCATTATGGCCTGGGCTGCAAGGGTCAAGGGGGAGGCTGGAGGGACCACACAGTTACCTGCAGTTTTAGTGCATGGGCCTGGTGATGGGGAACTCGCTCTTTTCTTCGAGAGGGACATTCCCCACATACTGGGCTCAGGAAGATGTCAGAGACCCTGGCTGGGGCTGCAGTTTTCATAGACTTCATATTTCATAGATTTCATAGACGTTAGGGGTGGAAGGGACCTCGGAAGATCATCGAGTCCAACCCCCCACCCAAAGGGCAGGAAGTCAGCTGGGGTCATAGGATCCCAGCAAGATAAGCATTCAATTTGCTCTTGAAGGTGTTCAATGTAGGTGCTTGAACCACCTCCGATGGCAGGCTGTTCCAGACC
>NW_017728925.1:3659880-3683366 GCF_001723895.1 Crocodylus porosus
GCAGTAGTTTGTGACCGTTCGACCTCGTCATCCCATGGGGCGCTCTAGTGAACAAATGTTCCCCCAGATCCTTGTGGGTCACCCCTGATAAACTTACAGGTGGCCATTAGATCACCCGAGCCTGCACTTTTCCAGGCTAAAGAGCCCCATGGCTCTCAGCCTGTGTCGTAAGGTCCGTTTTCCTGCTAGGCTCCAGAGCAGCAAGAGACGCGCGGGTGAAAGCCTGCTGCGCCCCCACTCCGCCGAAGCCTCCCAGACACCTCAGACACCCCCCAGCAGCCACAGAGCCCCCTGCTGACCCCCAGCACAGCCGGAGGCAAGCAGGGGTCGTGGTGGGAAGGGGTTAACCCCTCTCTGACTGGGAGGAGGCGGCTGGCAGAGCTGGGCTGGGTCAAGCCCCCGCCCTGGCCCCTGCAGTTGATTGTGGCAGCCTTGCCTGAGGACTGCTTTGCAAGCCAGACCAGCTGGAGCTAATGAGGAGTGATCCCCTGGGATCCCAACCCTTGGTGCCCACATAGAGGGGGCACAAGATTGTCAGCTGCCACAGCCCTGCTGCCCACACAGCCTGTTATGCCTCTGTCCTTTGTGCTCCCACAACTCTTCCTCCTGTTTGATCCACCCCATCTCCAGGGTAACAGGTGACTCTTCCAGCACCAGGGCTGTACGGGGAGCACCTGGTCCTGTGCTGTTGCCCTCACACTAAGGTCTTGGCCATGGGGTAGTGCTGGTGCTGGTGCAGGTGCAGGTGCTGGGAGCTCTGTCTGACATTCCTCTGCCCTTGGGGGCAGCAGGGCACTGTTTGCTCCCTTATCTGTGTGCAGGTAAGGGCAAACAGCAGTGAAGAACAGCCGGTGCCTGGCGCCCAAGGTAGTGGGAGGGCAAAGCATGAGGTCTTGTGAGCAGGGTGCAAGTGCTGGGACTGGGAAGCAGTTGCCCTGGCACTGGCTCTAAACTGTAAAGGGCTGAGTGCCCATCCTGAGCTGCTGCAGTGGGGGAAGGGCCCTGCCTACTAGCAGCAAAGGTTTAAACCTAGGGGCTCTGTCCAAGCTCATGGGAGCCCAAGCTTTTCTTCAGCTCAGCAAAAAGCCAGGAGCTTCTTGCTTTGAGAACAGCTGTAAAAAGGGGCCCTTGCTCAGTACTGCTGCTCCCATTGGGTAGACTAGGGTCAGAGCTATGACCTAACCTACCTCCAGCTCCACCTCCAGCTCATGAGTCATCAGGATCAGAGCTGCCCATCACCCACAAAGTGTACCACAGCCTTGTATGACAGGAGGCTGCTGAGGCCTGATGCTGCACTGCTGGAAACACTGGGGACACAGCATCAGGGCGTACGGAGGGCAGCACCCCTCTGATGCCTGCTGCTGCATGCAGTGTGGAGCTGAGCTGGCCCCGTGCAAATGGAGCGAAATCATGAATATGGAGTGGCAAGCTGCTCTGCCAGCGCCTTTATAGCCCAAGAGCATCAAACACAGCACAGGGTGGCTGGAACAGAGGGTGTCTTTGCTTGCCGAGTCACAAGGCTGTAGGACACATGGAACACATTGTTACCCACTGCCTCCTGGCAGGCAGCTCAGTCCCACTGTGAGAGCCATTGTCTGAGGCTATGGCTCGGTCCTGGGAGGCTGGGCTTACATCCATTCAGTCACAATTTCAGTGAGTTTGGTGGGTCTCACTGCTCCCAGCTGCATGTCACAAAAGCCTCATGTAGTTCATTGGACCGAGGCTGGGATGCCAGGGATGGCACAGGGCTGAGAGGCAACCCCCAGGCTGGGATAGTGGGCAGCTGTAGATCTGGAGGGGAGGGCACTGGCAGAGCTGTGCACATGCTGCGGGAGTAATGGAGGCAGGCCTGCCTCCTGCCAGGGTGGTGAGCTGCATGACCTGGCTCTGAACTTAACCAGCCTTTCTGAAGCACACGCCATCTGGGATGGAGAAGCTTGGGCTGAAGCATGGTACCAACAGCCTCTCTTTTGCCTTGCTTCACACTTCTGCCCCAGAGCTGCTCCACTGCCACTAGCTGGGCCATAAAGTAACTGGGTGACAGAAGTATTAGTTTTGGCTCTGGGACTCCCTGGGCACTGCTGGGAGTATAACCTTCAATGCGGAGTATAAATTCTACACTGGACTGGCTGGGTCCACTGCCCCCATTCCCACTCCAAACTTGTCAGCTCTGGGCATCCCCTTGCCTGAAGCTCATGCCTGTACCTCAGGAAATGTGCTGCCTCCAGAAGGGCTACAAGCCTCTCCAGGAGATCCAGGGGTGGCTCCCTGGGTGCTCTACCAGCTGCTTCTGTGCCAACAGCTCAGTCCAGCCCAGCAAGGGCTTTGCTCTGCTGAGGGGAGCAGCAGCAACCCCCAGGGGGATGCTGGCCAGGACACCCAATTCCTGCTGCTCTGTGCTGCCCGACACTCCAACCTGGTCCTCCTGCATTGATGGGGAACAGGAGGCCCTTCCAGGCCAGTGTCTCCTTTTGGAGCATGATGTCTTTCCTTTCCTTCCCTTCAGGCAACTACTTATCCAGGATAAGGAAGAGCAGCACCAGGAGCACGATGGGCAGGAATACGAGCAGCAGGCTGAGCATCTCAGCCACCAGCAGCGCCATCAGGGCCAGCAAGTAGCAGCAGCGACATTGCTGCTCCAGGCGTCCCAGGTGGTGGATCAGGCACAGGGGGTAGCGCACACAGGGCAGGCAGCCCACCATGCGGCCCGTGTGAAAGCGCACCTGGAAGTGGTGCTCCAGGGCCCCCCAAAGGCCTGGCTGCCGCAGGGGAAGTGTGTGTGGCACAGCCACAGGCGAGGGTGGGGATGGCTGGGTATGCAGCAGCAGCATCTCCTCCTGCAGCTTGCAGATCTCCCACTCCAGCATGGGCGTCTTCTGGCGGCAAATGGGGCAGCGCACACGCCCAATCTCAGCAGCATCTGCCGCCTCCATGATAGCATTCAGACAGTTGTTGCACAGCACATGGTTACAATTGAGCAGGGCCTGCTTGTGCCGTGTGCCATCATACGGCTCTGTGCAGATGGGACACTCGTCCTCACTGTCACAGCCTTCTTCCGCCTCAATGCAGCAGGACGCAACCACCCCTGCCCCATCACTGGGAGCCTGCTCCCCTTCCTCCCTGCAGGGCAGGATCAAGGACAGGCTCTGGCAGGAGGCCCCTTCCAGGCTGGGGAGCTCTTGTGGAGGTACAGGACTCTGGCTGCTGCTGGGCTCTTGTGTCTGGGGGGTGCTGTCCAGGGCAGTGGGGCCATCGGGCAGGTACACCCCCAGCAGCGATGTCCTGGGGCAGCTGCTGATGGATAGTGATTTGGGGGTCTCCAGCAGAGGCTCTGGCACACCCCCCAGGTCCCACTGGTCCAGCTGAGTGCTGGGCACCTCACCTGAGGGTTGAGCACCCCCTCTGTGCTCAGGGGATGCTGCTGTATCGCTCTGGCCACAGATGCAGGAGCTCGCGCCACATCCCACAGCATCATTTTCCCCTTCTGACCTGCACAGGGGCCTGAAGCCAGAGTCATTCTCCTCTGTGTCTGATTCCTGACATGCTTGCAGCTGCTTCATCATAGCAGCAGCAGAGAGACTCCCAGCGGGGGCTGGCTGTGCTTGTGTTCCCCCTTCTTCCAGGACGGCGGTGAAGAGTCAGGCTGCAGCAGGATGTGTCCAAGGGCCCGGGGCAGGGAGCGGGCTCTGCCTACAGGACAGCTGTCCCGGGCTGGCACTGAGGGGGATTAACAGCACCTGTGTCTGTTCTCTGTCCTGGTGCCCTGCGGGTTCATCCTTATGCTGACCCCCAGGTAGACAGGCTGAGGCACCAGAAGAGAGCTCCCATCCCACACTCCAAGGATGGCACTCCAGTCTGGGCAGACACGTCCGTCACCCCACAAGAGCAGCTGCTCCCCTCTTCCCGTTTCAGTGCAGATACTGACCAGCCCCAGGAAGACAAGTCCAGTGCTAGCACAGCAGGCAGCCTGCAGGGCGATCGGGAAGGGCTGCTCCCACAGCGTTCCCTTGTCCAGTCTTTCACATCACAGCAGGAGCCCTGGAGCTCTGTCTGGTTCCTTCCAAATCCCAGCTGCTCTGGGGAGCTCCTTCCAGGGGAAGGCTGTCAGCAGCTGGGAGGCCAAGTGTAGACAGTCTGGTTTGTCAGCTTCTGTAATCAACTCTGGGAGAGCAGGCAGCCTGTACCAGGCCCAGCCAGCCTCCTGCCAGCTCCAATCAGAGCTCATGGGGTGGGGCTGGCTCCAGTTGGATTCTTCCTCATTCAGCCTTTCCTCCAGCTCACCTTAGCAAGGTCTGGGTTCCCATCTGCAGCTAATGCATCACTGCTCCCCCCTCCCCGGGGCCAGGATCCGCTTTGCACCAGGACCTTGCACTCTTCATTCAGGTCTGGTGCCCACTGCCCTGAGCCCTGCTTTGTTCCCCTGAGGGCTGCATGGGATGGTACCATGATAGTCCCACTGTTACTGCAAGTTTGGCTTGCACCCCCTGTCTTGCCATAAAGTCCCTGCTGCTCCCTGCACTCCCTGTTTTTTTATCACCACTGTCTTGGTGCTTCTGTGCCTAAGACTTTGCAGGGCAAGTGCCTCCTCACCCAGGTGTTTCCCAAGGCTCCTCCTGCCTTCACTGTGACCTCAAGCCTCCAAGCCTGTAGCCCTCCCCCCAGTACTACATCCACTGGCATTTTTGTCGGTCCAGCTTCAGATTGGTACTCATCTTCTGGCCACACCCAACCCAGCCATCTCCTGTCAGCCCCAAGCCTCCTTTGGCTTTCACATTTTCCATGAGCCATGGGCCTCAGCAGATACAGTTGCACTTGCTCAGGGTGACCCCTTTTATTTGGCTCATACATTTGTAGCCTCTGAAGATCCTTGGTTTGCATCTTCCTCAGTGGCACTGACAGCCTCTTCAGGGACAATCACAGCCCTCCTCCCACAGTGTTCAGGAAAGAGATTTGGCCAGCCCACTCAACATATTATCAGCTACCCCCCTTTTGTTCCTGACCCTCACCGGGCATCAGGTTCTAACCAGGCATCAGACTCAGTGCTCAAACGCAGGCCAACCTGAGCCTGCTGGAAACATTTCCACCCCAGCACTGCCCTGCCTCATGCCTGGGCCCTTCATGTAACCAGAGTTGGTGTTCTGGTCTGAAAAGCTCTGCTACACAGCCTGGCTCCTCCTCATAGTGTACATGCAGCCCAATGCCACAGGCAAGAAGAACCAGGGATGAAAATTAGAAGGGAAACGTGCTACCACAGCAAGGAGTCCTCAACCCAGGTTGGAGTGGACATGAAAAAGTCCTAGCAGGGAAGAAGGAAGCCTGGCATGCCCTGCCCTTCCTGAGCCTGCTCACAGGATGTGGGAGAACAGGTCTTCCAGCTCAGCCCCTTTCAGTGTAAGGCCACCACTGGCTAATTAACGTGGGAAAACTTTATTTTATCTACACCCTACTTATAAAATCAGTCCAGCTACAGAGTGATGCAGAAGATAAAGCTTTAACAGTCCCACATATGTAGGCTGCCCAACCACCTGCAAAGGCCCATCTGCTGATCCAGGGTGGGGGCCAGCATGGTCACACTGCTGGCATGCACAACATTCACTTCCCCTTCCTGCCTGAGAGCATTCCCATCCTGGCCTGGGGCAGCACAGACATCTGCTCCCAGCTGTAAAGAAACTGGCCTGGGGACTGACTCACATCCAGGACACTAATTACTATTTACACAGTGGCTACAAAGAGCTGGATAGGAGTGATGACCTGAGCTCCACAAGCCCAAGACACTGGGCAGAGGTAATAGCATAGGGGCACTGCAGACACACGCAAGTCAGGAAAGGGGCTGGATGGGGAAACCACAGGGCCAGAGGAGCAGGAAGAGGGAAAGGGGGATAACAGCACAGAGGAAGCAGATGCTAAATGCAATCCTCACACCACTTGTTACTGGTGATAACATGTGTAGAGGAAAATAGTAACCTGTACCTGCCCAGACCTGGGAAAGCTGCACTGTGGAGCCATCCCACTCCCAGCAGTTGAGTGATGGGTGGTCATTCAAAGCGGGGGAATTGCATTGGCCAGCCTGGGGCAAGTTCCAGCCCCACTTTTGCCTCTCAAAGAGGCCCATGACAGTAAGGCTCAGGGAAAAGACCCACACTGGACTTGGGCTCCTAGCCGTCACACCTGATATCTCAAGCCAAGGCAAAGGGAGCCAGGAGTCTGCTGCTACCTGTACTGGGGACTGGCTACCTGGTGAGAAGTGTAATGAAACCCTTCCTTCACTGTACAGCTGCATCTGAATCTGTATCCATGCCCTCTGCCCCACCAAAGGCAGATTCCAAGGGCAGGCTCTGCGACTTCCCTGGGCCTGTGGCCTGTGGCCTGGTCAAACAGCATCCCCAGACCCTTGTGCATACTTTCAGCTTGGTGCCCAGCCCATATGGACTCTAGTCACTCGGAACTGCAGTGCAGGTGCTACAAGCTGGAGGGAGCAGCAGGGCTGGCTGCTGGGCTCCACGAGGGGGTATAAAAATGTGCAACATTTTAATTATCCTGCTGAGGTTTCATGGCAGCCCTTGAGGAAAGGGGAAGTTCACACTTCGAGAGGTGGGTTTAGGGGGTTGGTAAACTCCAGAAGACACCAGGGACTGCTGCTTCAAGCACTCCAGGGGCCCCTAGGCAGCAGAACACATTTACAGAACACAAAGGGCTCTGATTGCACAGACAGCACACTGGGAGTTCAGAGACCTGGTTTATTCAGGACTTTGCCACACGCCCGCTTGGGCCTGAAGCAAGTCACAGTTGAATTCTCTGACCTGCACAGAGTGGGAATAACGGCACTCCTCAATACTTGTGGGCAAGGGATCAAGGGAAACCTACTCGCAACCTCCCAACCCATAGCTGTTGTTCCATGTGCTCCATCTAGGAATTGCACCAGATCACACGTACCCTAGAACCCTGGCTCCAGGGGCAGCAGGTTGTGTCCATCTAGCACCTTAAGCCACAGAACAGCCGAGTCTGGGGTCTTGGTCCATACTAATGAGGTGGTGCTCACAATCCCAGAGGACAACAGACAAGAATATAAGTGAATTTGGTTAGGATAGTAAGTGTCCATCACACTCCAGACAGCTATGAAAGACAAGGGTTGGCTGCAGCCAAAATTGCAAGGCCTGGCTTGGGGAAACTTAACAGCTGCCAGGCCGAAGCCCATCACCAGCAGGCCAGCCATGCTGGCTGAGACACCCTTGGACTGAGGTTGAAGCCAGGTGCCTGGGGGTTTATTAGACATGATTCCTGCAGGCTCACTCCTCTGTGCTTACATGCACTCAGCTGTGAGCAGGCCCAGCTCGGGGCTGGGATTATGACCAAGTTTCTGACTGGAAGCGACGGGATCGCTCTAAGGCTGCAAGGTACTCCTCAGCTTCTGAAGTAGACAGGCCTCCTTCTAGCTGGAACACTGTTTTTAGGGCCTCTGCGACACCCGCTGGCATCTCCTTGGCATTTCTGGAAGAGAAAAAGTGCCACTGTTGTGTGCCCAAGACAGGAGAACATGGTCCAGGCTCTGTACTTTAAAGCCTCTGCTGCACCCTTTGGACCCTGTTACATGGCATGCTAGCCTTAGTGACACTGCACATTCAGGGCAGACAAGGCCAAGCAGTCACAGAGCCAGAGGCTCAGCCAAATCATTTCCTGGCTTGTAAACAAAACCTGAGCTGGTACTTCCAAGAATGTGAGGGAGGTCAGTGTCACTCTGAGAATTGGCAGTGAAGTTCCTGCTCTTGAGTTGGATTGGCAGGAAGCAGAGGAGAAAAAAGCCCTCTTGATCTTACTATTAATGATGATAGCAATAATCATACTCAGTGATTACCTAATGCAAGATGCTGGACAAAGACTATGCTCCACCCTTCCATGGCCCCTTCCTCCCAAGGAACCCAAAGCACTTTATAGACACCAGGAAAGCCCTAAACATCTTTGTGGGAGCCGAACTAGCCCTACACTCCTTTCTGAGATTAGGAGGCAATAGCACACAGATTAAATGATTTACCCAAGACCACCTGGTGAGTCACTGGCAGAGCTAGGAATAAGGCTCCAGTCTTATGAGCACAGACCCTCTAATGCCAGACTGCACTTTCCAACTAACAGCCTGAACTATACCAGCCTCCGCTCAGAGTCAGTGAGTGCTGGGCAGAGATCTCCAGGGTTCCCCAAAATACAAATGTAAAATACTTAACAAATAAGGGCAAAGGGCTGTAGTGCAAGCCAGAAACTCATGTAGGCAGGCTTGGAAGCAGAGACAACCTGCCAAAGAAGTCAGGTCTCACAGGCTCTAGGAGAACACGACTGAAAGCACTAAGAGTAAGAGATGGTGTTCAAAGGTCAAAGGGCAGATGACAGGATCCCTCTGTAAATACCACTTTAAGTGCCAGATCCCTGTGTTAGCGAGTGCAGGAACTACACAGATATTTCACTGGCTTTTCATTTTTTGTTTTAGAGGCCCATGAGCAAAGTCCAACCTAAGTTCAGACTTTCAGTCTCAACATGCCATAGGGGAAAGGTCCAGAGAGATCCCAGTTTTGGCTCTGGTACACCGCAGTGACTGGTCACTGTTGCTTTGGATGCAGTGGTGTCTCCAACCTAGCTTCTAATTGGGACAGACTGAGCCTTATCAATGGCTTTGTTCTTTTCTTCAGGAGCTGAGAATTGAGACCTACTGACTCCTCTTAATAGGGACCACAGACATATTAAAGGGCATGTGTCCATTAATTGCTTAGGAAACTGGAGACTTTGGGATCTTACTGGCTCTTTCTCCATGCCTCTATTCTCACAGAGCAGTGCAGGCAGCTGGCCACAGAAAGTACTCCTCTTCCTTAGACATGGGCTGTGCCTTGCTGATGCAAGCTTTGGTCACCTCCAGACTCTGTGTGAGGTTGGATACAAAACCTCAATCCTTAGCTGGTGCATAATGTGGTTGGGGCAAACGGAGAAGCAGCACATGACGGGGCCCATGCCATGCTCTGCTCTGGCTGAGGACCAATTTCTGAATGCAAATCATGATACTGGATGGCTATAAAGCCCTATAAGGTCTAGGCTGCCATTATCCCGGATGCTGCCTCCATTCTTTACCTTATCAAATAGTTTCCCTGGGCTGTGGTGCTGTAGCTGAAACTCACGGAAAGCAGGGGTGGGGGGAGAGAGTGAGAGCATTCTAAAATTCTCTCCACTTCATGATCACATGACCTATAGAGCTGCATGCCTCCTTGCTTGTAGGTGCTCTATTCAAGATTTCCCCTAGGGAGATCATTGGGATCCTGTTTGCAACTGATCCCTGACAGCAGTCACTTGGAAGACAAGTGACCGTTCTGTTGATAAACAATGGACCTAGGGCATGGTCTGTTCTAGGAAACCACTGGAATTCTGAGTACTCAGGTACCCTGAGCACTGAAATAGATGCACCAGGCACATGTAATAATGCCGTCCTGTAGGGACAACAGTACAGTGCTGCTAACCCCAACCTGGCTGCAATTCTAACTCTGGAAAATGTACAGACAGTTTCCCCACTGTACAACACTCTGCCAACTATCAAATCAGCAGGCTGTGCCATAGCAGGACTGACCACTCTGATTTCTACCTGGACGATAGGAAGAATGAAAATACCCCACTCCGACACTATTCAGATGCACCCTGAGATGGCAGCACCCTGAGCCAGCCAGTACTTACCCAGCCAGGTAGATGTGAGCATTGTCACGGCTCAGCAGGTTCCACACCAGCCCTTTGTTTTCTCTGATTCGGTGCTGGACATAAATCTTTTCCTCCTGTGGGGAAGTACACACCATGATAAGCAGCAGTGGATTCTAGCTGCCAGCACAGACACCAGTGCTGCTCATCTTGCTAGAGAAGGTAGAGAGGGGCAAATGGTAGGATTCCTCCCCTATTACTGATTTGTTAGTGTTCTGAACAGCCCAGTTTGTACCAACCCCATCTAGAAGCAGGCAGAACTGATCCAGGTGCTTCACAGTGCCCGCAGACCTAGACCATACAACCATCGCTTGCACTGCAAGCTTCTTGGGGACAGATCCTCATCCTCACTGGGGCAAAACTGGGAGGGACAAGCCACTATGACGTGAACACAGCAGGGCAATCGCTGAGAGACAAAGCCACATCAGGAACTGAGTGGCTACAGTAAATAGACAGGGATCCCTTCCCTGCACCTCTCCTGCCAGCAGCTGTAGGTACTAGTTGGTGCACTGCTGGGCCATGACCTAGAGAAGCTGCAAGCTATAGATTCCCTAGAAATAATCCTTCCAGCCATCTCCAACCATCCCCACACCCTCAGACTAGCACTGAAATACAACTGTGACACTACCTGTCCTCAGACCATCCCAAGACTGCAGCCGTGCCAGTGAAAAGCTTGCCATGCCTTGCCCCTGCCTTGAATGAAGACTTTCCACCTTACACCAAGTGCCAAAGCTTAAGACTGCTCCTCCTGCCATTGGACCAACATTGGACCCCTACCCCTTTGTGGGGCTAAAACCTACTCCTGCAACTCAGAAATGCAGCAGGGCTAGCCTGAAAAGAGGGGGCCAGGCAGACAGGTGGTGACTAGTTCATTGCATCTCCAAGCAGCTTCCTTCTGGGGTATGGCAGGGTAGTAAAGCTGTCCTACTGTAGCAGGATCCCTCAGAGAGGACAGCTCTCAGCACCTGCCCCTCTAATGCAGCTATGCCAGCAGCAGCGAACTGGTCCAGGCCCTTCACTGCTAGGTCCATTGGAAATGATTGGCTTGAGTGCTACAGATACACTACAGTGAGCATGAAAATAGGGAAGACTCATCTTTGCCACTGGTGGAGCTGAATGGGCACTAGGTGTACCTCTCAACCCTGTCCATCATCTTTGCCATTAGTGAACCAGCAGCAGGCAAGTGAGACTACTGCACTTTGCCCCTTTCAATCAGGCCTGAAGTAAGGAAGTGCCATTTTATACTCAGTGGATTCTGCTCTCTGCACAAAGCCTGGATCCCCTCCCAGGTGCCCTGGTTCAAATGCATGCAGTTACCCGCTGTGGAATGCCCTGCAGGGTCGGGCTCTCTGGCGAGGAGATGTGTATACGTAAGCTCAGAAGAGGGTCCGAGATGCTTTATCAAATGGTGAAACAGTTGTAAAAACTATTAGAGTCCAACACATTGCTCCTACCACTAGCTTCTGGCTTCCTGCAACACCATTGACCATTGTACTTACTGCTACCTAACAGCCTACTTGTGTCTGTAACTTGCTTATACCACCCATGAATCATTGATCAACCCTGTATAAACTATTGATAAACATACCAGTAACATGGAGCAACCCAGCACAGACACTGAGGCAGAGTGCCTGACAGAGCTCATTTCTACCCTCCCACTAAGCCAGGCTCTTAAAACATTGCTCATTATGGGCCAGTGAGTATTTACCCTGGCAACCTGGCCCTTCCCCATCAATAGTTGAAGCTCAAGAGACTGTGACTGGATTTCAACCATTCCAGGCCACTATGAGATGCAATGTGGACATGTGGAACACTCCACCTCCCTGGTAGAAGTCCCCAAAGCAGCTCTTGGTATGGGCTGCCATTGGTGCAGGTATCAGTCTCCCAAGCTAAAATCATTCCATGCATTTGTCCCAGGAAGTAGTCATACTGGATAGGAGGCAGCAAGGTCATCTGAGGCGCAAAGCTCCCCCCCAGTCAGAGTTTGGCTGAGATGGCCATCATAGGTGAGCAAACACATTGTAGGCACTGACAGCCAGCCATGGCCACCCACAGCTCAGCATCGTTAATGTTGATCAGCTAAGTGCTGACAGTGGTTCTGCCCATGAGGCTGGGACTCTGCTCAAGTCCTTAAATGACCCACTGCTAGTTGCACAGCCAGTAAACATCCTATGTACTATGGCTCTTCAAAACCAGAATGTGATGTGCTGGAAACATGCAAGGGGAGAGCTTAAAACAGGGCGCAGTCTCCCTCTTTCCTACAAGGGAAAGGTCAGGAGAACAAGGGGATTGAGATGGTGACTCAGGCTGGGGGAGGGAATTCCAGGCACTTCCTGAGTCTTGGTTCAGGCCAGGATCTTGGAGCATGAGCACTTGTACGAGTCAACAGGCTTGCCAGCCCTCTGTAGAGGGAAGAACCCAAGTGCCTGCATGATATATCATCACTGCATTTTGGCCAAAAGGTTCTTTCAAACCATGTTTCCTTAGAAACTGTCAAGAAACGGTGTCATTACCCTTCTCTAGGTCTGCACTGAATGCATAGGTACTTTGTTTCCCAGCTCCCCAGAGTATTTCTCAATGTCTTCTTATTCAGGAAAGAAGGCACACAGTACAGGCAGCCAGACCTAGCATCGTGAGTGCACAAAACAGGACAGGATCACACAGACATGGATGCAGCACAATTTCTATCACCTCTTGAAAGGAGTTATCAAATGTCTAGCTGAAGAGGAACATCAAGGCCAGCAAGCCTCAGGCTGAGCCCAACGTGGTGGGACTTAAAATGTACGTAAAGGTGGCTGGATTATCAGAAACGACCTGGATTTCAAAAGAGCTTTTAACCCAGCTGCTCCTTAGAGGTTGCTGAGGAAAATTGTTGGGCAGGGGTGAACAGCAAATTCTTATTTTGCCTCAGAGGGGCTGTGACAGGAAGGCAAGAGCCTGCAGCACAAAGCAGAGTAGCTCTGGGCTAGCTGCTCTCATCTATTCATCCTCAATGTGGAAGAAGCAGCTGACAGCAGGTGGGTGACGGACACTGACAACACCTGGTTGCTTTGGGCCTTTCTCCCATTCCTTCCAGAGCCTGTGGGAGCAGGACTGGGCGCTGTGTAAGTTTTCCAGCTCACTTGCTTCTGTTGCGGTCAATTAAACAGGAAAATAGTAGCAAAAACCCAACCAAACTCTGCAATTATACAGTTAGGCAAAGGGCTGGGGAGATTTTGCAACGAGATTAAACTGATGTATTATGAGCAGCCAGATAAAAGATGTCTGAAAAATCAATGACAAGCATTAAGGAAGGGAAAAAAATGTAAACTAACTGGAAATAAGTTCCCATTCACACCTTTTCTGGAAAACATCCATATTCGAGTTGAAACTGGCATTGTGGGACCATTCTGGGGGCAGAAAGAGCCAGTACAATGAAGAATATCTGCATACAAGTTATTTTCAATAAAACTAGTTTGTTTGTAAGAGACATGTTAGCAGGCTGCACATCAGCAGCAAGTAAAAGGAGCCTGATGGAGAGGGAACAGTGCAGGGTGTTTTTCAGCTGCTGGGAGCTGGAGCATTGCAGAGCAGACAGGGCACAGGGGCTGTTCCACAGCTTGTTGGGGCTGTGTGCCTAGCTGATCTGCCTTGGGCTTCAAGGCTGCTTTTACACCTGGAAACAGCAGCTGTGCTGATTATAGATGAATGGGAGAAGAGTCAGCTGGACAGATGGTGCAGCAGAAGAGAATGGAGAAGCACAATAAGGTGATGTGGTACCCTGGCGACAGCGTGGCAGGCACCTCTGCTTACCTCAGGGCCCTGCCACTCAAATCCCCAGTGCCACCACCTTACAAAGATCAGAAGGCAGCTAGAGGGAGAGCTGGTTTTAAAGCAACTGAGGGATTGAGGTAAGAGTTTGAGTTGCCAGTGGGTAATTATCAGGGATCCTGGTTTTCTCTGATAAAAAAAAAAATCCCCAATTTTAAAATTAAAAAAAGTAACCAATTAAAATGAAACATCACTGATATATATATATATTAGTAGTGTTTCATTTTAACCGTGGATTTTGGGTTACTTTTTTAAATCCAAAAATTGGGGATTTTTTTTTAATCAGAGAAAACCAGGATCTCTGGTAATTATAGATGGGGTTGGAGGGGCAGAAGGGGTGGGGGTTGTCACTTTTTTCCCCCCAAGTTTACTACCATGGCAACCTTACAGGATCTTGGAGCCTTTTATCTGTCACATGCTCCACTTAAACAAAGCTGATTAACCACCGTGTTGTGCTCACACTTCTTTCAGAGGCCCCATTCAAACGACCTCTCCTGTTTTCACGCAGCACATTTGTGTACCCAGCTGGATGGTAACACTGAGCTCCTGGCAGAGGCTCATCTTCCCAGAGCCAGCCCCCTCCACAGAGTCCGGCCTTTAACCACTGGGTTCCACTAGAAACCGAACATACCAGGTTTATTCCCTGAGGGAGTCAATGGAGTTGGCTAACTCCATTACCCACCCTGGTTACTGCACTGAGGTCTCACACCCCAGCAATTACTGCACTGGAAGTGAAAGTGGTGGAAAAAAACCAGTCCTGTTCAGAAAGGTGCTTGGGACAGGCCAGAGCAGTATGGGGGGCATAATGCTGCTTATGTGGAGACTGGGTTTGGTGACCAACACCCTCTACAGTTTTAAGTCAGGCAGCTGAAACAATCTTGCCATGTGTAACTGACTCATGTGCAAGTCAGCTATACAACAGCATGCACTGGACTAGGAGTCAGGTACAGAAATGCAGAGCAAGCACCATCAGGGCCAGGCCATGACCACACCAGCATGGCAGCATCCTGGTCCTTCAGAAATACTGGCATGGCCCACATGCTCACAAGCAACATCCCCATCTTGGAACCGTAGCAATGGTGCTTCACGCTATCTTTCTGGAACCTGCCCCAGGGGAGACCTGCAGCTTTGGTGTCTACAGGCCTAGAATGACTGAGAAACAGACAGTGCCCAGCCTGGGAAATGAGTGGCCCTTCACGCGTTCATCCTTCTCTGCTGTAAGCCAACCTTAGGAAGGCTGTCATGTCATCAGGAGGGGGAAACTGCTCTACAGGCAACTTGACAGTGTAATCTACAGCTGTAACAAAGCCAGCCCTGCAATACAGGCCAGCAGAGCCTCAACCTCCTGCTGGAGGCAGATGCTGAAAGACAGAAGTGAAGCCCCCACACCAAGGAGGGAAAAGCACAGCCCTCCTGCCTGGCAGCCGGAATCCCCAGCTGGTTCCAGACAAATGTGAACCATCCCATGAGACAGGGTGACTTGCCTCAGCAGCTCCCCTGTCTCTCCAGGCGTTCTCCCACCCAGGGAAAGAGTTCTGGTTGCTACAGGCATTGCTCAGTTGTGGTCTTCCCCGCACACTACATATCTTATTGGACCGTCTCATACTCTGCCTTTTGGGTGAACACTACCAACCCAGATGAGCACATACCACTATCTGCTGGCATCACCATTGTCACCTGTCTCATCTTCTTGTCCCCAGATTCCTGTTGGCTTTGTAAATGGGAAGAGCTCTCCTATGTTCCCAAAACTGTACTGACTATCTGTACAGGAAAATACCCAACACTGTCTTCCCGTCTTGTGGGATTCCCACCCCCTTTTCATTAGTACCATGGCACCCATCAATCACTTTATGAGAGAAGCAGCACTGGAGTGCTCCATCTCTCCTTCAAATGCACCAGCCTGTTCACTAACCTGGTCCCTGGAGAAGGCTGTAAAGAGAGTCAGGAAGCCCTTTTTCACCAGCTCCTCCCATTCAGCCTGACAGTAGAAGTCCTTGGATTTCTGGCGGCAGCCGAAAAATAAACAGTTCCCTGCCAAGAAATAAGAACCGTGTTGGAGGGAACCCAGCTCCCCAAGGGAAGTGCTCTGAGACAGGCACCCATGAAATACACTTGGACCAGGCCTGCAGGTGCAGGGACTGCCTCAAAGACACTCCTTGAAAGCAACCATAGATAAGGCAGTGCGCCCCACAAGTATCCAGCCAGGAACTAGGAGTAGCATGAACTGGAGCAGGTGACAGGCACCTTCATCTTTAACTCAGGGGCAGCCTGTGGTGACAAGTGGTTCCAACCTGCTATACCCACTCTCTAGCCAGGTGCCCTGGCCCCTAGAGATAGTAGTGCCTGCCAGGTCCTGCAGACTCCATGGACAGCCTCTGACAAGTCCATATGCTAAGCTGACCCATATTCTGCCCAGCCATGCTTTCTGCTAAGGTGCAGTGGGTATGAGATAAGAGAAATGCCATTCCCCAAAAGTGGCATTTGCCTGCCACACTAATAAGGTGGATGGCCCCAGGAAGGATGACTGGCTCCTGGGAGTCTAATGGCTTTTCACTGGCAGCCTTCAGCTGTTTGCATCAGAACTGGAGCTGGGTTTTTGCAGGATATGCCAAGGCCACCATCACCCACAGCCAGGAAACTGCAAGCAAGTCCCAAGCCTTGGACAATGGCCCAGATGAGGCAGAGGTGGGAGCAGAGCCATTGCTCCCTTTGAGAGACAGCATAGGCTTGTGCATGGCAGCTGTGCTAGATCAGGAGCCCTGAGATCTGTACTTAAGCAGGTAGACCGCCTCAGCCCTTCCAGAAGGGACAGCCTACTTCCCAGGGTCAGCCTGTTCTTGGCCTCTCTGCTGACATTCCCCTGGGAGCACCATCAGGCCAGAAAGGGGGATGAGACTCCAACTTGATCCAGAGAGATGACACAGAAAGAGCCTCTCTGCACAGCTGGATTGGAAATAATGGCCAAAGGGTGTTAACCCAGGCCAAGGTGCCAACCCAGAACCTAATTCACCTCTCTGTGCCCCCATTTCCCAATCTGGAGGACCTGGCCCTCATGCCTTTCAACCAGATCAATCCAAATGCCAAAGATATACCCCCATGGGTGTATACATCCCACTCTGAAGAGCCTAAAAATCAAAGATTTGCCCCCCACAGCCCAAGGGGCCCAGATGCCAGAATTTCCTGGTTCTCCCAGCTCCTCCCACAAACTAAAGATTGTGCCCCTCACCTCCCATGGTACTCACCTGACAGGACCTGACCTCTAGAATCCCCCACCCTCAAGTCCTGGCTTAGGGTGAAGTTGCTGTTCAGCAGAGTGGCTGGGAGGGCTTGTATAGGCTAGGTCTCTCTGTGCCCTGTTTCTCTTCGGCTCCTTGCATCCTCACCTCCACCCAGCCACACTCTTTCCTCCACACTGGACACACAGTCTTTCCCACATCCTCTGGAGGATTATTCCCAACTGAGGACCTCACCTTTCCTGCCCTGGGCAACACGTTCCTGGACAGCTGCTCTGAAAGGTGCCACTCCTGTACCAGGGCCAATCATGATCACGGGGGTATCTGGCTTGGCAGGGAACTTCATTCCTCCTTTCTTTACCCAGAGAGGCACCCAGACATCACCTGCAAAAAGGAACAGACCAAAAGGGCATGGCTTGACCACCACAGATCTTGGAATTAGAACTGGAACATAAGCACAGCAGATATTCACCCCCCCACCCCATGTATGGTTCTGGGGCTGCTCAACCTGGTTCCAGCCAACCAGTACCCATGATAGATATATGAGAACTACCTGATGGTAAAACACCCCTTGCCCAGGGAGGGCTGCCCTGAAAGCAGGATCCACATGGTAGAACACACTTGACTTGAACACTGGTTGTGGGAGGTGAGGGGTGTTGGGTTACAAAGGTCTTTATCTGAAGGAATTGCTGGAGACCAGTACCCCCTAACTGTGGTGGTACGGATAGGACTCACCTTGACTGCAAGCTGGGTGGGAAAGGCCCTAGCCAGGTACTGGAAGCATGCCCAATCCTACTTAGCTTATAAAGAGTGTTGTGACCACAGCCTGCACAGTACATATGGAACCACACTTCACTCTAACAGTCACCCAGCTCACCATCTCTTCTGTAGGAACCCAACTGGAGGCCATGCTGTACAGGTCTCTTTAGATGGATGAGGTTGGTACACTCAGAAGTGTTCTCCTGCCCAGCATTAGTGCCATGAAGGGCTGGGACTACACTGCTGGCCCTCACAACAGAGGGAAGGGCCCAGGAAATTGGAAGCAGCCTACTGTGGCACAGCGGCTAGCTGGGAAAGCAGGCAGCTAGGGAAGGTTTTGGCAGCTGGACTCAGGAAAAAAGGTTCCAAAGCAGGAGATGGCTCGGGTCCTTGGGGTAGGGGCTGGATGTGCAGCAGCTGGGGCTGGCAGCTGAGAAAGGGGCTGTATGTCATGGGGTAGCAAGGCACTTCCTGCTGGGAAGCTCAGACCTATGCTCACTGCTGACAGGCCCCCAGGCCTGCCTCTTGCCAACTAATATGCACAAGTTCCATCCAGGCTCTTGCTAGCCGATATGCATGTGGCTTGTAGGCCCAAACTGAGGTCCAATGTGATCAGGTACCATGCTGAGGCCTGAGGGATGCCAGCCAGGTAGAGCACAGGCCCCGTCGCGGGTTGCTGAGGCGTGTCTTGTACTGCACCACAGCCATGAGAATCTGGATCCTGTTGGGGTGAGCCTGTGGAGAAAGGTTTCAGGTGAGGTGGAGTTCAAATGCAAAATGCCCTGGGCTACAGCTATGAGCTAGGGGAGCTAGCAGGCCCTTCCCTGTTCATGTGGTGAAAGGAATGGGCAAAGAAGTAAGTCCCCTCCATGCAGCCCTGCACAACAGGCAGCAGGAGATCCTCTGGCCAGACGGCATCGTGTATCTCTCTCAGCCAGAGCCGAATGCAAACCAGAGGGGACAAAGGGAGGGCTGGAATGTATAAACACGTGGATTAATGTGAAGCAAGCAGGAGACAAGGTACTAGAGTGGATAGGATGCTGGTCTGCAGGATTGGACCCACAGCCTGCTCAGGGTAGTAGTTTCTCTGGCTCTAGCTACCTGCATGCCCAGGCTCTTCTTTACCTGAAGCTGCCTCTTTGATCCCCTCAGCTGGGGGGCAAGGGGCAGGGGAGGGAATAGGGTGCTGGCCAACTGTCAGCACTCCCAGAGACAGGAGAAGCCCTCCCTGAATAGCTGAAAGGGGAAGAGATAGTCAAACCCCAGAAACCTGAACCTTAAAAGTTTGGGAAAAATCCTAACAGCCCTTGGGCATCTTCACTAGCTAGCAAAACCTCCTCCAGGGCTGGGGTTTCAATGCCATCTACTGGTCACAAAGGGAAGTGGTTTCCCCACCTTTACACTAACTATCCCCATTTCTACCACTGCCACAGACACGTGCAGGGTACCATGGCCCCCCAAATGCATAACAGAGAAACCAGGTCCATCCCTATCCCAGAGTATGACACCCCACTGCTCACAGGGACCAGTCAAATTTCAGGGCCTAAACCTCTTGCTATATCCAGTGTCTAAGCCCCATGACTTCAACGGGAGCAGGAGTGGGAGTGACCTAGGCTGGAGACTAGCTAGGCTGCAGATATCAAAACCTACAGCACTAACCATGCCATTGTCTCCAAGACAAGTAGCAAAGCCCTAGACATGGTCTGGACAGCCACAAGGTACAGAAGCAGTCTGCTCTCATCTACATGCCATGCTGGGTTTCTGACAGAAGATCTGCCTGAGGCAGGGAACCTATGCCATGAACTCTAGCCACAGTGATGTCAACTCAATGTGCCTCACATGAGAGCAAGAGGGTCTGGGATGCTTACCAACAAGGAGGAGGCAATAGAAAAGGCCCGGGGCCTGATCCGAGGGATGAGGTCCAGCAGGTATGCAGGTGGGATGGCACAAGTGGTGTGAGGGAAATCCCACAGGACCTGGGAACAACAGAAGTGTAAGAGAAGGCAGTTCCCATGGAGAGTCTTTGCCTTGGGAGGTCCCCATGGAGAAGAAATCTTCAAGCCTAGCAGGCACTACCCTTTGTTCAGCTGTTGAATGCTGGCTCCCACCTGACACACTCCCACCCACACTACTCAGCGGGAGAGCACCTAAGAACACAGCAGCCTGTGAGGTGGAGGAGGCCTCTACTGTACAGAGCTCTATAGGCAGCAGGACAGGTTTGCATTACCTGGCCGTATTTCAGGCAGTGAGACAGGCAAACCTGCTGTCAGTGGCTAGTGCAGCTTGGCCAGTTTCCCACAACAATGTTAATACTTTTTTAAAAAAGAATCTGAGAAACGCCATATACAAAGCGGTGTGAGGGGTGTGGTAACAGGGCAAATTAACTCCTGGAGCAAGGAAACATTCCAGTTAAGGTCACCTGGGTGACTTTACTTGGTCCCCTTGAAAGGGGGCACTACAAGACATATCTTTAAACACCTGATCACACACATTTCTATGCTTTTCTTGCTTTGACACCAGGTGGTTAGTGAAGCTGGGATTCCTGGTTCCTTCGCCCCTGGTAAAGTAGAGGATAGGGCTGGAAGTGTGTACCAGGGAGAAGAGGCTGAATGCTCAGGTATGGGAGAGAAAGATAACACACCTGGAGTAAGTGGCAAAGGCAGGGCCTGCTCCCTCCATCACTTTAGGGCAGAGATTGGCAACCTCTGGAGAGGCAGACTGGTTACATGAGGAAGTGTGTACACTAGGGCCTTAAAGGTGCCACGTTCTCAAGCTGCCAGCTGCCACCCCAGCCTTCTGTGCTCTGTGCCAAAGGCTGGGCGCTTGTGCCCCTTTGCAGATCCATTCACCCCCATTGTCAAATTAACCGCTCTCCATTGGTACTGGTTATGCTTTCTGGTGGCACTCACCACATGCTGTGTTAGTGGGGGAACAAGGAAAGCCATCCCTCAGCTATGAGCAGGGCAGCTAGGGCACTGCAGAGGAGACAGATGGTCTGGCCTGCCATTTGAGAAGATTCTAATCCGTTCTAGGGGAGCCACCACAAAGTTTCCTTGCGCTTTCTCCTGCATTGTAGTTCCACCAAGAAGAGCCCAGCTAGCCTTACTGCATCCCCATAATGAACAGCCTTCATCTCAAACAGCTGCATGGGGCTCTATACTTTGCTTACTCACTGGTGTGGGGGACTCCAGAGGCACATGAGGGGCTCCCTTTTCAGCAAGATATAATGCTGGTGTTCATCCCAGGGGAAGGCACCAAAGCAGAACACAAGGCCCAGACCTGCTGTGCAGCAGCAAGTAAAATTCATGACACAAAGCAATAACTCAGAGACAGTAAGGCAGAAAGAGCTAGTACAATCAATCTGACCTCCAGCACAGCACAAGCCAGCACGATCTCACCTAACAAGCCTTGCACTTGGCCCATCTCTCATGGCTGAGCAAGAGCACTTATTTTAGAACGAGAGTTTTTCAGTTTTGACTGAAATACTTCAAGGGATGGAGTCCTCTGCACCCATAGATAAACTGTTCCCAGGGGCAACGGCTCTCGTTGTAGAAGTATCTATGACTTCAGACTGGGCTTGACGGCCCCAGAAGCCCAACTTACTTACTCAGACTTGCTTCCAATATGAGTTGCTTTAGCTTCACTGAGCAGAGGCAAAAGCTCAAAGACCAGCCCCAGAAAAGCCAATTGAGTAGGTCTCCCAGCCCCCATTACTTACTCAGCTGCCCTACCTCGAGGGTAGTCCTGCGAGGCCGGTTGCAGTAACTGTATAGCTCCTCCTGACCTTGCGCAGAGCTAAACTCCTGCAGCTTTTCCCGCTCCAATTCATCTGGTGACAAATAGGACAGAAGCTCAAAGAAGGAGCGACGAGGGACACAAGAAATATCCAGATGATGGGTGACCAGATGCCAGATGGTGCAGGGCTGGGGCAAGTGGGCAGGAAGGGCCATGTCTGCAAGGCAAGATACAAATATCAAAGAGAGCCCTAGGGCTTGGCATTGACCTAAGTGAGGGGCAAGATGCCCAGGCTGCACAGCAGCCCTTTGTTTGCTGAAAGAGCTCTCCCTCCCAGCCCACCTCATGCTGGCCTTAGGCTTTGCTTCAGTCAGACTGGAGCAGGAAATGCTTTGAAACAAGCATAGGGCTGGTGAAGCTCCATATGGAAGCAGAGGCACTACTTTACTGCCCTGTCACAGAGGGCAGCTTTGCTCACATGCCGTTCACATGGGCAATCCCATTCAGGCTCCCACAGAAGCTCCCCTAACCTCCAAAGTCCTGCTTTCTCTCTTATATACCCATAAAACCTCTACTGCCCTCCTCTCCACTCTCCAGGAACAGTCCTGAGTGTGTCTGGCTTCCCTGGAGCCTGATTGGCTTGGGGGAAGAAAATCAGGAGTGTGACAGTTCAACCTAAATGAAAGTCAGAACCCACCCTGGCCTTACCACTTTCCTCTCCCCTTTACAAATTCCACAGAACACACCACTTCTTTGACCTCACCAGCCCTCCTGGCTGAGGCAAGAACTACTAGATGGATGCTTTAAAGGCATGAGTGTGCAACAAGTACTTAAACAGGAAGCTCCAGAGGGCATAGCACCTAGGAACAGGGAAGTACCCAAACAGCAGAAAAACTCTGTAGGGCAGGTAAACTGTCCAGAGTTCAAGCACACTGATAAGGAGGATCAATGACTCCTTTCAGGACCAAACACCTTGAGTTCAGAGGTGGTTTCAATTAAACCATAAACTGCTAAGGAACCACTTATGAGAGGTATGTGAGGTAGTACCCCCTCTGCAGATCGTGTGGGAGTGCACCTCTGGAGATTACAGAAACCGGGACAGCAAGGTAAATATGGACATAGTGTTCAGTGGTGGTGGTGGAATGGAAATGGAGTCTGGCATGGGCACAATAACATGGAATCTAAGTGTGAGGTCAGTTCTTGTTGCTGTGACAGGGTTTTCCCTGAGGTTGGGCATTGGAGATGCAACTATCTGACACCTGCCTCAAGAAAAGTCTGGCTTTGCTTTAAAGCATCCATCTAATAGTCAGTAACCTGCAAGACCTCACTGGGTTGGGAGCAAGAGCTGATATGCTGTAAATCACACCTAGTCTGGAACAGGTTGAGGACTATGAATAGAGCACTGGAGACCTCTTAGGAATACTCCTTCAAGCCCATCTCAAGCCAGTTGTCCAAGTAAGGGCAGATGTGTTCTGCATCATCTCACATGGGCTGCCACTCCCAAGCACTTCCTGAATTCTCTTGGGGATGAAACCAAACCAAAAGGGAGCACTCATATAGGTAGCGACTGATAGGCCTGGATGAAGTGGCTAGTATTTGCTTCAGATTCAGATTCGGTTGATTTAGGGGACAGTGATTTGATTCAGCAATTTGAATCACTTTCCAGATTCGATTCAGCCAAATCTGATTTGGAGATTGGGCTGCTGCTGAATCTCTGAATCAGCCAGGCCAGGCCCATCCCCCACCCACTCTCCCAGCCTGGCAATGGCTGCTTCGCCCACCCCAGCTCCTGGCTGTTTGGAAAAAAAAAGCCCCAGATCACTGGGTGCTGCCAGGCCGGGGGAGGGGGGGGTGATCCCCACTGCCCCACACTGCATGGGGACCTCTGCACAAGCCCCCTGACTCCCACCTCACTCCCCCAGCCCCCGCACGGGTGACCCACCCAGGTCAGCTCCGGCCCTTTAAGAAAAAAAACCAACAAAAAATCCCCCAGACTCAATGCTCCTGACGGCAGGGGACAATCCCCGCTGCCCCCCCACCATGTAGGGGACCCCCGAAGCCCCAAGGCCACTGCAGGAGTGGTGAGGCCCAGGGCCTTTCTTGGTTTGTTTTTCTCTTAAAGGGCCAGAGGCCTGGTGGGCGGGGCATCTGTAGAGGGGCTGGGGGAGCAGAGGGGGTTGGGGAGCTCATGGTAGAGCCCCCCATGCAGCATGGAGGGCTTTTTTTTTA
>NW_017728925.1:3683466-3697123 GCF_001723895.1 Crocodylus porosus
TTCCCTGGCTTCCCCCTCCACACCACCCCCCCAAGTGCTTACCAGCTCCAAAGATTCGGAGAACTTTGAATTGATTCAGACCTTTAAATCGGTCCAGATTCAATTCGGATTCAGAAATTTGGCCACTGAATTGGGCTGAATCTCCTCCGAATTGAATCACCACCTAAAGCTTCACACAGCCCTAGTGACTAAGCCTTGCTGGGAATTCAAGAGTCCTGAAGGTCAAGAACTGCAAACCAACCCTGATCTCTAGAGACAAGGGTGTTGCCTAAGGTCACCTCCAGGGCAGGAGTTGGTAATGACTGTTGATAATCTGTCAATAAAAGACACTTTATATCTCACTTCAGAGAGTGCTTGTACTTGGCCTGGTAACTGCCGATGGAGATGGAGTGATGCTGAGTAATAGGCTTCAACACCCAGGAGATGTAGCTTTCTGAGCTCTTTATCCTCCATCGATTCCGATTATTTAGATTCTTCCTGTGCAGCAGATACCACAAAGGAGCCTGGAGCTGAGTGAAAGCACTCATATCACTTTAGAGGAATCTGATAGCTCTCAGCAGCTTAGCCTGGGGTCCAGAGTATAGAGATTGGGGTTTGCCACACATCCTTTGCAGGGTCTAGGATTCCTCTGTTCCTAGTGCTGGCAGTCTGCTCAGGTTGTGGGGGAGGATATCAAATGATGAATATGCCTTCTCCCATGTGGGGGAGAACCCAGTATTCTGGGTATCTGTATTCTCCCTTACAACTCCTGCAAGGGCTTGAAGCCACAGGGAATTAGCACATGAGAAGGAGTCACAGCTTTGTCAACTGAGGAAGAAGGACCATCTCAGGGTGGAGAAGCTGGAATAAGATCACACTGAGTTATATTCTTCCATTTACTCTTTATGCTCCTCTCTTCTCTCCTCAGTGGCCTCTTCTTGATCTCTGGTTCCTTCTTCCCACTGCAGTTAACAGTGGATCTAACCAGTGGGACTTACAGGAGAAACAGAAGGTAGAACGCACCCTTGGGTATCTCAACAGATTTGTGAAGCCCATGGTGACTGGCAGGGCCAAGCTGATGGGCCAAAGGGATGGCTCCACCCAGATGGGTACAAAGTCACATCTACCAGGGCACTGCAGGTACTAAAGAGGGGCTTCTCTGGCTGTCCCAGGGGGATGGGACGACAGACCTCTCTGGGGCCCACAGATTGAATTCCTGGCAGCCAAATGGTGATAGAAGTACTAAATTAATCAAAGTAAGGCACTGCCAGAGGGCAGAAGTGTTCTCTGTGACACTATGAGAAGCTGCTACGAAGCAGCAGGATCCAGACTGCCCTCAGGTGGCTGCTGACTGGACATACAAGGCATAGCTACAGCCACTGGTCATAAGATTGTGCCCCCAGAGTGGGACCACATATTTGGAGACTTGAAGGACAAAAGGAAACATTCAAACCTCCAACGGGGAGCAGGAGCCACCTCTAGCTGTCATGAGTGACACCCTCCTGGTACGAGACAGGCAGACAGCCACCAAGAGCTAATGACCATCCTGTAGCTTGCCAAGGGCCAAAGTGAAATGAAAGCCCAGATTGGAGCTAGAATGGAACTGCTGAGCAGTTGGCCCCATCCAGGCAGGAACAGAAAGGAGGAGCAGTGAGCAGGGCATACCAGGCTCAGAGGGCTTCAGCACAAAGCATCTGTTTGGATCCAGGCAAAGCAGCTGGCAGAACTGCTGCACGTCCTCGGGAGAGTTCCGCGGCTGGATCATCACTACATCTCCTGCGCTGTACCTGCAGGACACATGGCACACATACCAGCTGAGAGAAACTCCAGGCAGCACTGCTGGCGAGGGGAGGTGGGCTGAAAGGCACCCAAGGGCCTCTGCAGTAAGAGGGGACAGCAAGGGTGATTATCAGCAAGCCAGGGGCCTTTTCTTCCTCATATGGCCCCTTCCATATTGGAATCCTGCGGCTAAACTTCCTGCTTCTATCTCCAACAGTTTGCTCCCAAACAAGTACAAGGAACCAGTGTAAGAGTGCCCCACAATGGGAGGCTGGTAAATTGAGGCCCTAGACCTGGGCTGGAATACAATCAAACTTTCCACCAGCTCTGCAGTCTACAGACGTGGCCAAGAGGCCAAAGAACAGATTACACTGTGTAAATTCCAGGGCCCAGTACACCTGCCTACAAATGGGAAGGAGGAGAGGGATGGAGAGCTGGGAGAGCCCTTGAAAGGCACGAGCCTAGGGAGACACAGTCATCCTTTCCTGTGGATTCAGGATGGCTCTCCATGCCCACCTCCCTACCAGGGCCTGTATGCAGCATCAGCTGAAGCCGCATTGTCTGTATTGTGGGGCTCCCAGATGTTCTGGAGCCTGCTCCAGGGGCACTGAGGAGGGCTGCAGAAATCCAAACACTACTGCCCTGGTCAGACTGGCAAACATAGGGCTTGTCTACACCATGATAGCACTGTGTCCCAGCTGGGATAGCTCTAAGTGCTCCCCATCTGCCCACCCCTGCAGGCAAGGTCCAAACTCAGAAATAAGTCAGTGAGGCTGCTTCTGAGACTTTTGTCTCCAGCATGCTAGAGAGCAGCTGCTGGGGATGAACCTGGAGCAGCCTTATTGGAGCATTCCCAGCCCTGAGTAAGAGAGGGGTGGAAGGGATTACTTGGGAACAGCCCAGCTAGGCATGGTGCAGACAAGGCCATGCAGATCAAACCACTGCTTCACGCCAGCAAGAGCTCCCTGGAAAAAAAAGAAAGGCTCTTCCTCAGGGTGTCTGTGCAGCCTGCAGTCATAGGAGAAAGCATGGCAGCCACAGAAATTACCCTTATAGAAAAAAGGGCATCCACCTAGATGTACTGGTAGCTCAATGAAGAGGGGCCAGTGCAGCCCCCTGTCTTCCCACACAGAGGGCAGGGGCTTGGAGGGGTAACTGAGTGCTGCTCACTCCATTCCAGAGCCAGTAATATCAAACTCGATCAGCCGGACATCCTGAAAGTGCGACTCCGCAGTGACCCTCTGATTGCACACCATCAGGGCAGCAAAGGGGTGCAGCTCCGAGGGGATGTCTCTGCCTGCCTCTTGCTGGGGCTGGTCTCCGTTGTCAGCATTCTCATCCAGGAAGTGCAGAGCATACCTTGGGGGAAGCCTGCAGGGAGAGAATAATGTGACACAGTCTACCTCATGGCTTTTTTGGTGTTACTGAGTTATGGCAAGCAGCCCAGAGGATCTTCTGTGCACTGCTTTACAGGCTGGCCCCACATGCAGGGGACAGGAATGTCCCACAAACTGAAGGGACAACAGGACCTCAGGAGTTAACATGTGGAAAGAGAGCACCATCCAGCTCATCTACACAGCTGCCAGAGACCCCGAAAGAAGAGAATAGCTCTGAAACAGTCATGGCAGCTAGATCCACCCTGAGAGACAGATGGTCCTGGAGAGGCTGTAGTAAATCTAGTGGACTAAGTGCAACAGCAGTGCATAGAGCCCTTCTAGAACAGCCAGAACATGGATGGGGCAATGTGGAAACACCCACAGCAAGAGACTACCCAGGTACAGCCAGATGCAGCTTCTCCCTTGGGTTCCTCATGGGGCAGCAAAATAAGCTCTTCTCTCTCCTGCTGGAGGCAAATTTGCCACAAATCAGAAAGGAAACTCCTCCTCCTTTCTCCCCTTCAAATCTGCCAAACTCCCCCTCTGTTGCTTCAGTGGGACTACACACCACAGAGCAGGGCACTCACGTTGGGAGCATGGTTGTGACAGATGAATGATACCCAAGGAGTAAAGCACACAGCTTATGATCAAAGGGCAGGGCCCCGGTGCACACTGACCACAAAGCAGTAGGGAGGAAGTTTCCTGACAGGAAACTGGACACATTTCCTCCCCAGAAGGGCCACAAAACAGTAGTTTAGCTTTGGGCTGTCTGAGATCTTTGGGTGAATGAGGTGTTTATTCCTGACTTGGCTCAGCCCACTACTTCCTTATGCCACTGCAGGAGGGAGGACAGTACCTCACTGAGCCCCCTTTTCACATGGGAGTCTCCAGAACAAAGACAAGACTTACAGAATCTGCAGGCTGCCTTGGCTGTGTGCCAGGGAGCTCCACTATCATAACACCCAAATCCTGGAGGTGGGACAAGCCATACTGAGACTGGTTTCAGCATGGACCATATCTCTTTCAGCTCTGCACTGGTGAAGTCTTTCTGTTCTGCTGTTTGTCAGGGCAGATCCACTAACCTACAACCCATGGTGGGGGTCCAGAAACTACAGAAAGGTGGGTTCCTGACAGAGAGTTGAACACATTTCTGTCCCCAAAAGGATCATCTTCATCTGGGGAAACAGCCTCTCAAAGGAGCAGGTACAGACAACCAGCTTGCTCTATCTGTGGTGGTCCCTGTCCACACTTTGTACTCACAGGACATCACGGCTGAGGATGCCAAGGCCAGGAGGAAGAGGGTACAAAGCCAGGACCTTTTCCCATAAGTCCAGAAGCCATGGATCAATCACTGCATCTGGTCTGCAGATGGCAAATACAAACAGCAGAGTTCATAACACCTGGATCCCAACTCTCCGACCCCCACTCCAAACCCCAAATGATGCATATTACTGCAACCCTATGAGAGTCCCTCAATCACAGTTCCTTCTGTCAGCCAGAGAGAGGGCACTAGGGAAAATCAGGTGCCACTCTGCAGTGCTAGCACCCCTAATAACCCAGGTGAACTGAGGCTGCCCACTGCATAACAACTGGCTTTGACACCATCTGAGGCTCCCATCTAGAGAGAAGTATGAGTTCTGCTTCTCCCAGAACAGAGGGCTGATCTATAAGCTGGAGATTCCATTTTTTTACATTTTGGGGACTGGCAACATGCAGAAGTTTCAGTACAGGCAGGCAGTGGCTGCCCAACTTAGCCCTGTGGGAGGCCTGGTAACAGCACTGCAGGAAGGGCTCTCCAATCAGCTCTGAGGTCAGAAAGGAGAGTCTCTTTGGGTCCAAGAGCTGTGGCCCCAGGAAATCCCTGACATATGCAAAGAAAACTCAGGGTAACTCTGAGGCTCTGGGGTCTCTTTTCAGTGGGGCAGTTTGTAGGGGTAAGAGGCAGGTGGGACTGGAAGCTGGAGGTTCAACAGGAAAGGCCTGAAATAGAAACCTAGCTTTGGGTGGAGGGGTAAAGGACAGAAAAGCAGACCCAAGCTGAGCTGTACGAGGCTCTGAGCCTGGAATAGCATGGAGTGCAGCCAGTCAGAAGCTGGCCAGATGTTAGGGGCATGGGCCAGAGCTGGAAAGACAGGGAGAGTCTCTAGGGTCCTGGAGGTGCAGCCTGCAAAGATAGCTGACATGGATTCCCTCCAGCCAGCCCTCCCCCATTGGAGGTTCTTACCCCAAGTCATGCTGGTCATCTCCCAAAGCCACTGGCAGGAGGGGGTTGCCACCCAGCTGGAGCAGACGCTTGTGCAGTTTCTTGGCAACAAAATTAAACCTGGGTCAAGAAGGATCAGAAGATGCAATTGGCAGGCACTGTGGGCAGGAAGAAGATTCAGAAGAGTCTGCACTGTAGCAGGATACTAGGGCTAATATGTGCCCCAGCTCACTGCAGGGACAGGATTTAACAGACCTCAGCACAGATATGAGCCTAATGGTCCACAGCCCAGGCTGCTCTGATCCATGCACACACTGCTGGGAGCAGGTCTGCAGGTCTCCAAGACAGAAGAAGGTACAGACCTCAGGAATGCAGTACACTGCAATGTGCTCTACTTTCTCTCTGGGAACATGTATCTGTCTTTTTAGTAGGTGGGTTTTAACAATACAGAAAAATCCCTCCATTCCAAATAGAGATGTCCCACCCTCCCACCAGGCCCTGGAAGAAGCTGCTCCATGCTCAGCTTCTTCCTAAAAGCCATTCTGTGTGCAAACTGCTGACAAGCAGTTCACCTGGGAGCAGTATGTGGGGCCCAGGCAGTGCTCTCTGGACTCAAAAGTCAAAAGGAAAGCAATGGCTTAGGTAGGTTTGGGGGAATTCTCCCTCTCTGGGCTCCTCTGTAGGACCCCCATTACTGCAGTCTAAGGGCTATGCCAGGTCATGATATTTCCTGTCTGGTCATTTAAGTATCTGGTTCGAGTCAGGAAAGAAGAACACAGGCAACAGTCTAATTCTTGGTGTTTACTAAGGACACAGGTTCATCAATCCCAAGATTTGTTATGGTAAGTCTGATCTGCTACAGGCACAGACCAGAGATCTTCACCTAACAATTCCTACATCAGATCCACTTGTGATTGGCTCATCAGATTTAGCCCGGGGTTGAGCTAGAGCAGGTCTATTAGAAAGGCACATCCAAGCTTAACTGAAAACTGTCAGGTGGTAAGAGAACTTGCTAATTCTCTTGATAACGCATCCCAATGGACAACAACCCCCACTCTAGTTCAACCACCTTTGCCCTCTTCCTCATTTGCATTTTTCTAATGTCAACTTCCAGCTCCAAGACCATGTTATAACTTTGTTTGCTGGATAAAAGACACCTTAGATATATCATCCATTCTTCTCCTAATTCAGGTATTTGTGCAGACTTATCACTGTGCTCCTTCACTACTGTGTAGATCAATTAAACAGACTGAACTCCTTTTATCTCTAATTGTAAAGCAGGTTTTTCAAACCTCAGATCATTCTTGTGTCTCTTTAAGGCACTTCTTCCAATTGTTCAACTCCCTTCTCAAAATGGAAACATTGGGACTTGACTGAGTGACCAGGAATTAACTCAGCCAGATGGTGTTTGATACACCCATTAAAGGGATTAAATAATGTGGTTCCATGTAGTAGCAAGGTACTGGACTTGATGACGCAGGAGGTCCCTTCCAAGCCCTAAGCTTCTCATGATCTCACTAATGCCATATACAGATGGAATAACATCTCCCTACTCCTGCTCAGTGTGCCTACATTCATAAATCCCTTACAGTCCTATATTAACTGTTCCATCATTTTGCTCAGACAAAACTTCAACAGAGACCAGACTCCCAGCATGCCTGCAGCACCTAGCACAGGTACGGCCTGATCCTTAGCTGGCTCCCCAGGTGCTGCTCACACTCAAATAAGGAAGAAGGAGGACTGTCACAGACTCATCCTCACTGCCAGCAATTCACCAACAGCAGCATGCACTCTCATTACACAAATTCCTTTTTGGTTGAACAAAACAAAGCCCTACATGGCATGATTATAAAACACCACTGTCTGACTTATGCAGAAGAGACTCTGGGAAAAACTGTCCCTTCCTGACAACCCGGAGGGTTGGGAGTCCAATGGTAAACAGCTTTCAGGAACCAAATGGTTGAAACCATAAGCCAAGGGCCACAAAGAGCTCTTGGTCTGATACCACCCTCAGGGCTAGGGGTGGGAAAAAATCACTTACTTGGGGTAAGAGGAGTCTCCAAGGCCCAGCACTGCATAGTCCATCTGGCACAGGGAGCTGGGGGGCAGGTTTTTGCGGAATATAAATCGCCAAAAATTCTACAACAAAACAGTCAAGAGATTCCATGGCTCCAGTATGGATACCAGTCCCTCAAATCACCAGCACTGGTAAGTGCTCGGCTCTCCGAGGCCCAAGCCTGTTCCTATTAAAGAGGCCATGGGACAGACAGTGATCAACCAGTCAGTTGGACCCCTTCAGATAGAAGCATCTGGTCAGCTCAACTACTGGAGACTAGGAAAACCAGAGCCACAAAACAAATGGCAGTCAGGCCTTCCATGTGAGCAGTCTGAGAGAGCACCCTTAGGGTGCACCCACATGAGCGCACATATGCCTCTTGCAGCGTCTCAGCCCTTTGAGATACTGCAAGACACACATATGGGAACAAACAACTGTTCCCTGCACTGCAAATCTGCAGCACAGGGGAAAAATTAGATACCTGGATATCCAGGGGTCAAAAAAAACCTGGGTGAAAAAGCAGGGCAAGGCACTGGAGGGTTGGTCTTCCACAGAGCTGCTCTGGTAGCCAGCCGGAGGGTCTCTGTGGCTGGTTGTTGCCCTGGTACTGAAGCACGCTGCCTGCCCGTGCGAGGCAAGCAGTGTTGCAGGCTGCAGGGACCTGGACCTGGCTTCGTGTCAGGTAAGTCGGGGCTGGTGGGGGGCTGGAGGAGGGCGTTAGGGGACCATGGGGGGGGGCCCTGCCTGGCCACAGCACCCCGCTCACTCCCCCAGCTCCCCCCTCATTTCCTCTCCTCCTTGATCGTTTTTCTTGCTCTCTCCAGCTCTCCCATTGTTTCCCCTGCTCCCCGATCATTTTCCCTGCTCTCCCCTCATTTCCCCTGCTTTCCCCAGCTCCCCAATTGCTTCCCCACCCATCCCCACTCCCCTAAATGGCCAAGCTACTGGCAGTGGCAATCAGGGCACTCAGAACCTTGTGGTACAGCTCCTGGTACTGGGGCAGTGGGGCTCAGACCTGGCTGCCTGGCATCCCTCCTGCCGCATTGTGCAGGTGCGGCCCAGCTCAGCAAGGCACCATGCAGTGCTGTGCATTGACTGGCAGCTCAGGGCCACTCCAGCTGTCACCTGGGGCTGGTGCCGCTCAGCTCCAGTGGTGCACAAGGCAGCAGAGGCAGCGTGGGTGTCAGGCAGCCAGGGCCAATCCCTGCTGCTCCATGCTGCACAGGGGTGCTGTGCCATGAGGCCCCAAAGGCCACTAGTGAGTGGCAGGTACTGGGGCTGGGCAGGGAAACGATCAGGGAGGTTTGGGGAGCGAACAGAGGCTGGGGCCAGGTGGGGGGCACATAGGCTCTGCGGGTGGCTGTGGGCCCCCGTTGAGGGGCTGTGACCTTGTGGGAGGAGCAGTCAGTGAGCTGTGCAGGGGAGGCAGCCCCCTGCAGGGAGCAAGGGACCCACCCCTCCTGAGCAGGCCCCCTATAAGTCCCCCCACACCCACAGCCCCCCCACAATCAACCCACAAACCCCTCACCCACATACCTGGCCCTGTGAGTTAGGAGGAAACAGACAGGGGTGGGGGCCAGGCTGTTGGTTGAGAGTGAGGGGCAAGGGCAGGGGCAGGACACTAGCATATCAGTGCTGCTCAGTTCTGCACGTCCTGGTGAGTGAAGGGGGTAGGGGCGGCTCTGATTTTTCTATGACAAAAAAGCCAAAAGTCAATGCCAAACTACAGATATTTATAATTTATTTTATTACGATGGTAGAGGCACTAATAGGCTTCCAAATTACTTTAAAATTGTGAATATGTCAATAAAACATTGCCCAGCTGATTGGATCTCTCTCTCTATATATATATGTATGTCTAGTAGTCTTTTATTTACTTGTGGAAGAACATGGATTTTGAGGTATTTTAAAGAGTGACTTGGGGATTTTTTTATCAGGGATTTTGCAGTTTTTAAATATGCAACACCAGAATTCCTGCTAATGAGGCAAGTGGCAGGACCCAGGCAAAAGAGCCTGCTCAGAGCTGGCACCCAGGACCCTGCTGGAGGTGGCTGACCTCCAGGCCTCTTGGGGCCAGGAAAACATGCTTTGACAGGGCAGAGCAGACCAGCACAGTGACATCATCTTCTGGGCGACAGCTGCCCAAATGGCTGGTGGTGGCACACATGGCAGTAGTGCTGCACAAAGGCCAACTGTGCTGCCACAGTCCACTGGCAGCTGGACCAGAGGTGTAAATGCCTCTAATGGCTATGCAGTCCCCATCCAGGTTTGGCAGTTGTGCAGTCTTGGGGCCACATGCTGTCACAGGTCACAGCAGGGCAGCAGCTCCTATTGCCAGACTGCTGCAGTGGGCAGAGGGTACAAGAAACTCTCAGAGCTGCTACAGCAGTCCAGCTGACACACAGGGTAGTGTCCCCAGGTAACAATTAGCCAGGCCCCAGAAGCTCCTGAAAGTGAGTAGCCCTGAGCCAGGGCAGCTTTTTATTTTGCTGGGTCCAGCACAGGGCAGGCCTTTAGCTTACAGTGGCTGCAGATGCAGAAGCCAGGCAGGGTTATTTTGCCCCAAGTGGCACAATTTGCCCCACTGAGGCAAAAAGCCCTGGCTCAAATTTGCGCCGCTTCTATTTGAGCTGCTGCAAATGCACGTGCCTGCATGTGTGGACGCATCCTTAGAGAGCTCTTGGCAAGGCCTTGGCACCTAATGTCCCACAAGAACGGCATGAGGTCACACAGGGTCACCAAAGGTCTGTCCTAATGAAATGACCCCTCCACAGCCATTGTTCAGAGAATATTAATGTTGCTCCCTTACGCCTGTCTCAAAAATACAAGGGGAGGAGCTTGAGGAGGCAAATCCAAGAGTGAAAGCCATGTTCACATCCAAAAATGGTGCAGACAGTCGCATAGCCTACCATCATGTTGTCAGGCGGGTCCCCTTGGCCTGTCGTTGCACACACAAATACCACCAATGTCTCATTGATGAGGTCTGCCTACATGCAAAAACAAACATGAAAACACAGATGTAGAGTTAGCAAGCTGTGACCACAGGACACAGCATCCCACATACAGCCGTGGCCCAACCCACCACAGTGCAGGCTGCTGTGCCTCACCACAGCCTTGAACACCCCACCATGCATCACCAGCCAGATGAAGCCAAAGCACTGTGAATATGCTGCCATTATACACCACAGTTAGCATTGCAATGAGCCATAGGTATGCAATGGCAAGGCCCACCACTTGCACAAAGCATCAGAGCTCAGAAACCAGCTATGCCAGAGGCCTGACCTAAATGAAAGGGAGGGAGGGGAACTAGGTACAGGCACAGAAATGAGCACACTAAGGCTTTTACTCCATATTCCCACCATTTGCTGCTAGCAGGGTATCACTTAGCTGCACTGCCCCAAAATAGCCCTGCAGCCACATCCAGGTATTTTGCTTTGCTCGAGTCCCTGTGCGATACAATGACAAGGCTAACAACGAGAGCCTTTTCATTCTGTATGGAAACAGTAAAAGCATCTAGTTCTTTCTATAATCACTAGCCAATTGCCTATCAAGAATGATGTTCCCCCCACCCCCATCCAGGCCCACTCCCCATTTCCCTCCTGCTGCTTGGCGTCCAGGCCTGCTCCCCCCTTCCCTGGGCCCGGGCCCACTCCTCCCCTCCCCCCACCACAGCACACTCACTCCCTTTCCCCCCCCACCCGCTCCTCCCTGCAGGTGGCAATGACAGAAGGGGGGAGTGGTAGACCAAGGCCAGTGCCACTCTCACCCCCCTGCAGCATCCTGACCCCACTCCCCACTGTGCCACCACTGCTTGCACCTCCAAGGATCAAGGGGGTGGGGGGGGAAGCCAGCTCTGGTGGCCTCACCCCCATCATTGCCAGTACAGGGAGCAGGGTGGGGTGGAGGGGGGGCATCTATGTTGGCCTCAGCCAATCAGAATGCGAATAAAGCATTATAGACCTACAGACAGACAGACTAAGGCTTTTATAATATTAGAATTCTGACTCAAGACACCCACCAACATTTGCAGAACAAGTTCATCCTCCTTACCTTATAGAAATCAGTTCTAAGTAATCAGATTAGTCAAATCAATGTAAGTTGACCTGGATAAGATACGAGCAGGAAGGGCCAAAAGGCAGACTCCTGCCAGCACGGGGCAAAGGCACCGCACTCAGCCAGAAACAGGCAGCAACTCCTATGATGGTGTCGACACGGAGTGCTGCCAGGGCCCCTGCTCGGGAGGCGCAGCCTTTCCAGGGTTGTCTGAGGCCTCCACCCAGACAGAACCCACGGGGGAGGCTGGCATCCCCCAACCCCCTGGCCTGCGGGAGTTGCCCAGCAAGGCCTGGGGGGGCAGGGACTGGGGACCCCCACATCTGTCCTGCAGGTGCCCGCCTCCTCCTGCAGGCGCAGGTGAGGGAGCTCCAAGAGGAGGTTAGCAGGCTGAGGGGAATCAGGGAGGCAGAGGAAGAAATTGACAGCTATTTTCTTTCCCTGCAGGGCTGTACACCCAAGGAAGATGCACCTCAAGAAGTGACCTCCACTGCTAAGTGGTAGAAGGTCACCTCCTGAACCAGGGCTGCTCGTAACACAGCAGTACCAGTTCTTCCAGTCCAGCTGGAGAACAGGTACAAGGCCCTGGCAACCCTGGAAGAGAAGGAAGGAGAGGAGGAAACCAGGGAGGAGGCAACTCCATGCTCTCCATGTCCCGTGCAGGCCAAAGGAGATAAGCAGGCCAGGAGGAGAAAGCGATGCATTATCATCATAGGCGACTCCATCCTGAGAGGTACGGAGGGCCCCATCTGTCGCCAGGACCCCTCGGCACCAAGGTCTACTGCCTACCTGAAGCAAAGGTTCAGGACGTGAAAGGGATGCTCCAAACCGTGATCCAGCCCACCGATTACTACCCCACGGTCCTAGTCCATGTGGGTACTAATGATGCAGCCAGGAGAAGCCCTGATTGCCTGATGGAGGACTACCATGCTCTGTGGTGCGTGCTAAAGGAGATGGGCGCACAGGTGGTTTTCTCTTCTATCCTACCAGTAAGTGGACGTGGAAGACGGCATGAAACGTGCACCGCGGAGACCAACTGGTGGCTTCAGGAATGGTGTATCAAGGCAGGCTTTGGCTTCCTCAACCATGACCGGCACATCACGACGAGAGACATGCTTGGATGGGATGGGCTCCACCTTTCCCCTAAAGGTAAGCACGTGTTTTCTTCTAGGTTGGCAGACCTCCTCCGGCGGGCTTTAAACTAGGCTCGTCAGGGGAAGGGGAAGATGAAGGTGGAGGAATCATCGGACTGCCAAACCAAGCAACGCCCACAAGTACAGCCCAGCCTAGACCAACGAGCAAAACGTATACACAGGTAAGCGACAAGGGCCAGGGCAATGGTGTGATTAGGGGGCCAGTACACACATCCACAGGAGGCCTCACATGCCTCTACACAAACGCTCATAGTATGAGAAACAAGCAGGAGGAACTCAACCTCCTGCTAGCTGACACCAACCCGGACATAGTGGGGATCACTGAAACATGGTGGGACTCAACGCATGACTGGGTGGTGAATGTCAAGGGCTATAGGCTGTACAGGAGGAACAGGACAAGAAGAAAAGGTGGGGGCGTGGCACTTTACATTAAGGAGGAATACCCATCCTCATCAATTAACAAAGAATCAGAGGAAGGGCACTCTGAAGTGCTTTGGGTTAGAATACAAGGCAGTTGAGCGGAAAGAGACTTAACACTGGGGGTCTACTACAGACCTCCCAACCAAGGGGAAGAACTTGACCAGGAATTCTTAGGTCAGCTCACAGAGGTAGTGAAGTCTAAGGATGTGGTAGTCCTGGGGGATCTGAACTTCCCAGACATCTGCTGGGAAGAGCAGTCAGCTAGAATGGACCACTCACGTAGGTTCTTAGCCAGAATGCAGGATCTCCATCTAACCCAGGAGGTGCACAGCCCCACCAGGGGAGACGCTTTGTTGGACCTAGTGCTGGCCACGGGTGATGACCTGGTGACGACCTGTTGAGGGGGCTGCGGGTGCTTGAGCACCTGGGTGACAGTGATCATTGCCTGCTGGAATTCATCATACAGCGCGAGGTGGCAAAGGCCTGCAGTAAGGCAGCAGCCCTAGATTTCAGGAGGGCAGACTTCAATGAGCTAAGGAGAATAGTCAGGGAAGCACTGAGGTCCCAGAGGGGAGGGGAGCCAGGTGTCCAAGGAGGGTGGTCGTTCCTTAAGGAGACGATCCTCCAAGCCCAAAGG
>NW_017728925.1:3697223-3708676 GCF_001723895.1 Crocodylus porosus
GGTGCTGGCTCCTACCCTGGGGGTCTTTAAGAGGAAATTAGATGAACACCTTGCTGGGGTCATTTGACCCCAGTAATCTTTCCTGCCATGGCAGGGGGTTGGACTAGATGATCCACTCAGGTCCCTTCCAACCCTAGAAACTATGAAACTATAAAACTAAGATCGTATTGATCTCTGACTGATCTCCTCCACTTGCTCTCTCTTAGAGCACTGTTAAGCATGCAGGCCTGCAAGATGACTCTAGGGACAGCATGAGAACCAGGACTTATAAAAGCAGAGGTCAAAGTGACAGATGCTGTCCAAAATGCCCTGAGAGAAATTCAGTTCAGGACAACCTATATAGAAGCTGCACAAATGTTTCTCTGCATCAGTATTCATTGCCCCCCCCCACACCCCAAAACTCACCACATTGTAGTTGTCCAGGGCTTCCACCCTACAGCAGAAGTGGCGCCGCTTGGCTTCTCTGCTGATTCTCTCAGCTGCATCTTGAGCTGTCCCTGTCTGGCTACCAAAGAGAATGAGGAGTTTCCGTTCCGACATCTGGAGGAGACAAAACCAGCCAAGGAATTACAGTGCAACAAGGCAAAATGCAAGCCAAGGCGAATCCTTGCTCACTAAGTCAAGCTAGGACTCAAAAGAAGCACTAGCAGGACTTGGTTCTTATGTATTTTGAAGGAGGAATGCAGAATGCTTTAGCATAAAGGATATGTAAAAATACAGAAAGCAACACGGTTAAATGAGACACTAGAAATCAGGGCTCCTGGATTTCCAGCTCTGGCTGATTTGCTGTCTAGTCTCAGCCCTGTACTCAATTTCCCCGTCTGTAAAATAGGGGTGGCATCAGTTCCAACCACACAGGATGAACGGACAAATTTTGAGATAGAATTTGCATTTGTAAAGAGCTGTGAGTCTCTGATGTATTCCAAAGTGAGGGGATACTGCTGACTCAAATGCTGGCTAATTTTAGAAATGTGTTAGAAGTAGGTATTGGCCCCAGTTTTTTTGCCTATGTTTGCAAATTTACAGTCCCATTTTCCTTATCACTCCTGTAGCTGAGTGAAGGAGTCATGTAACCAGCAGAGGTAAATAACTACCTGGAGAAACAGCAAGAATGTCGTACAACTGGTTTATTTTTCTCTCCAATCCTTTTTAGTTACAGGAATCCTGGACACTCGAAGTGACAAAAGCCCTTGGCAAATCTAACCCAGACACAAGGGAGAGCTATAAATCACTGGTGTTTCAATGAGAAGGTATGACTCACAGTTAATTCCAGTCATGGGGAAAGAAAGAGGCCTGATGGTTCCTGGGATTCTTAAAAAGGTTCCCACTGGCACATAATATCCCTGCCTGATATCAGTGTGGTTCCTTTCAGCCCCAGAGCCATAAGACTTATTCCAAAATTCAAATGGACCCAACCAGAAATTTGGGAAAGTCTCTTGGGTACATGCTGCTCAGCCAACAAAGACAGCAGAAACGTAACTTTCTCCCACCAGTCCCTGCTAGGAACTATCCTGGAAAAAGTGGAGGGCAGTACCCAGCAGGCACACAGGCAGCATGTTTAGTTCCTACCCCACTGCCCCCATAGCCTCAGCCATGGTTGGCAACTTGATATGTGAAGCACAAAGTGGAAAGAGGAAGTGGCTGGTGTGCATGGCGCTCTAACCATCCATAAGGGAAGGACTGTCTATAGGGTACTGCAAGCAGCTAGTGCAAGTTGCAGCAGGCCCCATGCACAAGGCAGAAACCCAGGAGGAATCCCTACTGGCTGCTCACCTCCCAGCCCCTGCCTACAAAGGGTTGTTAATGGATGGAAAGGCACTCAGTGCTAAGGCTGCCCTAGCCTCAGGCATAGCCATTCAAGCCTTATCTTGCTCCCCCTGGGGTTCCCATAGCCTGACAGAAAGGCAGGCAATGGAGCAACCAGTGCTACTTGGCTTCCTCCCATAATACATCAAACAGCCAGAGGAGAGCTGTTTCCCAGGGAAGGGGTAAAATTGGTTGTACTGATTTTTGGTGCAACTTCTGCAGGGAGCCTTAAAGGGCACTGGCAACAGAGATTGGGGAAACTGAACAATCACTCATGGAAAAGCCTGGCCCAGAGGCACATGCTGCAGCATTAATTAAACATGCCCAAACCTTGGGCGTCACAGGCTTTGCACACATTTTGAGATGTTTGAGAAGGAAAGGCTACAACCTATGTTCCATTAGAAGTCAAGTGCTAAGGCAGCCTAGACCTGTGTCAATCATTTTTCACTACCTCCTTGACCACAACAGAACTTTGATATATATTTTGATTAAAAAACCCAAAAAACTGAAGGCATTACAGACAGAGAAAAAAGCAAGTGTACCCTTTTTCTGCACCTTCTGGTTCCCACACTGTTAATATTTGCACCTAAAATTTTGCATCCTTGGAAATTGATGCTGTTTGGAAAGCAAGCAGATGAAGACATGGCAAGGATGACACCTGTCTTTTTAACTAAAGGTGAGTGCCTACTTTCTGTAACTTGGGTTTCTCATTATTTGAAAGAGCACCTGTGACAGACAGGTGCTCCCCCCCCACTTCTGTGCGACCAGGAGATTATAATCATTCAGTTGGTTGAGACTTGCTATGGCTGAGTCTGCTCACAAAACCAGATTTCTGCAACATGCTCTTGAGCATAGTCCCTTTGGAAAGGAGATGTAGCACAGAACCTGGGCACCTGCTGCTGAAGTTACCTTACCATGTGATCTGCCTTTGAGAAACGCTCCTCCCTCCCTCCAATATTCTCCTGCAGCTGTAGGCAGCACGGTGCCCGGATTACAGTCTCCTCTATGTAAACAGGAAAGAGCAGCTGACAGGACATTTAAAAAGAGGGGCTCTACATTTCAGACCTTTCTCCCTGACCCTTGAAAGAGGCGAGGTCATGAGGGTGGAATCCTTCAACCCCCCGTTTCTATCTGGTTGCCATTACCGCGGTGAGACTCACTAAAGCTCGTGTAACTGTCTGGCAAGTTGTTAAGAGGCAAGAATAGAAGCTTCTCAATAAGAGACAAGGGATGGAAAGCACCGCTCCGCTCGTCAAGGACCGGGACTAGTAACCCCAGACCAACCGCGGAGAACGCCGAACCCACCTGCACTTCCGGCATCGGGCTAGTTCCACTTCCTGTGACAACAACAACGTGCGCCGGAAGTGCGGCGGTCGGTGGCCCGAAAAGAACGTCCGACTGCCCTGCGCAAGCTGGTATTGTGCTACTTCCGCTTCCAGTGAGGACACCGGTGTGCGCCGGAAGTGCTCGGGGGGCGGCGCCGCAGCGCGCTGCGGGCTGGGGCGATGCTGTTCTCGCTGCGGGAGCTGGTGCAGTGGCTCGGCTTCGCGCCCTTCGAGCTGCTGCTGCACGGGCTGGCGCTGCTGGCCGCCTCCGTGCTGCTTGTGCTGAAGGTGGACGGCGCGGGCGCGGCGCTGTCGTGGTGGGCGGTCTTCGTGCCATTCTTCGCGGCCGACGGGCTGAGCACCTACTTCACGGCCATCGTGTCGGTGCGCCTGTTCCAGGACGGCGAGAAGCGCCTGGCCGTGCTGCGCCTCTTCTGGATCCTCACTCTGCTCAGCCTCAAGTTCGTCTTCGAGATGCTGCTGTGCCAGAAGCTGGTGGAGCAGACGCGTGAGCTCTGGTACGGCCTCATCATGTCGCCTGTCTTCATCCTGCTGCAGCTGCTCATGATCCGTGCCTGCCGCGTCAACTGACCCTGCTGGTTGGGGCCTGGCGCTGCTGCCCCGCTCCCTGGCCTGGGCCCCGACTTGCTGCTCTGAGCCGAGACGTTTCGGGTTCCCTCCAGTCGCCACCCAGTGGCCTTGTGGCTCCCGGTCAAGATGTTTTGGGTCCCATCCAGTTGCTGCCCATCAGTGTTATGGGCCCGGGCTGAGACATTTTGGGTTCCCTCCAGTCACCATGCATTGGCATCATAGCTCCAGGCTGAGAAACTTTCAGTTGCCTCAAGCGGTTGTCCATCAGCACCATGCCCCCAGGAGGTCTCATGGCAGCCCCACAGCGTGTCTGAATTTTGGGGGTAGCGCATGAATGTCAGAAAGGGCCGATGCTGGTAACTCGCGTTGGGTGTTTTATAATAAAGATGCACATGTGCTGCATCACCAACAAGAGGGCTTGTTTATGAAGCTTTGTCTGAGGATATTGCTGCATGCTGCTGTTGCCTGGGGAAGATGGGCAAGTCCAGGGGGAGGGAATCCTGCCTTGGACTTCTGTGCCCAGGGTTGGGAGGACGTTGCCCTCATGAAGGCAGCTGCTGACTTACGTGCCCTATGCATGCTGAGGATGCAAAGCTCGTGATATAAGCTCCAGTCATGGCCTCAACTGGGGCCTGTCTGATCCATCCAGAACAAGCTTCAAAGCAGCAGGACAAGAATGTATTCTATGTAGAAAGAACAGTATGTTCCGTGCAGGTCAGGCAAAGACTCCCAGTTACAATGCAGTGCGAATTGTCAGTGAACCTGGGTAGCTGAACTACAGATTTGTTGAAATGACTGAAGACAGCAGCAATCTGATTTCCCCTAACTTTTATACCTACTTCAGGGCCAGGATCAATGGGCTGTTTTCCTTTCACTGTCAATTTTACACGGTCCCTCTTTGGCATCTTAAATGTTGTTATTTATTGTTAGGATCCTAGGAAAGTAGAGCTGGGATGGGAACACATGAGGGTCATCTAGTTCAGCCCCCTGCTTGGCAAAATCATCCCTGGCTAAACCATCCCAGTCAAGTGTCTGCCCGACCTGCTTTCTGAATTTCCGCAGGCAGAGATTCTACAACTTCTCTAGGAAGCCTGTTGCAGTGCTTGACCACCCTTATAGCAAGGAAGTTCTTCCTGATTTCCAAGATTAATTTCCTCTGCTGCAGCTTTAGGCCATTGCTCCTAGACCTATTCCGTATAGTCACAGAGAAAAGCCCATCTCCGTCCTTTTTATGATCACTCTTCAGGTATTTGAAGACTTGTCAAATCCTCCTCAGTCTTCTCCAGACTAGATGACTAGCTCTTTCATCCCTTCCTCATAAATCTTGTTGTTGCTATTGTTATAATTATAGTACTTGTTTCTATTTGGAAGGTGGGGCAGTGGATTAAGTCATATTTTAGTAAGCCAGTGGAGGCCAACCTTATTGGCAAGCATGCTACAGATTAATCCTGCACTCCCAGGTGTCACTCCAGTCCTCTTCTGCCCAATCTTCTGTTCTTTTTGCTTCCTACTTTGTGCTCCCTGCCCAATCTCCTGCTCTGCTTTCTGCTTCCTTTCCTGTGACTTCTGCTTCCTGCCTTACCTACTACTGTGATGCCTATCCCCTCTCTGATCTGTTGCATTCTGCACAGAGGCTGGCTGTGCCACAGGTTAGTCATCTGTGTACTAAGCTGTTACGGTGTCTCTCAAATGACATGAAATAATGGACTTAAATTGGCTTAGTAAGATGGCCACTTAATTGGGGGTTTTTTGGTTGCTTCAGCAAAAAAAACAAGTTTTTCAGCAGCAAAAATATGAGGGTAACATATCCCCCCCAACAGCAGTAACTGCATTTCCCAGAATGCCCTTCACTGACACAGGGGCCTGTGTTGCTGCCACTGCTGTGCCTTCCCACTGAAGGAGCTATAAGGGAGGGAGGATGGGAGAGTGAAGCCCTTCCCTCCCCACTCTGGTGTTCCCTCCCTCACCACCTTTCCCCTTTAGGTGGTGCCAAATGCCGTGCTTGCCCTCCCTTTTTTAAGCTACTGCTGGTTACTATAGGCTGTTATTTAGATCTTGGTTTTGCTTTAACTGTTTCGTGGTACTTAATGCGTTAAATTGAAAACCAAAATGCCCACAGGGATGAAGCTCAGGAGAGAGCATGCCTTGGTATTGAGGAGACTTGCTGGGTCAGCCCTGATCTTGGGCTAAATGACCTCACCTCCCAGAAAGAGGTGCCAGCTTAAGAACAACGGCATACCTTAGAGGAGTCTGCCCAGGAGGTCAGATTTAATGACATCATCTGGATGCTGCTCAGACTGGGTACACTTCAAGGGACGTGAGATCCAGGGATTGGGTTAAATACCAAAGCCCTGGTGACTGTCCACAAGGGAGGGAGGCAGGGCAGTGACACAGGGCTCTGCAGAACCCTTCTCTCTTACTGAGTACTGTATAACAGATCTCCTTAGGGTTCCTTCAGGAAAGCAGAACTTAAAAGATTTTCTTGAAAGCATGCATAGAAAGGGCAGAACTAAGATTGTGCAGGGGAAGAATAACTTTTGGTTATTCTTGATTTTACAGTGCTTTATGTTGCAACATTGATGGGGCTGTTAACCTAACTGTTAATGGAATGAATGTTCTCATTAAAAAGAAAAAAATTCTGCAGTGGAACAATGACCTAGAAAGTTTGAGGACTCTTCTATGCAAGAGGCACATTCACCAAAGCAAGGAGTCTCATGTAGTCTAGCATAATTCAGTACAAACCAGGATTGTATGTAGTGAGAATGTGCTGTCATTGCCATTGGGCTCGTGCTTTCACACTAGTGTGTGCCGTTATGCTCATGCTGTCACATCACTGTGTCCTCTGTCTTTTTTATACTAATACATCAGCGTTGAATGAGATCCAGAGATATCCCTTCATGATAGTGCTCAAGCTTAGAGACTATGAGGGTAAGTGCAGCATAACCACTTTGGTGTATGGATGATTGCTTCTGCTTTATGCCAGTCTGACCTGGGGTTTTCCATGCATTGCAATTAATAGTAGCCAACAGGATCCAGAGATCACGTTCCAGTTTACAGCACTGTCACACTAACTGCTTATTTGACAAATACGGTTTCAATGCCTTAGCATTCTCAGAGATTGTAATTAGTCCCCATTTCTGGGATGCCTGAAAGAACTGACGAGCTCCTAACAGCCAGGCCATGTGGGGGAGTTGTTCCAGCTCTGTATAAGCTGAACCCAAAAGCACCTTACTACCTCTGTATTGTGAAAAGGCAGTTGGCTATCAGGCTCCTAGCTGCTTCCTTACTCCATGCAGTGTCTCTACATGCTTTGTTTCCCTCCAAGCATAAGTTTGTTAGAGCAGAGGCCAGCTCTTTTGTATTTGCACAGCCTCTAGCACACTAGAGTGTTATTGACAGTGAAGAATACTCATCGTTTGTAGAAGGTCCCTTGGAGCAGAGTGCTATTGTTTTGTGCCAAGAGTGCAAAAGTCCCTGTATCGGACATTTATCACCAAGATGAAGCGTCTTCTAGTAAACAAAGGTCTATATTCTAACATTTGTGATATGATGCCTAAGTGAAACTGCTCTTGTTGAAGCCATGAGTTGTGCCTGGGAGTGGTTCATTAAGGACTGCAGGTACCTGCCCAAAGGTCGCTTATGTAACCATATGCCAGCAGGTGCCAACAGTACTCCCTTGCAGGGTGACCCATGAGTAGGATTTAAGAATGCTTCCTGCCTATTGACTCCTGATTACTGATTATCCAAAGACATCTGGTGTCAGGGGTAACCAGGCTTTATCAGGTTTTGAATTATGGGGGAGCCCACAATCATAACCGGGGGGGGGGGTCTCCAATTTTATTAGGGCATCATGATGGGGCAGCCCAAATTTTTTTGCAGGCATCCCTCCCCACCCCCCATCAAAGTGTAATTCAAACTCTGGACTTCACCATAACCAAAGGGAGAAGCTGTGTGTTCTGCAGCTGCATGAATAGCACCATCCTTTCAGAGAATCACAGTGTTGCAAGAAAATATTTTCCTCAATTTCTAGCAGCACTTTATGGCCACAGCTGCAGTAAGACTTACCTCTACCCCAGCCATTCCAGCCCAGCACCCAGAGCAGTGGTTCTTAACCTTTTTAGACTTGAGGCACCCCTTAATAGATTCAAGGTGCCCCTTAAAAAATGCCAGCTCTTACTTTTTACTCTTTGTTTTTTGTCAAAAATACTAGAGCAATTCTGTTGCAAAGAAGTCAGAAAGACCACAGCATGTCAGAATGTTTTTAACACCAGATTCCTATTTGAAATCTCTGGGTTTATTTGTGAATCATGTTTGCACACCTCACAGTGCTAACATTGTATGGCATCCCATGGTACCCTTGAAAGGATCTCAAGGCACCCCAGTGTCTCAGAACCCTGGTTGAGAATCACTGGCCAGAGAGGCTACCCTCTCTGCTATCACTGCAAACAACCTGTCAACATCTACAATAAGTTTGTTGTTCTCCTTCCAAACCTTCTGAAAAATGTGCTTTTGCTGGGCTACTGCTGAACACTTGACAATGGTTGGACTGCTGTTCTGCTGAGATCACTGCCCATCGTGCTGACCAAGAATATGTCACTGTTCCTTGTACTCCCCAGTCTGCTTGTCTTAGACTGCCAGCTCTCTGGGCACAGCCTGGCTTTCTGTTTTGCTTGTACAGTGGCCTGCACAGTGGGGTCTTGCTGCTGTTTAGGCACTTAATTTGCCATTGATTTTAATGGTAAATTAGGCATCTAAACTGATCCAGTTGACTTTCTGTGGAATTTGTAGGTCTAATGCTTTGGGTGCTTATGAAGATTTCACCTTGGATCTTCCTTGCTATTCTTAGGCATTGAGGGTGGAACGTGTTGGCATGAACCACTTTCTAAACAGTGGCTGGACAGAGCAACTTCCCTCATAGTTTTGTAGGTTTTTATGGCTACTAAATCTGGCCCAGTGGCCAGCTCACCAAAATTCAGCACCTTGTAGGTTACTTCAGTTCAGAGGAGAAATAGGTGAGAAACTCTGACAGCTCTGTTTGTTTATTTAAAAAAATGGGCAAAGTTCCACTTTCTCAGACACGGGAGGAATCAAATAACTAGAGACTGTTTCCTTATTCTTGGCCTGAAGACTCTTTTTGCTCATACTCAACCCTAAACCTGCTCCCCACATTTCAAGAACTTTTTCAGGAGCCGTGCACCAGTGTTCAGGCAGCACTGAAGCTAGCTTCTCCTCATGTTTCAATGTGTCACCTCCCTCTTCAGAAGAGCTGCCTCTTCTCTACCCACACTCTTTTTCCCTCCATCCCAATACTCCTAGATCATTCCCGTTCCTGAACAGCTTTGCATTTGTCTTTGGGGAAAAAATGTTTCTTGGGACCAGCAGGAAGAAACTGGACAGTGGGGTGTTCTGCAACCATGAGGCTTGTTTCTGGTTCCTGGTTTCCTCAGCTCCTGGCAGAGTCTGTCTAAAGTCTACTCGCTCCCTGGTTATCTTTGAGACCCAGGGCTCTCTACTTGGTGTTCTCCCCTGGAACTCTTGTTTAAGCCTTTTGACTTTATTCTCATCCCTGTTTATGTTTAGTCCCAAAAAGTCACTTGGACCCTGGTTCTGTATCCCCCAGGCTTAGCCATTCCATATCAGGTTATGTAAAGGTATGGCCACCTTTAGTAAGTATGGCAGTTAAACCTACCAGTTTTAGTAAGGTTTAACCCTAGCTGTTAAAAGGGCCATCAGTCCCCCTCCTCCTCTAGTGTTGGGAGATGGTGTGGTGGAGCCCCCAAAGAAATAATCATCTTTATCAGCAAGGTGGCTAAAATCTGCATGTGCAGGGTGTGTGCGGAAACTTCCCATCAGTAGCAGGAGCTAGAGCATTGAGAAGTGGAACAAAGTGCAGATTTTAGCACCTGACCCTATAAGTTATCTTCACTGGGTACAAGGGCATTTCCAGGCCAAGTATCTATTGTAGTTTTATAACCAGATTGATAAGGGAGGCTTTGGGGCCTATCAGAAATTGAAAGTCTCTCCCATAGCCAGGGGGCTATGTTGGGGGGCCATGGACCTAAGCTACAATATTTATAGCCCTGGGGTAGGGGTTGGCTTTATGTCCTGGCCAAAAGCTAATGTCCAAAGCCCTGATATGAGAAGAGAGCACCAGATCTGGCTACAGCTGATTCTTGGGAAAAGAGAAAAAAGGACAGGAAAGAGCACAAGTACAAGGGTTAAAATGAGGCCTCTCTCTAAGGGAAAGCGGAACAGAGTCTCTGATGGTACCCCCACTTCTTGCATGGGTCTTAGGAGAGTGTGGACACTGTCCAGTGATTTGTCCAGGGGCATGTGGTGACCAAAGGAGCTGGGGAACAGACCCACAGTCATGAGTCCCAGAACTTCCTCTTGGTGATACAGGTGGCTCCAGGCAATGTAACTTGCAGAGCTGATATCTTACTAATGCTGAATAACTGTACAGTGGGTGATGTCAGAGGAGCTCCGAGCAAGAAGAACTATTTCCTCTTTAGATTCCTGGCGCGGAGACTGGGCCGAGTCATCACTGAGACCTGTGATGTGTGCTTATGGCAAAGGACAGGACTTTGGCTACAAAAGCACACCTGGACTGGATTCACGTTCCACACACAGCCATTGAGAATGAATGGCCGTGTTGTCACAGGGCACAGCAGTTTTCTCTCCATTGAAACTTACCTTTCTACCAGGAAGTGATGCCCATACAATCCTGTTTCCTTGAAAGATAATAACAGTTTATTGCTCATTTGTCAGCTCTTCCCAGCAGCTACTAAAGAAATCTCCTCCCCTCCATAAGCTGCTGGCCGGTACCTCCAGCTCAGCAAGGGTTGATGCCTGCCCAGAGCCTGATTTCTGCTCTTTTCTTGGGCCTCATATATTTCTTTGCAACAAAGCACTTTGGCATAAGTTTAACAGGTGAGCTGTCTGACTGGCGCCCTTCCTCAGGGCTCTGAGTGTGTGGGTGGATATGGGATTTTGAAAAGTGGGGGGTGACGATGGTGAGGTGCATCATTTCATATAACACGTGGAGGTTACCATGAACAATAAGCTGAATAAGAGCCAGCAGTATGCCCTCAACTCCGAGAAGACTAAGAGCATACTGGGCATTGGTAGGTGTGTTGCCAGCAGACTGAGAGCAGTGATTATTTTCCTCTATCTAGCATTGGTGAGACCACATCTGGAGTACTGACTGTGTCCAGCTGTGGGCCCTCCACTACAGAAAGGACGTAGACAAATTGGAGAGAGTCCAGCAGAGGGCAACAAAAAACGGTGAGGGGGCTGGGACATGATTTCTGAGAGGCTGAGGGATCTGGACTCCTTTAGTCTAGAGAAGAGACGACTGAAGGGGATTTAACAGCAGCCTTCAGCTACCTGCACGGGGGTTGGAAGAGGGTGGAGCTGGGCTGTTGTCAGGGGTGGCAGATGACGGAGCAAGGGGGAACAACGGTCTCAAGCTGCAGCAAGGGAAGCTGAGGTCAGCTATTAGGAAAAACTTGCTCACTGGGAAGGTAGTAAAGCACAGGACCAGGTTACCCGGAGAGGTGGCGGACGCGCTCCCCATCCTTGGAGGGTTTAAGACGCGTGCAGACAAAGCCTGGGCTGGGGCGATGCAGCCGAGGCCGGTGCTGCTTGACGCGAGAGTCGCACTAGACCCCCCCACCTCAGGGCTGGCGACCCCGCCCCGGAGAGGGCTGCCCAGCGTGCGCCCAATGGCGG